>NW_026587216.1:53196311-53227726 GCF_907164565.1 Psammomys obesus | reverse complement strand
GGCTTGGCAGGATTAACATAGTAAAAATGGCCATCTTACCAAAAGCAATCTACAGATTTAATGCAATTCCCATCAAATTGCCAACACAATTCTTTACAGACCTGGAAAGAAAAATTCTCAACTTCGTATGGAATAACAAGAAACCGAGAATTGCTAAAACAATCCTCTACAATAAAAGATCTTCTGGAGGTATCTCCATCCTCCATCCCTGATCTCAAGCTGTACTATAGAGCAACAGTTATAAAAACTGCATGGTACTGGCATAGAAACAGAATGGTGGATCAATGGAATCCAACAGAAGACCCAGAAATAAACCCACACACTTACGGACACCTGATTTTTGACAAAGATGCCAAAACCATACAATGGAAAAAAGATAGTATCTTCAATAATTGGTGCTGGTCCAACTGGATGTCTACATGTAGAAAAATGAAAATAGATCCATACTTATCACCCTGCACACAACTGAAGTCCAAGTAGATCAAAGACCTCAACATAAAACCAGACACATTAAATCGGCTAGAAAAAAAAGTGGGGAATACCCTAGAACTCATTGGTACAGGAGAAAACTTCCTGAACAGAACACCAACAGCACAGGCTCTAAGAGCAACAATCAATAAATGGGACCTCATGAAATTGAAAAGCTTCTGTAAAGCAAAGGACACCGTCATCAAAACAAAGCGACTGCCTACAGATTGGGAAAGAATCATCACCAACCCTTTCTCTGACAGAGGACTCATATCCAATATATATAAAGAACTAAACAAGCTGAAAAGCAATAAACCAAGTAATCCACTTAAAAAATGGGGAACAGAGCTAAAGAGAGAATTCTCTGTAGAGGAATATCGAATGGCAGAGAAGCACTTAAAGAAATGCTCAACCTCATTAGCCATTAGGGAAATGCAAATCAAAACAACCCTGAGATTTCACCTTACACCCATCAGAATGGCCAAGATGAAAAACTCAAGGGACAACACATGCTGGAGAGGTTGTGGAGAAAGGGGAACCCTTCTCCACTGCTGGTGGGAATGTAAACTGGTACAACCACTCTGAAAATCAATCTGGCGCTTTCTCAGACAACTATGAATAGCGCTTCCTCAAGATCCAGCCATACCACTCCTAGGCATATACCCAAAATTTGCTCAAGTAAACAAAAAGGACATTTGCTCAACCATGTTTGTAGCAGCTTTATTTGTAATAGCCAGAAGCTGGAAACAACCCAGATGCCCCTCAACTGAAGAATGGATGCAGAAACTGTGGTACATCTATACAATGGAGTATTACTCAGCAATGAAAAATAAGGAAATCATGAAATTTGCAGGTAAATGGTGGGACCTGGAAAGGATCATCCTGAGTGAGTTGTCCCAGAAGCAAAAAGACACACATGGTATATACTCACTCATATAAACATACAACATAGAATAAACCCACTAAAATCTATACATCTAAACAAACTAAGCAAAAGAGAGGACCCTAACTAAAATGTTCAATCCCCATCCTGAAAGGCAGAGGATGGACATCAGAATAAAAAGAAAATAGGAAACAACCTCAGAACCTGCTACAGAGGGCCTCTGAAAGTCAAAAGAAAACAGGAAACAACCTTGAAAGCTGCCACAGAGGGCCTCTGAAAGCTTCTGCAGTATAGACTGTCAAAGCAGATGCTGAGTCTGATGGCAAACTGATGGGCAGAGTGAATGGAATTTTATGTAAGAAGTGGGAAATAGTAAGAGCTGGAGGGGACAGGAACTCCACAAGGAGAGCATAGAACAAGATAATTTGAACACAGGGAACTTCCCAGAAAATCATACTCCAACCAAGGACTATTCGTGGAGATGACCTGGAACCCCTGCACAGGTGTAGCCCATGGCAGTTCAGTGTCCAAGTGGGTTACATAGTAATGGGAATAGGGACTGCCTCTGACATAATCTGATTGGCCTGCTCATTGATCACTGCCCCCTGAGGGGGGAGCAGCCTTACCAGGCCACAGTAGAGGACAATGCAGCCACTTTTGATGAGAACTGATAGACTAAGATCTGAAAGAAGAGGAGAACCTCCCCTATTAGTGGACTTGGGGAGTGGCATGCATGCAGAAAGGGGAGGGGATGGTGGGATCGGGAGGGGAGGAGGGAGGGGCTTATGGGGGGATCCAAAACGAATAAAGTGTAATTAATAAAAACAACAGCAACAACAACAAAAAAAAAGAAATACGGTCAGTTTCTGGAAACTACTCATCAGACATATAATCATCCATATGAGACACATAGCTCCCTTACAAGCCTGGAAACAGCAGTCTGGAAAGAGCTAAAATGCCAATGATATTTCTAGTCTGTGAGCTCCTGCTTCAGTTCACTGTTCGATTGTAGCCCTCTGGTTTGTATTCTGTTTCCTCAGAGAGTTTTTTTCCCTCTTCCTTTACTTCTCACACAGCATTTTTCTCTAAAGAAATCAAACTATACATTTTAGAAACATTAGATTTAAAATTGGCATTGATTTTCAAAATGTGTTTAAAAATTGCTTAAAAAGTTGGCATTTATGTTTTCTATAGGGAACCATTATCACATTGGGGAAGTAGGAATCTATCAACTTCTGGCTCCTAAGGGAGATATTTTGATAGATTAAATGCCACCTCTCCTGCATAAACCACGTAAGAAGAAACTTTCAATACAGAACAAGAAAGATTCAAATCAACTTGCTTTTGTTTACAATTGTGAAGAATAGGTAGTAAATAATTTAAGGAATATACTTGGCAAAATAAGAAACAGAAGCCAAATAGACGAAGAGATCGTAAAGAACTTATGACATGTCTATCAAATTATTTTCCGTGGGCAGCATTGCAGCAAGGCATTAGTAAAAATAATGAATTCAGTGTAAGTCTGTCACAGTTTATTATCATAATAATTAAGCTAATCTGAATTTATCTTTAGTGGCACATAGCTTTTCAGAGGGACATCATGTGTCTTTTGCATTTGTCTATTGCATAATCTCTTCTCACCAGTGGACTTGTAGAGGACCGTAGTTCACCTTAACCATCATATTTCATCTCTTTTAAAGCTATGGCTTCTGAGCACATTCACATTCTGATATTTTGGTTTTAGAAGAAATATTTGACTAAAGAAAGACAGAACTCAGCACACAGCAACCTGCAATTTTTAATTAACAATATAGTTCTAAACTCATTATGAATAGCCATATCTTCACCATGATGTTTTAAAATTGTCTACAAGAAGCTGAAGCAGAGAAATTGATACTGAGTAAAAATATGGTTTAGAAATTAATCCTGGGGATCCAAGATGGCAGTAACTAGTGTGCATCATATCTGAGGGGAACAGGATCCGAAACTCCAAAATTAGTGAGTAGAAGGACAGCTGAAGCCAGAACATCGACATGGAGGCTTCCTTGGGGAGAGGAGACAACCCGTGAGCTGAGACCTTTTGGATCCAGGTTACCAGCATGTCTCTGGGGACTGAGAGTGGTGAATATTCAACCTCTCTGCACTTCTCCTTTACCAGCTTCCTTTCTCCTTCCTCCCTCCTAGGAGATGGCTCGCAGTGCCTGCTGCTCCAAGCCCAACTCAGGACTCAGTAACTGAGACAGCAGGGGCTGGCAGCGGCAGGTGGCTGTACAGGGCTCCCAGATCCATGGACAGCTGTACAGCCTTCCCAGGGCCTCCTAGCAAGTGATTGTACTGGCCCCCCAGGTCTGCAGCAGTGGCAGCGGGGTGGCAGTCAGCCCTAAAAGGAGTCCCATGCTCTGCTACTGAGACAACCCGAGTGGCCACCCTAAGTAAGGGTCTCCCTGTCCATCAGACAGTGAAAACCACTGAGCTGATGGATCTCCTACACTCTCATTTGCCCCTGTAGGCCAAATCTTCCCCTGTGCTTTCTAATTAGGCCTGCTAGTGAGTGAGTGCTCCTTCAAGTGAATGCATGCAAGATCCAGATCCAGGGTCCCTCTAAACTAGCAGCCAGACATCAGATCCCTCCCACCCACACACCCAATGTGGACAACATAGGGATTTTTGGGACAGAGTCCTCAACATTGAAGCCCCTGTTCTGTGGGCCCACCAGTGGAGTCCAGGATCAATTCCTGGATCCCAGACCGATTTGAATATCAGTAGGACAGTACAACAAGCCTCTAAGCCACTGAGGTATTCAGAGAACCTGAGCATGCACATTGCACCTGCTAACAGTGCCAGCACCCGCACCCTCCTGCACTTAAGCCCCACATTCCAGGCATATACACTCTCTAGCATCCTGTCCTTCAAGACATACTTGCACGCATATGTCTGAGCTTGCTTGCCTGCACCTGCGACCTTACTCCTGTAGCTAAAGCTGAAACACTAACACACATTCTCAAACTGGTGGACCTCTCTCATCTTCCTGAAGAATACTTCAGATACCAGAGAAAGATGGACCCAGTCTGAAGTAAGAGACTCCATGAACAAACAGCAAAAGTTATAGATAAGCAGATGGCTAGAGGTTGGCGTAAGAACACATCCAATGAAAATCAGGACATCATGGCTTCACCAGCAACCCCCAAAATCAATGGATATTTTAATTTATCCGAAATACAGGAAAATGATTTTAAAGCTATGCTTATCCAGTTATTAGAGGCATAAAGAGGAAATGAACAAATGTCTCAAAGAAATACAGGCAAATACAGCCAAACAAACAGAGGCTCAAGTAGAGGCACAATTAGTGGCATATAGAGAGGAAATGAACAACAACAACAACAACAAAAAAAAAAATAGAAGCCATCATGGAAAGATAGGAATCCACATTCAAACAGATGAAGAAAATGGTGCAAGACATGAAAACAGAATTAGAATCAATAAAGAACACAAACAGAGAAAACCCTGGAGCTGGAGAACTTAGAGAAAAGATGAAGAACCACAAAGGTAAGCATCACCGATAGAATACAAGAGAGAATCTCAGGTTCTGAAGATACACTTGCAGAAATTGATAAATCTCTCAAAGAAAAAGTAAAATTGGAAAAGTTCCAAACACAGAACATCCAAGAAGTCAAGGATGGCATGAAAAGATGAAATCTAAAAATAATAGGAATAGACAAAAAAGGAGATAACAGGCTCCAAGTTTCAGAAAATATTTTCAAGAAAATCATAAAAGAAAAATTTTCTAACTTAAAGAAAGAGATGCCCATAAACATGCAAGAGGCCTACAGAACACCAAATAGACTAGACTACATCATATTCAAAACACTAAATCTACTGAACAAAGAAAAATATAAAAGCAGCAAGGTAAAAAGGCCAAGTAACATATAAAAGTGAACGTATCAGAATCACACCAGACTTCTCGACAGAAACTATGAAAGCCAGAAGGGCCTGGGCAGATGTCATGCAGCCTCTAAGGGGCTACAGATACCAAACCAGACTACTTTACCCAGTAAAGCTTTCAATCAACACAGATGGAGAAAACAAAATAGTCCATGACAAAACTAAACAAACAATATCTACACAGAAACCCAGCCCTACAGAAGATACTAGAACGAAAACTCCAATCCAACAAAAGCAACTACACCCAAGAAAACACAGGATATAGATAACTTCACAACTAAAAATTAAAAGGAAACAAGCATTGAAACACAGTAACACCACATAGTCCACAATAAAAAGAACTAACATTCATTGGTCACTATTGAAGATTGATCCCTAGTATCTTATTTGACCACCATGGACTAAAGTTGGACCTCAACAACAACAGAAAAAGCAAAAAGCTTACCCACAAATGGAAACTGAACAACTTGCTACTCAATGACAGGGAAGAAATAAAGAAAGAAATTAAAGCCTTCCTAGAATTCAATGAAAATGAAGGAACAACATACCCAAACTTATGGGACACAATGAAAGCCGTGCTAAGAGGAAAATTCATAGCACTAAGTGCCACAAGAAGAAATTTGAAACATTTCATACAAGCAACTTAATGGCTCACCTGAAAGTCCTAGAAAAAAAGAAGCAGACACACCCAAGAGGAGTAGACGGCTGGAAATAATCAAACTCAGGGCTGAAATCAATAAATTAGGAAAAAATAAAACAATTCAAAGAATCAATAAAACCAAGACCCTGTTCTTTGAGAAAATCAACACGATAGACAAATCCTTAGCCAAACTAACTAAAAGGCAGAGAGAAACTATCCAAATTAGCAAAATCAGAAAGTAGGAAATCCAAATAATCATTAGGTCATACTACAAAAGCCTATATGCCACAAAATTTGAAAATCTAAATGAAATCTAAATTTCTTGATAGATTCCATTTATTAAAATTAAGTCAAGATCAGATAGAAAGATTGAATTGTCCTATATCCCCCAAGAAAATAGAAGCAGTCATCAAAAGTCTCCCTTACAAAAAAGCCCAGGGCCAAATGGTTTCAGTGCAGAATTCTACCAGACCTTCAAAGAAGAGCTAATTCCAATTCTCTAAAAACTATTCCACAAAATAGAAACAGAAGGAACATTACCAAACTCATTCTATGAAGCCATAGTCACCTTGATATCTAAACTACACAAAGACCCAACAAAAATAGAGAACTTCAGACCTATCTCTCTTATTGATACAAAAATACTCATTTGATACAAAATACTCATTGATACAAAAAAATGCTCAATAAAATACTTGCAAACTAAATCAAAGAATACATAAAAGATATCATCCACTATGACCAAGGAGGCTTTATCCCAGGTATACAGGGATGGTTCAATATATGGAAATCCATCAATGTAATCCACCATCTAAACAAACTGAAGGAGAAAAAACACATGATATTCCTCTTAGATGCTGAAAAAGCATTTGACAAAATCCAACACCCATTCATGTTTAAAGTCTTGGAGAGATCAGGGATATAATGCACATACCTAAACATAGTAAAGGCAATATATAACAAGCCTATAGCCAACATCAAACTAAAAACTAAACAGAGAGAAACTTAAATCAATCCCATTGAAATCGGGGACAAGGCAAGGTTGCCCACTCTCTCCTTATCTCTTAAATATAGCACTTAAAACTAGCTAAAGCAGTAAGATAACTTAAAGGAGATCAAGGGTATAGAAATTGGAAAGGAAGGAGTCAAAGTATCATTATTTGCACAGGATATGATAGTATACCTAAGAACCCCGAAAATTCAACCAGAGAACTCCTTTGCAGGGAATCTTATGAAAGAAGGGGGAGATAGAAAGACCTGGAGGGGATAGGAGCTCCACAAGGAGAGCAATAGAACAAACAAATCTGGGCACAGGGGTCTTTTCTGAGGCTGATTCTCCAACCAAGAACTATGCATGGAGATAACCTAGAACCCCTGCACAGATGTAGCCTATGGCAGTTCAGTATCCAAGTGGGTTCCTTAGTAATGGGAACAGGGACTGTCTCTGACATGAACTCAGTGGTTGGCTTGGCTCTTTGATTACCCCCCTCCCTGAGGTGGGAGCAGCCTTACCAGGCCACAGAGGAAGACAATGCAGCCAGTCCTGATGAGACCTGAGAGACTAGGGTCATATGGATGGGGAGGAAGGCCTCCCTTGTCAGTGGATTTGGAGAGGGGTATGGAAGGAGATGAAGGGGGGTGGGATTAGGAGGGAATAAGTGATGGAACTACAGCTGGGATACAAAGTGAATAAACTGTAGTTAATAAAAATAAATAAAAATTTTAAATAGTAAAAATTGAAATTAAAAAAAAGAATGTATCTTTCCAGACTTTGAAACACTTTGTTATTTATTTGTTTATTTATTTATTTATTTTTATCTACTGAGGCAGGGTTTCTCTGTGTAGCCTTTGCTTTCCTGGATAAAACTTTCATTATTAAAATCATTATATTGTTGAATCTAAAGAGTTTTTATATATTCATGTTTTATATTTGTATTAGATATTGTAACAGGCAAGACTTTGCTTCAGTCTGTGTTTTTTTTTCATATCCTAGACAGTGTGTGTTATAGAGCATGCAATTTTGTTTTAATTAAGGAAAAGTTATTAATTATTTATTTCATCTATTATGCTTTTAGTATTTTTATTTAAAATTCTAATCTATTTGTTTTTCCTCTATGTTATCTCTACAAGACTTAATTCTTTCCACCTTACATTTTTTGTACATTTCTATCTAATTAAAATGTGATTAATTTTTTTGTAGAGATTTGTAAAGTGTGTAGGTCTAGGCTCATTTTATTTCAGATGACACCCCTATTATTCTAATACTATATTTTGAAATTACTATCCTTGCTCAGTTGGAGTGCCTACATTGTTTTGTCTATGACTATTTTACTTGACTTATGTGGGTTTATTTCTGAGACTGCTCTTCTAATATAGAAAAAAGAAATTGGAGCATACTGAAAGAAAGATTGATTTTAGGTCTTGATGATGAAACTTTCTTTAATTTATTGTCTGTTTGCCTTCCAAACTGTTAATATGGTGTGCATTCTCAGTGTGTGACAAGGAAGTCAGTCAGGGTCCAGATGACTTTCTGCAATGTTGAATAGCTGATTCTACTGTATTTTTACATGTGTTTATGTATATATACATCTATGTATATATAATTATCTTTTCAAGAGAACACTTAATTTATCTTCATAGTGAAAACTTCTAACATTCTACCTGAAACATAGTAACGTGTGTGTGTGTGTGTGTGTGTGTGTGTGTGTGTGTGTGATTTTAATCCAGCAGCATGGCTGCTCTGACAAGGGAATCACACCAAAAGACCTTCCAAGTCTGTGTGATCTGGCTGCAATGACACACCTTTAATCCCTCTGGCTAGAATTCTTAGTATAGATCTTTAATCCCAAACAAGGATGGTAAAGTTTGTAGAAGAAAGCACTCATGCTTGAAAATTATGTCCAATTGAGGGGTAGACAAAGTGATGAATCAGAAAGATTTGACAGAATGGGTCAGAGATAGGAAGAACCCTCACAAGAACAGACAGGAAAGAGAAGTTACTTAGCAGTACAGTAGAGTTGAGAGGGTAGAGTACGGTACAGTGGAGGAAGAGTTGCGAAGATAATACAGTAACTAGAGCACAGTAGAGAAGACAGTGCCGTCGAGAAAGGAGTTCGGGGAGTTGAATTTGAGTTGAGCTGAGGACAGTTGGCAGTCTGTGGTGTGTTACTTGAGAGGCAGTGCAGTGGCGGTTCAGCTTTGGCAGCTGAGATCAGAGCAGTCAGTTCACTTGAGTTCAGTCAGTAGGAAGTCAGTTCAGTGAATGCAGTGGAATTGAATTTGTTCATGAATTTGTGCAGAGGAAATTGAGATGATAGTTACAACTGGAGAATAAAATATACATTTATGTTTACATATATATTTATATATGTGTGTGTGTTGTCAGGAGGGACTATGAAAAACCAAGAATCAATAGAAAATGAAAATAAGAATATCATTCTGTCTCATTCAGTGTGTGTGGTAACAACAGAAAATATATGAATTTGTGGGAAAATTTGGGGGTTATAGAAGTATAATAATTTCCTGTAAGTGAAGTTATGGTATAATTCTTCATTCTAACAAGAAGCCATTCCTTAAGTAAAGAGATGAATCATTCCCAGTTATTGGGGACCAGCTTCTGTAAATTGGGACTTTTCTTGGCCAAATGCACTTATGCGTGGTGATGCTATGTGCAGAGGAATTAGTGGTATAGGGAAACATTTGCAGGTGCATGCTTGTGAACTGACATGAAATCGTAACTAATCTTTATTTTACATAATTTAAGCCCTTTCCATTCCAAAATCAATGTTAACATCAGCACAAAGTTAAATTTGTTTCAGATATGGACTAAGAATTCAGAGCACTAAAAAATTAGGGATAGAATCTTAACATTAACAAAACCGCTATCAGGGCTCGGGTGTGGTGCGGGTACTGCAGGGCTTTCTGATTCAGAGGACATTTTTCAGGCTGTCTGGTGGCTACTCCAGGAAACATGGCCAAGTTTGTCCTGAATCAGAACTTTCCTGGTAGGAGAGCTCCTCCAGCGAGGATGCCAGCAACAGCGACAACGAAGATAGCACTGCTGAACTAACTCCACAGGAGTGGCTCTCCTGTGGGGAATCTGGAGTGGGGAATCTGGAGCCGCAGGCAGGGACAGAAGGGAGGTGTGGACTGAATCCACGTTTGAGGGAGGCGTGCATTGCTCTGAATAGGCCGCTGATCTGGATTCGTGGAGCACCAGAGATGGTGTGGGTGTGGGCGCTACCTCTCCTCACTTCTTAGGGAAGAGTGCAGTTTCCTAGAGCAGGAGTACCAAGCTGGGTCCCTTCTCACTAACCTCTCCAAAGAGATTACACCCCCCACCCCCAGCGGAGGACAGATCTGACCTTTTCTTGGACTGTCCACCTACAGCCCTAAGAAAAAAATCACAGCCCTATGCTGTTTTGACATAGTAACATTTGTAGACTTCTGTAAAGTTTCAGAAAAGACATCTGGTCTAATAAATTAACTGTTCCACCTTTTATTGTTGCCTGTGCATATGTGTGCTAAGAGGACCTGTCTTAGTTTGCTTTCTATTGTCAGGATAAGCAGAATAATGAAAAGGAACTTGGAAAGGAAAGGGTTTACTTTGTTACAGGTCGCCACTGAGGAAAGCCAAAGCAGGAACTCAACACGGGAACTTGAACCAGAAACCATGGAGAAACAATGGTTACTAGCTTGCTCACTTACATTTCTTACATACCTAGAGATTCACCTACATAGGGATGGTACTGCTCAGAGAGGGATGGGACCTCCCTCTCCAGTTAGCAATTAAGACAATGCCCCACAGACATACAGGCCTGCATCTTCCCATGTGTGACGTGAGTACAACCAAGATTAGCCGTCACAGTGGGGCATTTCATTATGTTTCTGAGCTAATTTAGTGTACACTGCATGTTATTCTCTCTTACCCTCAATACATCAGTATATACTTAACTTTATATAACTATAGTAATATACTCAAAAGCAATTAAATGTGTATATTTAATAGTACTTATCAAATGCCTCATAAATGTTTTAACTGAAAAAGAAAAAAAAATAATGGCTCAGATTCCATGAAATCAAAGTTACTTGTGTCAAATATTTTTAGTTTTTCTTAGTATGAAATTTTTTTCAGTCATTGTCTGGTGAGATTAGTGTTTGAAAAATACAAAGCATTTATTTCAAAGAATGTCTGAGTTCATGGATTGTGTACTGTTTCCATGTGATTATATTCAAGTAATATATTTTTGGCAGAAACAGTATGAGTGCTTTCTGATTTGTAGCCCAAATGATTTATTTGCTGTACATGTAATAGGTAAAATATAACTTACTGTCTAGCAGTGAAATATTTCTGGTTTCCAGTCATCACCACTGGCAAACTTTACAGCTTCTTTTGTAAACACAAAGGACTTCAGGAAGCCTTCCCCATTATGTGTAAGTATCATGAATGCACAAAGACAGAACTTAGACTCTTTTGCAACCTAAACATAACCAATTTTATGGTAGCATATGTAAAATGGAATTAAAAAGCCTTCTGCTTTTATTTAATTTTAACATTGTACCTCAAAAAAAGACAAGATGAAGTTGTAGCCACAGAACAAAAATATAATAATTTAAAGGTTGTTGAAAATGAAAAATGAAGAAATGTTAAAAATGAAACTTTACTGCTAAGTTTTTTAAAGTAAAGCATCACTTCAGAGATATAGTTTAGAAGTGATAATATGAAGATTTATTTCATACTCAGAATATTTAATAAAGATAGCAGTTTTTCCCAAATGGCTCTCAGATTAAATTAAATCCCAAATAATTTCATCAATTTATTTATATAAAATTTATTAAATGATTTACAAATGTATGGAAAATTTCACAAGATCTAAAATAAACAAAATAATTATGAGGAAAAAAATTATTTGAGGATTTGAAGCTCATGATTATCATGCCTTGTTTTCAATCAAGCCATGACAATCAAGACAGCATTGTGTGCACATGAGTCCCAACATATGCAAGGGGGTATGAATTAAAGGTTTAAAGATGGAGCAATATTACATTGTCAACAAAGCTTTGAAATAATGCTTCAACATCTTACCTTCAGAAACAGTATAAGAATACTTAGCACTAAGATGCCTATGTGTTTTAGGGTTTACATTGCTGCATTGAAACACAAGGATCAAAAAGATAAGTTGGGAAGAAAGGGTTTATTTCACTCACAATTCCATATAGCGGGTAATTACCAAAAGCATTGAGACACAACAAGAACTCAAGCAAGGCAAGAATCTGGAGCCGATGCAGAGGCCATGAAGGGGTGCTTCTTCTTCTTCTTTTTTTTTTTTTATTAATTACACTTTCTTCACTTTGTATCCCCCCATAAGCCCCTCCCTCCTGCCTTCCCGTTCCCACCCTCCCACTCCCTTCTTCACGCATGCCCCTCCCCAAGTCCACTGATAGGGGAGGTCCTCCTTCTCCTTCCTTCTGATCTTAGTCTATCAGATCTCATCAAAAGTGGCTGCATTGTCCTCTACTGTGGCCTGGTAAGGCTGCTCCCCCCTCAGGGGGAGGTGATCAAAGAGCAGGCCAATCAGATTATGTCTGAGGCAGTCCCTCTTCCCAATACTATGTAACCCACTTGAACACTAAACTGCCATGGGCTACATCTGTGCAGGGGTTCTAGGTTATCTCCATGCATGCTACTTGGTTGAAGCATGAGTCTCTGGGAAGACCCCTATATTCAAATTTCTGGTTCTGTTGTTCTCCTTGTGGAGATCCTGTCCACTCCAGATCATACTATTTTCCAAACAGCCCAGATGCCCCTCAACTGAAGAATGGATGCAGAAATTGTGGTACATCTACACAATGGAATATTACTCAGCAATGAAAAAAAAAAAAAAAAAAAAGGAAATCATGAAATTTGCAGGTAAATGGTGGGACCTGGAAAGGATCATCCTGAGTGAGCTGTCCCAGAAGCAGAAAGACACACACGGTATATACTCACTCATATAGACATGTAATATAGGATAAACTTACTAAAATCTGTACATCTAAAGAAACTAGTCAAGAGAGAGGACCCTGACTAAAATGCTTAATCCCCATCCCGAAAGGCAAAGAGGAAGGACATCAGAAGAAGAAAACTGGAAACAAGCTAGAAACCCGCCACGGAGGGCCTCTGAAAGGCTCTTCCCTGCAGACTATCAAAGCTAAGACTTATGGCCAACTTTTGGGCAATGTGCATGGAATCTTATGTAAGAAGGGGTGCTTCTTACTGGCTCGCTCTAAATGGTATTTAAGCCAGCTTTCTTTCTTTTTAATTATTTTTACTTCTTATGTTAATTACAGTTAATTCACTTTGTATCCCAGCAGTAGCCCCCTCCCTCATTCCTTCCCAGTTCCACCCTCCCTCCCTCCCTCATCCCCTTCCATGCCCCTCTCCAAGCCCACTGATAGGAGGGGTCCTCCTCCCCTTCCATCTGACCCTAGCCTAACAGGTCTCATCAGGACTGGATGCATTGTCTTCCTCTGTGCCCTGGTAAGGCTGCTCCCCCCGCTTAGCGGGAGGTGATCAAAGAGCTGGCCACTGAGTTCATGTCACAGACAGTCCCTGTTCCCCTTACTAAGATAACACACTTGGAGACTGAGTTGCCATGGGCTACATCTGTGCATGGGTTCTACATTACCTCCATGATTGGTCCTTGGTTGGAATATGAGTCTCAGAAAAGATCCCTGTGACCAGATTTTTTTTCTTTTCTTCTGGAGCTCCTGCCCCCTCGAGGTCTTTCTATTTGCCCCTTCTTTGATAAGATTTCCTCTACTCTGACCAAAATTTGGCTGTGAGCCTCAGCATCTGCTTTGATACCCTGCTTGGTAGAGTCTTTCAGAGGCCCTCTGTGGTAGGATCCTGTCCTGTTACCTGTTTTCTCCCTTTTCCAATGTCCATTCTCATTTGCCTTTTTGAGTGAGGATTGATCATCTTACCCAGGGTCCTCCTTCTTGCTTAGCTTTTTTAGGTGTACATATTTTACTATGTTTATCCTATATTATATGTCTAATATCCATTTATAAGTGAGTACATACTATGTGGGCCTTTTTGCTTCTGGGATACCTCACTCAGGATGATATTTTTTTAGTTCCCGCCATTTGCCTGGAAATTTCATGATTTCCTTGTTTTTAATTGCTGAGTAGTATTCCATTGTGTAAATGTACCACAATTTCTGTCTCCATTTTTCAGTTTAGGGGCATGTGGATTGTTTCCAGGTTCTGGCTATTACAAATAAAGCTGCTACAAACATGGTTGAACAAATGTCTTTGTTGTGTACTTGAGCATATTTTGGACATATGCCTAGAAGTAGTATACCTGGATCTTGAGGAAGAACTATTCTTAATTGTCCGGGAAAGGGCCAGATTGATTTCCAAAGTGGTTGTACAAGTTTACATTCCCACCAGCAATGGAGGATGGTTCCCCTTTCTCCACATCCTTTCCAGCATGTTTTTATTTGAATTTTTGATCTTAGCCATTCTGATGGGTGTAAGGTGAGATCTCAGGTTCATTTTGATTTGCATTTCCCTGATGACTAAGGATGTTGAACATTTCTTTAAGTGTTTCTCTGCCATTCGATATTCCTCTATAGAGAATTCTCTGTTTAGCTCTGTACCCATTTTTAAATTGTATTACTTGATTTGTTACTTTTTAACGTCTTGAGTTCTTTATTTATTCTGGATATTAGCCCTCTGTCAGGTATAGGGCTGGTATGACTGGATACAAATTTAACTAAAAAAAAAAAAAAATCAGAAGCCCTCCTGTATATGAAAGACAAAAAGGCCGAGAAAGAAATTAGGGAAACTATACCCTTCACAATAGCCACAAATAACATAAAGTACCTTGGTATGACTCTAACTAAGCAAGGGAAAGACCTGTTTGAAAAAAAACAAACAAACCTTCAAGTCTCTGAAAACAGAATTTAAAGAAGATATCAGAAGATGGAAAGAACTCCAGTGCTCACGAATTGGTAGGATTGACATAGTGAAAATGGCCATCCTGCCAAAAGCAATCTACAGATTCAATGCAATTCCAATCAAAATACCAACACAACTCTTTACAGACCTTGAAAGAACAATTCTCAACTTCATATGGAAAAACAAAAAACCTAGAATTGCCAAAATGATCCTGTACAACAACAGATCTTCTGGAGTTATCTCCATCTCTGATCTCAAGCTGTACTACAGAGCAATAGTAATAAAAACTGCATGGTACTGGCATAGAAACCAATTGGTGGGTCAATGGAATTGAATAGAAGACCCAGAAATAAACCCACACACTACAGATACTTGATTTTTGATAAAGAAGTCAAAATCATACAATGGAAAAAAGATAGTATCTTCAATAATTGGTGTTGGTCTAACTAGATGTCTACATGCAGAAAAAGGCAAATAGGTCCATATTTATCACCCTGCACAAAACTAAAGTCCAAGTGGATCAAAGACCTCAACATAAAACCAGACATACTAAATCTGTTAGAAGAAAAATTGAGGAAGAGCCTTGAACTCACTGGCATAGGAGGTCCTGAACACCAACAGCACAGGCTCTAAGATCAACAATCAATAAATAGGACCTCATGAAACTGAAAAGCTTCTGTAAAGCAAAGGACACTGTCATCAGAACAAAACAACAGTCAGCCAGCTTTCTTATAGAAACCAGGACTGCCATCCCGGAGATGATATCACCTACAAAGGGGCTTGACCATACATCATCAATCATTACTTAAAATGATGCCCTACAGGCTTGCCTACCACCTGGTCTTAATGGAGAATCTTCTTTATTGAGGTTCTCTCCTCTCAACTGACTTTGGTTTGTATCAGGTTGACATAAAACTAACCAGCATATGGAAATAAAACATTGATAATTATATTATAATTCATAAGTTGGTCATAGGTCTCAATTTAGAAACTGAAGCTATAAAACAGAATAAGATATCCATAAACTTGATCTAAAATGTTGTTTCGCGTTACACAAGTGAGTAACAAATCGTGTTACACTTATCATAAAAGACAATTTAATAATTTTTATTTTACTGAATGGAAAATAAGT
Source organism: Psammomys obesus (assembly GCF_907164565.1). Classification (NCBI taxonomy): domain Eukaryota; kingdom Metazoa; phylum Chordata; class Mammalia; order Rodentia; family Muridae; genus Psammomys; species Psammomys obesus. The sequence goes on along the minus strand of NW_026587216.1, from coordinate 53,211,718 downwards.
GGAGGGTGGAGGAATAGCTCAGTATTTAAGACACACACAACACCTCCAGGGGACCTGGATTTGTTTACCTGCACTGGAATCACAAAACTTGCAATCACAAGTAATTCCAGCTTCAGGTGTTCATATTCCCTTTTCTGGCTTCACAAACACCTGCAGTCATATGCCGTATTCACACAGGGACATGCACATCATAAAAATAAAATAAAGAAATACAGACTAGTTAACATATACTGGAAAATATTTTTGGTTCGTGTACTATCTATATGCACACGCTGAGAACGAGATGTGCACACACATATGTGCATACACAGACATACAAAATGCACATGTTCATGGAACCTTTACCACAAATGAACAAAGAAACTTTGCAATTCAGTAGTGAAGCAACATAATTTTAAGTAGGAAGAGAATGTACTAATTATCAAGGAAATGAGAACAGTAACCTAAAGATTCATGACTATGGGAGTCATGGATGAGCCAGTCATGTTCTGTGCACAAAAGGATCTTTGTGAGACTGGCACCCAGATCACCATTTTTACTTCCTGCCTGACCCCCTTTTTTATTTCTGAAGTTTCTCTATTGTTGCATTAGAGGCAGAAAATGAATGGTCCAAGTGTGAAAATTTATGAAAGCATTCTTGAGTAGGATTAATTTCTGTTTTTGAAAATGCATCCAGCTCTTTTTAAATTTTTATTTTTTATATTAATTACAGTTTATTCACTTTGTATCCCAGCTGTAGTCCCCTCCTTCATTCCCTCCTAATCTCATCCTGCCTCCCTATTCTCCTTCCATGCAACTCTCCAAGTCCAGTGATAGGGGAGGTCCTCCTCCCCTTCCATCTGACCCTAGCCCATCAGGTCTCCTCAGGACTAGCTGCATTGTCTTTCTCTGTGATCTGGAAAGGCTGCTCCTCCCTCAGGCAGGGGTGATCAAAGAGTCAGCCATTAAGTTCATGTCAGAGACAGTTCCTAATCCCCTTACAAGGGAACCCACTTGGATACTGAACTGCCATGGGTTACATCTGAGCAGTGGTTCTAGGTTAGCATCATAAATTGGAGTATTAGTCTCAGAAAAAAATGCTGGGCCCAGATTTTGTGGTTCTGTTGCTCTCCTTGTACAGCTCCTATCCTCTCCAGGTCTTACTATCTCCCCCTTCTTTCATAAGATGGTCTGCACTCTGCCCAAAGTTTGGCTATGAGCCTCAGCATCTGCTTTGATACCCTGCTGGGTAGAGTCTTTCAGAGGCCCTACGTGGTAGGATCCTGTCCTGTTACCTGTTTTCTCCCTCTTCCAATGTCCATCCTGTTTGCCTTTCTGAGTGAGGATTGATCATCTTATCCAGAGTCCTCCTTCTTGCTTAGCTTTTTAGGTGTACAGATTTTACTATGTTTATCCTATATTATATGTCTAATATTCACTTATAAATCAGCATATACTATGCGTGTCTTTCTGCTTCTGAGCTACCTCACTCAGGATGATCTTTTCTAGATCCCACCATTTGCCTGCAAATTTCATGATTTCTTTGTTTTCAATTGCTGAGTAGTATTGTGTGAATGTACCACAATTTCTGTATCCATTCCTCCATTGAGGGACATCTGGGTTGTTTCCAGGTTTTTGCTATTACAAATAAAGCTTCTACAAACATGGCTGAGCAAAAGTCCTTGTTGTATACTTGAACATATTTGGATATATGCTTAGGAGTGCTATAGCTGGATCTTGAGAAAGCACTATTTCTAATTGTCTGAGAAAGCACCAGATTGATTTCCAAAGTGGTTGTTCAAATTTACATTCTCACCAGCAATGGAGGAGGGTTACCCTTTCTTCACATCTTCTCCAGCATGTGTTTTCACTTGAGTTTTTCATCTTGGCCATTCTGATGGGCGTACGATGAAATCTCAGGGTTGTTTTGATTTGCATTTTTCTGATGATTAAGGATGTTGAACATTTCATTAAGTGTTTCTCTGACATTTGAAATTCCTTTACAGAGAATTCTCTGTTTAACTCTGTACCCCATTTTTAAATTGGATTACTTGTTTTGTTGCTCTTTAAGTTCTTAAGTTCTTTATGTATTCTGGATATTAGCCTCTGTCAGATATAGGGTTGGTGAAGATCCTTTCCCAGTCTGCAGGCTGCCATTTTGTTTTGATGACAGTGTCCTTTGCTTTATAGAAGCTTTTCAGTTTCATGAGGTCCAATTTAGTGATTGTTGATCTTAGAGCCTGTGCTGTTGGTGTTCTGTTCAGGAAGTTGTCTCCTGTGCCAATGAGGTCAAAGCTCTTCCCCACTTTTTCTTCTAACAAGTTTAGTTTGTCTGGTTTTATGTTGAGTTCTTTGATCCACTTGGACTTATAGTTTTGTGCAGGGTGATAAATATGGACCTATTTGCATTTTTCGATGTGTAGATATCCATTTAGACCAGAACCATTTGTTGAAGATGCTGTCTTTTTTTCCATTGTATGGTTTTGGCATCTTTGTCAAAGATCACGTGTCCATAAGTGTGTGGATTTATTTCAGGGTCTTCTATTCGACTCTATTGATCCACCAGTTGGTTTCTATGCCAGTACCATGCAGTTTTTATTACTGTTCCCTGTAGTACAGCTTGAGATCAGGGATGGAGACACCTCTAGATGATCTCTTGTAAAGGATCATTTTGGCAATTCTGAGTTTTATTCTTTTTCCATATGAAGTTGAGAATTGTTCTTTCAAGGTCTGTAAAGAATTATGTTGGTCTGCCTATAGCTCCAGTTCTAACAATTTCAGTGTCCTCTTCTGGCCTCTCTAGACACCAGGCAGGCACATGGTGCACATACATACATGCGTGCAAACACTTACACACATAAAATAAAAATAAATAAATATTTTTAAAATAGTGTGTTTAAATATTGCTGTATATCATAATAATATAATATAATTACATAATACACTATATATTATGATAATTATAATAATGTATGTTACTATGTATATTATCAGAGATCTGGTGCAAAAAATTCAATGCCCAGGAAAAAACACTCATGCACACACATCGGAAATTTGGCAGACATTGTACAGTCTAGAAATTGATCTACACTCCATGGATCCCTAGTTCAGAAACTGTTATTTATACGAAAGCAGCATGATTTAGTACCTTATATGAGCTAAGTCTTCTAATTTTTTTCTGATTTAAATAGCACTTTAAACGCTTGCATTTCAGCCTTTCTTCGAACTGTGTTGGTACCCAGCAAACAAACACAGAGTCATTATTCAATGTGCAATAGCATTTGTAAACAACAATGAGGTGGAAAATTAATTAAATATGGATGAAAATTAAAAAAAATGTTGGTATTTTCTGTAGATTGCATTTTGCAGGATGGCCATTGTCACTATGTTAGACCTACAGATCCATGAGCATGAGAGATATTTCCATCTTCTGATATCTTCTTCAATTTCTTTCTTCAGAGACTTGAATTTTTTTTTCAAATAGGTCTTTCACTTGCTTGGTTAGAGTCACACCAAGGTACTTTTTGTTACTTCTGGCTATGTTGAAGGGTGCAGTTTCCCTAATTTCTTTCTCAGCCCTTTTGTCATTCATATACAGAAGAGTTACGGATTTTTTTTTTTTTGAGTTAATTTTGTATCCAGACATTTTGTTGAATGTGCTTATCAGCTGAAGGAGTTCTCTGGTGGAATTCTTGGGCTCACTCAGGTATACTGTCATATCATCTGTAAACAGTGATACTTTGACTTCTTTCTTTCCCATTTGTATTCCCTTGATACAAAAGAAGATATAGAGAAAAAATAAACATAGGGAAAGATGTCTCTCATTAAATTTCAACGGGAAAATGAAAATTTAAAGAAATGAAATAATACTTGTCACATGTTACACAAGGCAATGTACCAAACATGTACAGCAGTAAATTCTGGCATGTACATAGAGGAAGAACTCTTTTTTTTAATTAATTACACTTGATTCACTTTGTATCCCCTCCTGTTCCCACCCTCTCTCCCCCTTCTTCACTCATTCCCCTCCCCAAGTCCACTGATAGGGGAGGTCCTCTTCTCCTTCCTTGTGATCGTAATCTATCAGATCACATCAGGAGTGGCTGCATTGTCATCTTCTGTGGCCTGGTAAGGCTGCTTCCCCCTCAGGGGGAGATGATCAAAGAGCAGGCCAATCAGATTATGTCAGAGGCAGTCCCTCTTCCCATTACTATGTAACCCACTTGAGCACTGAACTGCCATGTACTACCTCTGTGCAGGGGTTTAGGTTATCTCCATGAATAGTCCTTGGTTGGAGTATGAGTCTCTGGGAAGTTCCCTGTGTTCAAGTTTTCTAGTTCTGTGAGCAAGAACTCTTTTATAGATTACTGTTCATACAAATGTTTTGTCAGACAGTATGACAGGTACTTGTAAAAATCAACATGGTTTGACAACACAATCCAATAATTCTGCTTCTGGGAATTTAACCAGATGAGCTGAAAAAAATAAGTTTATACAAATGTGAGAACATAAGATGTTGCAGCAGAGTTTTGTTTTAATTTTTATTCTGTTTCTAATTGCTCAATCTTGAATACCACCAACAGGATATACAGTATGGCCTGCATTATTATGTTTACCCCTGGATATATATTAAAATGTAATCACAAATAAATATTTTATCGGGAGAGTTTAGTCCTCACAACTAAGATTAGTGACATGCCTATAACCCGAGCATTCAGGAGGCAGAGGCAGGTCTATCTTTGTGAGTTTGAGGCCAGCCAGATCTACATAGGGAGTATGTCCCAAATGACAGGGTTTTGTTTTAATGAATGAAAATCCCAAATCACTCAATTGTACCAAGGAAGATTCAGGAGCCAGATACTTGTGTGAAAATCTGCTAGCTCATAGAGGCAGAGAAAGCATGCAGCTGACCTTCCTACTCAGCTAAGGTCCCAAATAAAAAAGCCAAATGACCCAGGAGAAAAGACCTGCCAGCTCACCCAACAGCCCAGAATGAAAAAGCCAAAAGCTAAAGGCAAAGAGCTCTTTCTTCTTCTCTATGCTGCCTTAAGTACTTTTCTCTCAAAGTTCCTTCTTTCTACTTAACCCTTGTCAGATGTTTCTGTTGTTGTTCCTTCCCTTGACCTAGGGTTAACTTTATTAAATTCTGTGTACAGAAAGTTCTTGGTTTAAAGGTGTATGCTATGGTTGAGCCACACCATAATCACTTGTTTATAATAAACAGAGAGGTTTTGGATTAAAATGTGGGTTAGGACTAAACCACAACAAACAAGAAATAGTTTTTTTTTTTTTTTATAGTTCACAACCTTGAGGTTCACAATAGGAACAAATATTTTGCAACAACAGTGGGTCTTCTACAGACTACAGTGCTTTTCAGGGGTCAGAGATGAACTTTAGAACATAAGAATGTTATGTTCTGAATCACACTATTAAGACAGATGTTGCATTGAAATTATGTAAGAGAGTACCTCAGAAAACTGTGGCTGTAGTCCTGTTAGGCCACAGAGGAGAGCTTTGCAGCCAGTCCTGAAGATACCTGATAAAACAGGATCAGATGAATGGGGAGGAGGTACCCCCTATCAGTGGACTTGGAAAGGGGCACGGTGGAGATGAGGGAAGGAGGGAGGGACTGGGAGGGAATGAGGGATCAGAACACAGCTGGGATATAGAGTTAATAAAATATAACTGATAAGAAAAAAATAAAATTCAAAAAAAATTAAAAAAAACTTGTACAACCAAAAAACAAACAAACAAACAAACAAACAAACAAACAAAAAACTGGCTGTGAGTCACTAGCAGGAGAGCAACCATCTATAAGCACATTATTATTATTATTATTATTATTATTATTATTATTATTTTTACTTTTTAGACAAGTATATTATTTCTATGTTCTGTTTTCCTTCCTCTAAACCCTCCCATAACTTCTTTATTTCATTTTATTAATATTAGTTACAGTTTATTAACTTTGTATCCCAGCTGTAGTCAGCTCTGTCATTCCCGCCCAATCCCACCCTTCCTCCTTCATCTTCTCCCTTCCCCTTTCCAAGTCTACTGCTAGGGGAGGTCCTCCTCCCCTTCCATCTGACTCTAGCTTATCAGGTCTCATCAGAACTGGCTGCAATGTCCTCCTCTGTGGCCTAGCAAGGTTGCTCCTCCCTCTGGGGGTTGGGAGAGGCCAAAGAGCCAGCCATTAAGTTCATGTCAGAGACAGTCCCTAGTCCCCTTACTAGGGAACCCACTTAGATACTGAGCTACCATGGGCTACATCCAAGCAGAGGTTCTAGGTTATATCCATACATGGTCCTTGGTTGGAGATACAGTCTCATAAAAGACCCCTATGCCCAGATATATTAGGTCCTTGTGGAGCTCCTGTCCTCTTCAGGTCATACTAACTCCTCCTTCTTTCATATGATTCCCTGCACTTTGCCCAAGGTTTGGTTATGCGTCTCATTATCTGCTTTGATACACTGCTATGTAGAGTCTTTCAGTAGCCCTCTGTGGTAGGCTCCTATCCTGTTACTTGTTTTCTCCTACTTCCAATGTGTACAACTACTTAGGAAATCAATCTGGCCTTTTCTCAGACAACTAGGAATAGCGCTTCCTCAAGATCCAGCTATACTGCTCCTAGGCATATATCCAAAAGATGCTCAAGTACACAACGAGGAAATTTGATCAACCATGTTTGTAGCAGCTTTATCCATAATAGCCAGAACCTGGAAACAACCCAGATATCCATCAATGGAGGAATGGATATAGAAATTGTGGTACTTCTACACAATGGAATGCTACTTAGCAATTAAAAACAAGGAAACCATAACTTTTTGATCTTTTTCAAATTCATTGTCTCCTTTTTCATTAACTGCTGTTAGCTACACCCATAAGTCCTCACTTCATGTCTGCCTACACATAAGCTAAACAAGAAAGCAACAGTATATGCTAACATGAATATGTTAATATGATATGCTAACATAAATGGCAAAATGACCAGTAGGGCTCTTCAGTTTTTACTATGATCCAGGATTGAAAAGTCGGAAGGTAATACAAGGAGGTTAATGTTTGAGAAATAGTGTGGATCATGCTGAGTTTAGAAAATAAAGGTAGGAAGATTGTTGATCTCATGAGAGTATTATAGAAAGAGAGGAATCAAGGATAATGCTGAAATGTTATGCTGAGCAGCCAAAATCATGGAAGCCTCATTTATAGACTTAGGAAAAGATCTTCACCAACTCTACATTTTACAGAGGACTGATATCCAAAATGTATAAAGAACTCAAGAAACTAGACATCAGCAAATTAAATAACCTAATTAAAAATGTGATACAGAGCTAAACAGAGAATTCTCAACTGAGGAATCCCTAATGGCTGGGAAGCACTTAAAGAAATGCTCAACATCCTTAGTCATCAGGGAAATGCAAATCAAAATGACTCTGAGATTCATCTTACACCTATCATAATGGCTAAGGTCAAAAACTCAAGTGACAGAACATGCTGTAGAGGGTGTGGAGAAAGGGGAACACTCCTCTGCTGTTGGAGGGAGTGCAAACTTGTACAGCCACTTTGGAAATCAATATGAAGGTTTCTCAGAAAATTGGAATATATCTACCTCAAGACCAACACTTCCGGGCATATACCCAAAAGATGCTTCACCATACCACAAGGACCCTTGCTCAACTATGTTTATAGCAGCTTTACTTGTAATAGCCCGAAACTGGAAACAACCCAGATGTCCCTCACCTGAAGACTGAATAAAGAAAATGTTGTTCAATGGAATACTACAAAGCTATTAAAAACAAGGAAATCATGATATTTGCAGAAAAATGGGTGAAACTAGAAAATATCACCCTGAGTGAGGTAATCCAGACCCGAAAGACACACATGGTATGTACTCACTTCTAAATGGATATTGGACATACAGTACCAGATAAGCATACTATAATGCACTGCCTCAAAGGAGCTAAGTAACAAAGAGGGACCAAGGGAGGATGCTTGATTTCCACTGAGAAGGGGAAATAGAATAGACAGCAGAATTGGTTGAAGAGAAGGAACAGGATAGGAGTGGAATTAAAGAAGGCAATGAGAGTGGGTAGCAGATGTGGGAGGGAGGCAGAGGATAGAGGGCTTGCAGAGGAAATAGAAAGCATAGGTGTGAGCATCTCTGAGACCTATGATACAAGCTGGAGACCTAAGACAGGATAGGCTACCAGGAGGAAAATGGGGGTGACTCTATCTGAGATCCCTAGTAGTGAAGGTCATAGAGAGAGAAGAGGCCACTGTAACTAGACAGGACTCCTAGTGGAGGCCACCCACAGAAATATTCACCCAAAATTTACTCTGCCTACACATTGTGCAGGATAAAGACAGAGTAGAGATTAAGGGGATGTACACCCAATGCCTAGCCCAATCTGAGTCCCACCCAATGGGAGAGAGACCTTGACACTATTAAAGGCACTCTGATATACTTACAGATGGGAGCCTAGCATGACTGTCTTATGAGAGGCTCTTCCCATCAATGGATTGAAATAGATGCTGAGACTCATAGCCAAAAAGTTGGCTGAAGTACAGGAAGCCTTGTGGAAGAGTGGGAAGACAGATAGAGAGACCAGAAGTGACAAGCTCTCTACAAGAAGAGCAATAGAGCCAACTAAAACTGAGCCCAGGGGTGCTTGTAGTGAATAAAGCACCAACCAAGGACCATGCATGGACTGGATCTAGGTCCCTATGCATATGTACACAATGGGCAGGTTGGTCTTCATATGGGTTCCCTAGTAGAGGGAATGGTTGTCTCTGACATGGATTCTGTTGCCTGCTTTTTGATCACTTCCTCCTGCCGGGGCTGCTTTGCCAAGCCACAGTGGAAGAGGATGTGCTCAGTCCTGATGCAACTTGATGTGCTGTAGTGAGTTAGTGGTGGAGAGACTCCCCTTTTCTGAGGGTTATGTGAGGGGGGATATAAAAAAGAAAGGGAGGGAGGGACAGGGAGGAATGAAAGGAGAAGGCTACATTTGGAATGTAAAGTGAATAACTAACTAAATAAATTTTATAAAAACAACAGAAGTGATATCTCATGCTGGTGAGGATGTGGAATAACCTCCATTGCTGATGGGAGTACTAACTTATAGAGCCACTATGCACATTAACATGGCTATTCCTTGGAATATTGGGAATAGTTCTACCACAATACCAGCTATATCATTATTTGGCATAAACCTATATAATACTCCCATAAGGACAGTTGTTGAACTATGTTCATAGAAGATTTATTCATAATAGCTAGTAACTGGAAAAAACCTAGCTGTCTCTCAGCCAAAGAATGAGTAAAGAAAATGTATGTTTAAACAATGGAATACTACTCAGCTATTAAAAGCAATTATATCAATGACATTTGCTGGCAAATGAATAAAACTAGAAAAACCATCCTGAGTGAGGTAACCCAGACCCAAGACAAATATGGTATGTGCTCACTTAAAAGTGGGCATTGACTGTTAAGAAAAGCATGATTATGCTACAATCCATAGACTCCAAAAGAAGCTAAGTGACAAGGAGGGCTCAAGGGGGCATGCATGGATCTCCCTGGGAAAAGAAAATTGAATAGATTCTGTGGGTAGGATAGGGGGATTTGGGGATGGGAACAGAAGAGATCAGGCCGTTGAATGGGGAACAATGAAGGGAGAGAGTACTGGGAGAGATGACTGGAACTGGGGAGCATTTAGAGAGATGACTGGAATTAGGGCAGTGGAAACTCCCAAAATAGATGAGAGTGACTCTAATAAAAAGTCTAGTAATGGGAGATATGGAGCCTAAATAGGCCATCTTCTAGAACCAGGTAAGTTTCCCAGCAGTGGGAATGGGTCATCAACCAAGTGAAAAAACATTTGACCTACAATCTGATCTACAATACCTGCTTTATGTGCTTGGGTAATGGTGGCAAAGAACTTGTGAGAGTGGCCAACCAATAACTAGTCCAACTTGGGGTTCACACCATGAGGGGCAGCTTATACTTGACACCGCTTGGACTGCCAGGAACCAGAGACAGGAGAGCCCAGACCCAGGACAGAACCAAACATGACTGACAAAAACCAAAGATAAACAAAAAAGTCAAGGAAATGAATACTAAAGACATTCTGCTAAGCTCATAGATTGGTGCCTAGCCCAAATGTCACCAGAGAGGCATTATATAGCAACTTATAAGAGCAGATGCAAATTCCCACAGCTAAATGCTAAGTGGAGCCAGGGTAACCCCTGCAGAAATGGGGGAGGAAAAATTGTGGAACTCAGAGATGTTGTGGACCTCATGGGAACAGTCCACAGAATCAACTAAGCACGGATCATTGGAATTTATAGAGACTGGTTTGACAAACACAGACCCTATATGTGTCTGAGCTAAGACCTCTGCAATTACGTTATGATGTACCTTGGTGTTTTTGTGGGAGTCCCAACAGTGAGTGAGTGAGTGAGTGAGTGAGTGAGTGAGTGAGTGAGAAACAGAGAGAGAGAGAGAGAGAGAGAGAGAGAGAGAGAGAGAGGGTCTCTGACTCTTCTGTGACTCTTTTGCCTGCACTTGAAACCCTTTTCTTCCACTGGTTTGCCTTGTCCAACTTTTTTTTTAAAGGAGTTGTGGATCTAGGTGACAGGGAAGATGGGAGACAGACTGGGAAGAAGTCAGAGAGAGGAAACCAAGGTTAGAATGTAATGCATGAAAGAACAAAAAGAGTATAAAATATTTTCAATTAAAAATAGAATATGTAATAATCAGGAAATGACACATAACAGTTGAATTTATTTTAGATAGCACTTCAACCATTCTAGCAAGAAAAACAAACACATTCATGCAATGTTAAATATGAGTTGTGTAATATTAGTGATTATACACACAGCTTTAATTTCTTATATTTGTGCTGAAGATTTAAGTTCCTAAGATTTAAAAAAAGAGGTGCACTTGGAGAGGGACATAGGAGGAGAGGAGTGAAAGAGGGTGGGATTGGGAGGGGAGGAGGGAGGGAGCTACAGCTGGGATATAAGGTAAATAAACTGTAATTAATATAAAAATTAAAATTAAAAATTTTGCAGAATCCATATTAATAAGTGATATTTAATTTTCTGTTAAGTAGGTTAGTATTAAGTACTAAATTTAAAACATGTTGTTTTTAAATAGAATGTAGAAAGAAAAGCTAGTGGTTTTGTGTGCTTTTTTTTTCTCCCTACAAGAGTCTGTGCAGTTTCTTTTTGCCTCAGGACCCAAAAATTATGTTGTCAGCCTTGAAATAGTAAGTAAATAATCAACTGAAAGGAAGAGTTAGGGAGGATATTTGTAATGTAAGGAAAGAAGAACTGTTAAACAATCCTCAAGCTGAGTGTGAGTACAAGTATGAATATCAAAATAAAATATGATTACAGGGCACCATTCAGAAATAATTTGAGGGTAATGATCATATTATAAAGACTGGCCAGTCAGCATGATTATATACTCATTCCAAACATAGCCATTTGTGAGGCTGTAGGCAGAAGGCAAAATAGCTGATTATACACGAAAATGAGTAAAATAATTATAACAATTGACATAGCAATTTATATTTAGTAAGAAAGTATTTAAGGGATCCAGTGAACATTAACAAGTCACAGAATCAAGCATATCCTTATTGGGGTAGTGGTAGGGGTAGTGACCGAGCCCGCTCAGTCAAGTAATGGGAGCTGCGAAGGAGAGAGTGAGGACTGAAAAAAAAGAGACACAATAAGATAGGTGTAAGGTGGACTTCAGTAAGAACTGAAGCCAAGTTTATTTTTCTCTCAACTCCTTTTGTAGTCTAAAATGCTTACTTAAGCAAAACAGTATTTCCCCCATCACATGAGTCAGAAAATAATCCAATACTTGCTCAAAGTTCATGAGCCATGTCCTTCTTCCTTATCTCTCACCATAAGCCTCCCTTATGACTCATTTCATAAGTTCATGAAATTTTCACTCTGAGCTAACAGTTTCTTTGTAAAAAACATTCCACTGATAGAAAAACAAGTATAACTTGGCCAAAGGTAAAGCTAAATTAGCAGCAGCATTCTAAGATAGCTGCACCATGGCTCCTGACAGTTGAGTATTAAATGGATTGAACCAAACAAAGAGGCAGTAAGAGATAGACTTTTAATGGGGGGGGGGGCGGATTTTGGTAATCACTATCTATGGTAAGCATGAGTGAATAATCATAAAAACATAAGGCTGTGATGAGGAGAGACAACCTGGCTTCATTTTGGATTACGCAGAGGAAGAGCTAAAGAGTCATGATATAAGCGATGATGTAGAGAATACCAGTGTCAATGCAAAGATGTGTAAGATTCCTGCAGTAAGGGAAGGTGGTGATAAACAAATGACATGAGGATATGAGATTTAATGCAAGATTAGAAAACTCTCTGGAAGCATCAATAAAGATCAAAGAGTAAAAAGATTCAACTTTACAATGTCTTGTGAGAGGCAGGTGGTCAAAACTACCAATGTCAGCTGTGGTTAGAGCAAAAAGAAGGCAACATCTGACTAAACTTGGTAGGGTTGCAATGTCTGATATTTGACATATCAGAGAAGGAAATCTAAAGACTTTAGATTTACTGAGAGGTGAGTAATGATTTGAGATGCTCTTGCTTCATATAGTCATGACATAGAAAAGAATAAGGGTCACAGAACGGTCACTCCTAAAAAACGGTATTGACAAAGATGTGAATGTTAAGAGGAATAGGAAGGATGAATAGAACCTAAGGGCTTTTAAAAAATCTTAGTCTCCACAACTTCAGTTTCTAAATAAAGACATTTTATCACCAGTTAACACTCAGAACTTGTAAATCTTTAAAGATTTTCATATTGAGAGAAATGACAAATAATATTTGAAAACTTTAATTGTGTATGTGTACAACAATGTGAAGTTCTAAAAGGCATTTTAAGTGAATTTGTATTTCAGTATCTATATAAGAAGTAGTTTTTAGTAAACGGCCTGGGCTAGTTAACAGTTATAGGAATGTCAGTGGCGGAGAAAGTTGACCAGATACACAGTTCCCTGCTACTGCCTGCAACAGAAAACTTCAGTCAGACAAAGCAGGATTCTTGATTTTTCCCAAAGGAGAGTCATACTTAATTCTTTCTATAATAGCAATATATTGAATTTTTGTGGATAGTAATGTTATCATTAAATTACTTGGTTTTCTTATTTTTATTGAAATAGTTTTTCTAGTTTCCCTTCTCTCATCTCCTCCTAGATCCTCCCCACCTCCTTTCCCATTCATATCCATACCCAATCCTCACTCTCTGTATAGAAAGCAAACATGGAAAAAGATTAGGACAGAACAAAACAGAGAAAAAAAAGAATGAAAAGGCAATAAAAGGCCATCCACACACAGAGACATATGTATACACAGAAAACACACACACATGCGCACACAATATCACTAATAATTTGAAAGCCATAATATATAAGAAAAAAACCAGCAAGGTTTTAAAAAGTCCAGATGAAAAATTATAAGACAAAATATCTCCAAAAGTATAGAGTTCATTTTGAGTTGGTCATGTACTGCTGGGCATAGAGCCTGCCCTGGAATGTGAATTTTCCTTATTGAGAACCCACTGGAGAAAACCAATTTCTCCTTTGTGAGAAGTTATCAATTGAAGATAACTTCTAGATTTGAGATGTGGATATCACTTCTTCATTTAGTGCTGCAACCCCATTTGGCTTTGGCCTGTGTGTGCTTCCACCATCTCTGTGAGTTCATATGTGCATCCATCCCATTGTGTCTGGAATCCATTGTCTGGGTGTCTTCTATCACCAGAGGCTGTCACACTGTTCTGTTTCCAAATCCAGAGGGGAAAGACAATGGAGAAAGTTCATTTTGGAATGGATATTCCAAGATATCCCACACTCTGCACATTTTCTGTCTGTGGGTTTCTGTATTTATTCCTATACTTCAGGAGGAAACATCTCTGATAATGGCTGAGCAAGACACTGACAATATTGAAATAGCAGAATATCCTAAGAAGTCATTATATTACTACATTTCTTTTTAAACAACAATAGTATTTGGTTTTATCTGAGGTCCATAGCCTAAAAAGTGCCAGGTTCTTGTTCATTACAAGCATAAGTGGGCATGGGTTCCATCTCATGGAGTGGAAAAAAATCCAATCAGATAGTGTTTGATTACTTCCTTAAGGTTTCTATTGTTATGATTAGACAGCATGCTAATATGCCAGCCTTCTGCATAGATGATTAGTAAAAAAAATTGAAAAATTTTAAAACTTAGAATTTAGAGTCTAGAAAGCTATATTTATCTGCCATCATTTTCATCACTTTCTATGCATATCTGTCATGAAGAAGACAGAAAAAAAAGATAGGAGAGATTAGGAATAGTTGGGAAGATCATTAAACTTCACACACTTCAAAGAGTAACTGGAGTCTTGACATTCAAAGATATACAGAGCTCCAATACAACCCTTTTCTAAAACATATACATCAATTATTTTATCACATTCATCCAAGATTTTGTTGAGCTGGTTTTTAAAAAGATATTTTGAAGAAGAGACAGTTTAAAGTTGGATTTAAAACTCACCTGCGGAGTACAAATTAAATACCTAACTTCTCAGCATCTCAGAACATTGTCTCATTGGTAATATGATTTGTAGTTAGTTATAAAGACAGTATTACATGTTTAGAGGATCTGTGCCTGTATGGAAGGGACTGACAACTATATAGAGAAACAAACATAACTCCCCTGAAACTGCAAAGATATATCAAAGACAATCTTGGGATGTAGTTTCTGATACCATATTTGGTTCTAAAACAAAGATTTATAATGTATCCACTGATCATAATCAACCCATTTCATTTTTATGTGAAGGCCAGAAAAGAATATTTCAGAAAAACAACACCGAAAATTTGACTTGATGGCAAAGATGCTGTATTAAGACAAACATGTGGAATTATGTGTGTATATATAATATATGTATATATATGTATACATGGTGACAAGATTTTAGACTAGGTGAAGTACATTTAAAACATCTCACAACTGTGAAAGTTTCTTTAACAAATTCTCTCAATAGATTCACCTCAGGAAAATAACACTCCCCAGGACCAATTGAAAGTCTCATCAATTAAGCTAATTGGCACAGCAGGCTTCTCATACTTCCCAGTGGTGAATATGAAGCATTTATTCACAAACAAATAACTATTAAATCCTTTGAAAGTCTTCCCTAGCCAACTGATGAAATGCTAATCTTCAACATTATTCATAGTGAGTGTGTTCATAGTACCATTTCATCTTTTAAGTAGACAGGTGTTGTCAAGGGATATGTGTTCAAGTAAACTCATAATTTGAATTAAAATATTGTGATTTGTGTGTGTTGTGTATCATCTGTCTATCTATCTATCTATCTATCTATCTATCTATCTATCTATCTATCT
>NW_026587216.1:53171037-53196301 GCF_907164565.1 Psammomys obesus | reverse complement strand
TCTATCTATCTATCTATCTATCTATCTATCTATCTATCTATCTATCTATCTATCTATCATCTATCTAATTTTAGGTAGCTCATACAGTGATAAGTTACCATACGTTTTTTTTTTAAAGATCTTTAGTGTTAGTTATCCCTCCCCGGATTTCCTCCTTTAGCCCATACTTTCATTCCCCATCCCTTTTAATTCTTAGTATCCCATTATTCCCATATTCTCCTTTATATAATGGAATTCTGTCTATTCTCCCTTCAAAGATTTCCCCTCTTCTATGTGTGGGACCTCTATGAGTATTCTAAAGGTAACACACATATCTAAATAGTCAATGTTGACATCCATATAGGAGAGAAAACATGGTGTTTTTCTTTCTTAGTCTGGGCTACCTTACCAAGGATTATTGTTTCTAGTTCTATAATTTTACCTTCAAACTGTTTATTGTTTATCATCTGTCAATGGAAATTTAGGTTGTTTCTATTTTCTGGCTACAGTGAATAGAGCAACAATGGTCATAGATGAGCAGGTGTCTCTATAGCAGGATATAGAGTCTTTTTTACTTTGTTCTAGATTGGTATAGTAAAGACTTTTTTTTTTAAGAGTGGACAGGAAAAATTGTATTTGGCTTAGGAGTCCTAATCATAGTCCATAATTGCAGAAACTCAAGTAGGGCAGGAACTGACACAAAGACGATAAATGCTCGTTCCTGGCCTGCTCTCTTTTCTTTTTTTAAATTAAATTTCGTATTAGTTTATTTATTGTATATCCTCTCCTCCCATTTTCCCCACTTCCCCTCCCTTCCCCTTCCCCTCTCCCTTTTCCCACCAGAAAAGGGGAGCTCCCCCTGTATTAACCTTCCCAGCACATCAAGTCATCTCAAGACTGTGCGTATCTTCACAGACATGGCAGTCCTTCCAGGGGGAGTGATACAAAAGCAGGCAATAGAATCCATGTTAGAAACAGTACCCGCTCCACTCACCAGGCATCCAGTATGAAGACCAAGCTGCCCATTGGTCACATATGTGCATGGGACATAGCTCTAGATCATGCATGTTCCTTAGTTGATGTCTCTGTTTCTGAAAGCCACCATGTGACTGTGGTAGTTGTTTCTCTTGGTCTTCTTGTGAGGTTTCTGTCCTCTCCAGGTCCTTCCAACTTTTCCCCGAAACCTGTAGGACCCCCAGAGTTCCTTCCATCCCATGCTTGGCTGCAAGTCCCATCGTCTGTCTTGATCTGCTGTTGGCTCAAGCCTCCCAAAGAACAATAAAGTTACACCCCTGTCTGAAAGCATCTTGATCTGCTGTTGGCTGGAGCCTCCCAGACAACAGTCAAGTTAGGCTTCTGTCTGCAATCGTAGCAGAGTATCATTATTAGAGTCAGGAGTTGGCTCTCTACCAGGGTGGGAGTAAGGTTGATCCAATTATAGTTTGGACTTTCCCTCTATCTTTGTTCCCTTGTTAGCCCTACACTTCTTGTAGGTAGGGTAATTTTTGGATCACAGATTTTGTCAATGTGTTGTTGATCCCTTCCTTCCACTAGTCCTGCCTGGTTCGGAGGTGGTCACTTCATTCTTCATGCCCCTCCCCTCGTGTTAGGAGTCACAACTAGTATCACACCCACATCCTCCCAGGAGCCTACCCTGTAGCAGGCCTTTAGCTTTACCAAGAGACATCCCTCCCAGTTTTTCTTCTTGTTCCCAGCCCTCTCACTGCCTACCCCAGTTCTCCCCACATCTGGTCCCCACTCTTATTTTCTTCCCCATTCCATCTCCTGCCCAGTTCCCTCTCTTTATCTATTTCTGCTGTCTAGTCTATTTCCCCTTCTGAGTGAAATTCAAGCACCCTCCTTTGGGCGCTCCTTGTTACTTAACTTCTTTGGATCTGTGGGTTTTTCCTCAGAAAATTGGGAATAGTTTTACCTCAAGACACTGCTATACCACTCCTGGGCATATATCCAAAAGATGCTGCATCATACAACAAGGACATTTGCTCATATGTTCACAGAGGCTTTATTCATAATTGCCAGAAACTGGAAACAGCCTGAAGTCCCTCAACCAATGAATGGATTCAAAAAAATGTGGTACATTTACACAATGGAATACTATTCAGCTATTTAAAAAAATATCAAAATTTCAGGCAAATGGATGTAACTAGAAAAGATCATCCTAAGTGAGGTAACCCAGATACAGAAAGGTACACATGTATGTATTCACTTATAAGTGGATATTAGACCTATAGTACAGGATAATCATACAACGAGCCTGCTCTCTTTTCATGGCTCACTTTGCTTGATCTTTTTATGCAATCCAGAACAACTAGCCCAACATAAGCATTGATCAAGAGAATATCCCACAATCTTGCCAATCTTATAGGTCTATTTTCTCCCTTGTGTTTTCTTCTTCTCAATCAATACAACTAACCAACAGTCTTTGGGATATAAGTCCGAGAGTAGTATAGCTGGATATTTTGACACCCTGGGAAGTCTACCATGCTACTGCATATCCAAGAATATTTAGGCAATACAAATTGGATTTAATGCATTAGAAAAAGAGAAAATGTGAAATTGAGTGAGTAAGGAAGTAGCAGTAGATCTGGAAGGAGTTGAGAAAGAAAAATGAAAATGACCGAAGTACATTGTACAAAATTTCCAAAGAATTAATAAAAATATTATTAAAGAAAGCAGGATTTCTATACTTCATAGAATTGAAGGTTTTAAATTTTTACTTTACTATTTTGTTAAATACACTATGAAATAATATTTTAGGACTGTGGCCCAAATAGAAAAGTAATTAATTAATCTGAAATGGTATACTCTTAATTAAATTATTCTTTTTAAATTCAAACTTAATATTCTGATGATGATGTCAAAAATAGATTAAAATGAAACAACACAGGATCCGAAGTTACATATAAACTTTAAATAACTTTTAAAATAAATCTTTTTATTATACAACTCCGTAGTGACTCCTTTGCTCTCTTTTTGAGGTTATTTCCTTATGATACGGCTCTTGGTTTTATGTTTTTTTCATTATTGAACTGGACTAACCTTGATAATCTTACTCGATTTCCCTATGCCTGTTTTCTTATAAGTTAATAAAACTAATATGAATGCTGATTGACTTGAGGAAGTTTTCATGAAAATTCAAAGTAATAAAATGCTATAAATATTTTCATACCTTTACTGTGCTCTGTGGAGTACTTATCAACAGCAAGTGTTCTGAAACTAGTCACTGAAAAGACTTCTTCTTTTTAACCTTTGTCTGTGTCAATACTACAGTATTTTTTCATCATTTCTCTATCATAAAACAGGATTGTATAATCTTTTCTATGTTTATTGTATTTAAAATTATTATTTATTTTAATTCTTGAGCCTTTAGAAAAAATATATAAAGTTTTTTTTGGAGATCCTAAAACAATTTTGTTATTTTGCAAAACAATTAAAAGAGAGATGGCACTTTTTCTGTATGGTCTTCCATTCCATGAATGTGGGATTTCTTTCCACTTATATAGAATTTTTGCCATATTTCTTCAGAGTTCATCATACGAATTCATGTTTTGTATTTTATACCTGTATATATTTTGCTAGTTATATTTTTGTGATTCATACATGAAGTGTCCCATGTAGACTGATGTGTTTGAGTACCTGGCCTCAGATAGTGGCACTATTTGTAAAGATCATGAAACCTTTTCTAGGTGGAACCTTGGTGGAGGAAGTAGGTCACCAAGGGTGGGCTTACTTCCTCTTCACTCTCTACTTCTGGCATAGTGATAGCTAATACAAAAATTCGTTCTGAGAACTATGGTCATTGCTGTCATAAACTTGACCATGTAGGGTCTTTGAGAATTTTTCAAGAGAATTTGGAAGACTGCCTTTTTAAAATGTTTAATTAATTACTTAGAAATGAAGAAAGAAAACAAAGTAGGAGAGGGAACTCAGAAAGAAATGAGGGTGGAGATTAGACCTAGGGAGAACTGGGATGTGAGGACAGAGGGCATGCAAAGAGAAGAGAAACCTTGGGCAAAGGAATCTCTGTGACAAACTGGAGACCGAAAAGAGGGTAGGCTTCTGGGAAGATACGGAGGTTACTCTAACTGAGACTCCTAGTAGCAGGGGCCACGAAACCTGAAGAGGACACTCTCTAACTAAATGGGATTCCTAATACAGGGAAGAGAACACCAGCCCATTCACAAAAATTCACTTTTTTTTTGTTGCTTTGGTAATATATTATAACAGCAATAATAAAAGTAGTTAATGTGTGAGTCTTGTTTGTTTGTTTTTGAAAAAAGGTCTCTCTTCATAGCTCTGTCTTTCCCAGATTTTATAGTGTAGACGAAGCTGTTCTTGAACTCACAGAGTTCTGCCTGCTTCTGCCTCCCTAATGCTGTTATTAAAGCTGTGTGCCACCATGCACTCTATAATCTATTTATTTTTGAGTGTAAATGAATAGTATTATAAATAGTATTGCATTTCTACTTAGATGTGTGTATTCATTGTTACTACGTAGTGAGGCAGTGCATCAGGGTAAGAGACTAAAACTTTTTTATTTTTTTATTAATTTTTTAATTTTAATTTTTATTAATTACACTTTATTCACTTTGTATATCCCCTGTAGCTCCCTCCCTCCTCCCCTCCCAACCCCACTCTCTGTCTCCCTTCTCCAAGCATGTCCCTCCCCAAGTCCACTGATAGGGAAGGTCTTCCTCTCCTTCCTTCTGATCCTAGTTTACCAGGTCTCATCAGGTGTGGCTGCATTGTCTTCCTCTGTGTCCTGGTAAGGCTGCTTCCCCCTTAGGGAGAGGTGATCAAAAAGCAGGCCAATCAGTTCATGTCAGAGACAGTCCCTGTTTCCATTACTATGGAACCCACTTGGACACTGAACTGCTATGGGCTAATTCTGTGCAGGGGGTCTAAGTTATCTCCATGAATGGTCATTGGTTGGAGTATCAGTCTCAGAAAAGACCCCTGGGTTCTGTTTGTTGCTCTCCTTGTGGAGCTCCTGTCCTCTCCAGGGCTTACTCTTTCCCACTTCTTTCATAAGATTCCCTGCATTCTACCCAAAGGTTGGCCATAAATCTCAGCATCTGCTTTGATACCCTGCAGGGTAGAGCCTTTCAAAGGCCCTCTGTGGCAGTCTCCTGTCCTGTCCTTAGTCATCAGGGAAATGCAATTCAAAACAACTCTGAGATTTCACCTTACACCCATCAGAATGGCTAAGATAAAAAACTCAAGTGACAAAACATGCTGGAGAGGTTGTGGAGAAAGGGAACTCTCCCCCACTGCTGGTAGGAATGTAAACTTGTACAACCACTCTGGAAATCAATCTGGCACTTCCTCAGACAATTAGGAACAGCATTTCCTCAAGATCCAGCTATACCACTCTTAGGCATATATCCAAAATATGCTCAAGTACCCAATGAGGACATTTGCTCAACCGTCTTTGTAGCAGCTGTATTTGTAATAGCCAGAAGCTGGAAACAACCCAGATGCCCCTCAACCAAGGAATGGATACAGAAATTGTGGTACATCTACACAATGTAATATTACTCAGCAATAAAAAAAACAAAACAAAACAAGGAAATCATGAAATTTGCAGGTAAATAATGGGAACTGGAAAAGATTAACCTGAGTGTGGTATCCCAGAAGCAGAAAGACACACAGAGTATATACTCACTCATAAGTGGAAATTAGACATATAATATAGGATAAACCTACTAAAATCTGTACACCTAAAGAAACTAATCAAGGAGGACTTAGGCTAAAATGCTCAACCCCCATTCAGAAAGGTGAAGAAGACGAACATCAGAAGAAGTAGAAAACAGGGAACAAGACTGAAACTTTTGCTAAACCTTATAACAAGAGTTAATAACATACACTGAGGTCAGTTAGGACCTAACACTGCTATCCTTCTGTGTACTCAGACAGTTTAACCTGGTTTTAAGAACAGAGTAAAAATCAACTTTGTTTTTGATTTCCCATGTAATCTGCTTTTACAACCAAAGCTAATACAAAGCTATATTATTTCTTTATTTTTTAAAATTTAATTTATTTTTAAATTTTAGTTTATTCTCTCATATTGTATCCTCCCAACTGTGGGCTCATCCACTATCTCTCACATCCACCTCACTCCTACCCTCGGGGAAGATCAGGCTTCCAAAAGACATTTAATAAACACAACGTAACTAACTACAATAAGACCAAGTATATACTATCATATCAAGGCCAAACAAAGCACTCTAGTGGGAGAAAAAGGGTTCTACAATTAGGCAAAAGAACTATGGTCAGCCTTTGCTCCCACTGTTAGAATTTCTACAATAACATCAAGCTACTCAGCCTCATAACATATGTTCAGAAGACCTAGGTCAGACCTCTGCTGGCTCCCTGATCTCTGCAAGTTCCCAGGAGCCTTCAGTTGGTTGATTCTGTGAGCCACATTCTTCTAGTGTGTCCCTGGCCTTTCTTGTTCCTCCAGTCCTTCACAGAACTTCCAAAACTCTGCTTAATGATTGGCTGTGGGACTCAGGATCTGTTTCTATGAGCTGCTGGATGAAGCCTCTCTGGTCCCATTGATGATGATCATACTCGGTCCTGTCCCAGAACATTCTGCAGACAGGAAAATCTGTAAGGTCAAAAGTTTTCTAGGTCGGTTGTGCCCCAGTCCCTCTACTTGAGGCCTTCCCTAGTTACAGAAGAGGGTCATTTCAGGATCCATGTCCCCCATTACTAGGATTTTTTTCTAGGGTTACTCTAGTGGATTCCAAGGAGTTTCCATTGCACTAGGTTTTCACCCTGCTCCCAAAATGGCTTCTAATTCTAGTTATTTCTCCCAGTATTTTCTCCCTCTCTCTCCCCATCTGATCCCTGCTGTGCCAATCACACACACCCCCAGTCAACCTTTCAAATCTGTTTTCTGTTCACTGGAAGAACCTGTGTTTCCCAACCCCCCTGTAATCCCTACTTGCTACTTAGCTTCCCTGGATCTGTGAACTGTAGCATGATTGTCTTTTACTCTACAGTTAATATTCACTTATGAGTTCATACCACATTTGCCTTCCTGGGTCTGGGTTACCTCACTCAGCATGATTTTTGTCTAGTTTCATCCATTTACCTGCAAATTTTATGATGTCATTGTTTTAAACAATTTAGTAATATACCATTGTATAAATTTATCACATTTTCTTTATCCATTCTACAGCTGAGGGACATGTAGGTTGTTTCCAGTTTCTGGATATTGTGAATAAAGTTGCTATGTACATAGTTGAGCAGGTGTCCTGGTGATAGGATGGAGTATTTTTTGTGAATATGCCCAGGAATGGTATAGCTGGGTCTGGAGGTAGATTGAGTTCCAATTTTCTGAAAAAAACTCCAGATTGATTTCCAAAGTGGTTTTACACTCCCACCAGCAGTGGAGGCGTGTTTCCTTTGCTCTATATCCTTGCCAGCATGAGCTGCCACTTCAGGTTTTGATGTTTAGTCGTTCTGACAGGTGTGAGATGGAATCTCAAAGTAGTTTTGATATTCATTTCCCTGTCAACTAAGGATGTTGAACATTTCTGTAAGTGTTTCTCTGCCATTAGAAATTCCTCTGTTGAGAATTCAGTTTATATCTGTACCCCATTTATAACTGGATCATTTGCTTTGTTGTTGTCTGAAGTTCTTCATATATTTTATATTAACCCTCTGTCAGACATGGAGTTGGTGAAGATCTTTTCCCATTTTCTGGTCTGCTGTTTTGTCCTATTGATGGTATCTTTTGCCTTACAGAAGCTTTTCAGTTTCATGAGGTCTCATTTATTAATTGTTGATCTTAGAGCCTATGCTGTTGATGTTCTGTTCAGGAAGTTGTCTCCTGTGCCAATGTGTTCAAGACTCTTCCCCACTTTCTCTTCTATCAGGTTCAGTGTATCTGGTTTTATGTTGAGGTCTTTGATCCATTTGGACTTGACTTTTGTGCAGAGTTGTAATATTAATGTATGTGCCCTTCAATGGCCATGACCTTGAGAAGTGCATGCAGATTATTTTTGAAATCAGCAAATACAGAGTTTGAAAACAATCTTCTAAAATAAATATTCATCATAAACACTAAACACAACGTTTATGGATATTGGATGATGTTTGTGGTACTGTGTGCTCTTTGGGTCAGTTGAGATGAGTTGAAGTCTGTGACTTGATCTCTTGTAAAACTTTTGAATATTTCTATAAAACATCCTTTATTTTTCCCCCATGTAATGCTTTATGTGCTATTAAAGATAGAGTGAAGGCCTTTTTCAGCAACAGACACAGAGAGACTGAATATACAGTCACTCAGGGACAGACACAGGGACTGGGACAGATTCACAGGAGAGCCTTCAGACTCATAATACAGACTCGGGTTAGAAAACAAGTGGAGCTGTGAAGTAAAGAACTCAGATCTGAACGTTATTTTGGTCAGATAGAGAAGAGAAAATGACTGTTTCTTTCCTTAATGTGACACTGATTCATTGTCAATGACATAAGCTTAAACACTAATGCATCTAATCCACACAACAAAAAAAAATGTAAATTTTATACATTAATCATGTATACTGTGACTATATTGTATTCATTTATTTCTTCTACTAGACTTTCTTAAATATTTTAAGATATTCTATACAAAATTATGATGATTAATCTTAATTGTTAGCTTGGCTGTCATGAAGACACATTTCTGGATATTCTGTGAAGGGATTTCCAGATAAACTTGACTGAGAAGTTAAATTATATGGTACAAACAGAAAAGGCTGGGAGATCAGGAAAGATGAAAGGGGAAAAAAGAGAAAATTAAAAAAAAAAGCTGACAATTTTCAGCTTTCATGTCTCCTCCTCTCCCCCTCCTTTTTTCTCTCTCTCTCTCTCTCCTCTCTCTTACTGTTCCCTGACTTTCAAAGTAATACAACAACTAACCCTGTCATAGACAGACTATAGACTCCAAGATTCTGAGCCAAAGTATGCCTCAATAAGCTGCTTTTGATAATTTAGTCACAGCAATGGAAGAATACCTAACATTGTTACAGTATTTGCCAAGTGTCAGTTGTATTCCTTCTGTCTATTTTTTAAAGGTTCCAGTTTAATTTTAGAACTTTTGGAATGGCTTTTTAAAGTTTCTTAGACCATATTAATTTGTATATAACAGACTTCATTATGACATGTTCATACATATATATTATACACTTTGATCTTCCTATTCTATTCAAGCTAACAGCCTTCATCTTTCCTTCAATCCCATTTATATTTTTCCATTAATTTACGTATTTATTTACTTTACATCCTGATTGCAGACCCCCCTTCTTTTCCTAACCATGCTACAATCCACAGACTCAAAAAAAGCAAAATAGCTAAATACCAAGGAGGGCTCAAGTAAGGATCCTTCTTGTCTATTTTTTGTTTTTGTTTTTATTATTATTATTACAACGTATTCTCTTTGTATCCCAGCTGTAGTCTCCTCCCTCATCTCCTCCCAGTCCCATTCTCCCTCCCTTTCCCAGGCTATGTCCCTCCCATAGTCCACTAATAGGGAAGATTCTCCCGTCCTACTATCTGACCCTAGCCTATCAGTCTCATAAGGACTGTCTGGATCCTTTTTTTCTGTGGCCTAGTCAACTCCAGGAAGAGTTGACCAAAGAGCAGGCAACTGAGTTCATGCCCGTGACTGCCCCTGCTCCCCTTACCAAGGAACCCCCATAGAGACTGAGCTACCCATGAACTATGGTCATTTATTCCCTTTTCCTGCCTTAATACACTCTTTAAGGCTTCTAGACCTACACTGGTAAGAATTGTGCAAACTGTCATTTTTACATATTTCTACATCTTAAGAGAATAACATTCTTGTTTCATTATCTGTTATGGTACATACAATAGCTGTTCTTCGTCAAGATGAAGAAATTCTCATTTTGTACTTTTCTTGGAGATTACAGTATGAATAATGTTTTTTCTTTCTAAATGCATGTTTTCCTGCAATTAATTATGTCCTTTCCTTCTGATTTTTCTGATTTATCCTGTGACTTATTATGTTACATTGCCTAATTTTCAAACTTAACTTATAGTTCTGAAATATACAGTGTTTATAATCTTGAGTGCATATGTGTAAAATATAGAAAAGATATACAGATGTGCAGCCCTCCTTATGGCTTAGTAGAAAAGATTTGGTGAAAACTACTTTCTTATTGAGTTACTTGACTTTATTTCAAATCTAGAGATGTGTAAAATATCAGACATCTGGGTAGGAATGTTAGCTTTATGTCTGATTCAACAAGTGTTTGCAATTTACAGTGGGACCTTGCCTTTCAGATTATTATGAAGCAGTGGTCACAACACTCCATTCTCTCTTCCTGGATGATGGAAATCATCCTCCAGTGGACACACACACTTTAGCTATAGACCTATCATTGTATGTATGTACGTATGTATGTATGTATGTATGTATGTATGTATGTATGCATCTATCTATCTATCTATCCCTCTATCTCTTAAACTTCCCCATACCCTTCATGGGGAGGGGAATATCTTTAACTTTATTGTATATTTCTGAAGGTTTTCTTTGAGAATTATTAACTTTGTCTTCTTCTGCTGTTTCTTTTCCCATGTTTAATTGGGCAACACACTCTCAGTTAATCCAGGAAACAACTTTTCACTATTTTTGATCATAATTATTTCTGTGACATATTTTATGCGTGAGAAAAAGTACTTAGGACAAGGATAGCTAGAGTTTTTTGTTTACTTGTTTTTTTTTTTTTTTTCAATAGTTCTGATTGGAGTTTTGTGAGAGTTTATGTTGATCATCAACTAGACAGGACCAAGAACCATCTAGAATAGTAGCATCTGGGTACAGCTATGAGGAGTTACTTAGATTAGGTTAGTTGATTGGAGAAAACACACTCACTTGGCAGCTCAGTCTCCATGTGAGTTCCCAGGTAATGGGACCAGGTGCTACCTCTGTAATGAACTCGGTTGCCTGATCTTTGGTCACCTGCCCCTGGTGATGCAGCCTTCCCAGGCCACAAAGGAAGAGGATCCAGACAGTCCTGATGAGACTTGATAAGCTATGGGCAGATGGCAGAAGAGGAGAACTCTCCCTTTCAGTGGACCAGTGGAAGGGGATAGGGAGGAAGAGGGAGGGAGAGTGGAACTGGGAGGAGTTGGGGGAGGGGGCTTAAATCAGGGTATATAATGAATAAATTGTGAAAAAATTAAAATTAATTCCACAGCTAAAAAAATAAAATTTTAAATACATTAAAAAATAATAATGACCTCTTCACTGATTCACTATTATGGGCTAATTGTGACATATTTAGTACAGCTATAATTAGAAATGAACATTAAATGAAAGGCATCTGCATTTTTATAAGTTCCAACATAAGCTGAATCATCAACCTTAAGATGTATCACAGAAGATGGAAAAAAAATAATGGTTAATGTCTGTCTAGAATTTGAGGGTCTTGGGCCCTAAAAAATCCTAGATACCAGAAAAAGGATTTCTTTTATTACATAAATAAAAAACATATGTTCCAAATGAAATCAGATACAATATTTTGTACAACTTTAAAATTACTCATGTGCAGTATTATTGCACAGCCTAAAGGAACAGAGTGAGGAGAGCAAACATCTCCTGCTGCTTCTTGGTTGTGAACATGCTTCCTGGTATGGACCATGCTTCCACCTGCAGCTGTAAGATTAAATAGAGCCTTTGTCTCTTAAGTGCTTTCATTGGGGTATTTATCACAGACACAAAAAGAATAAATAAAACAGATAGCTTATAATGCATTAAAGAAATAATTACACATTATTAAATATGTGGTAAAATAATATTTTGCTAAAATATTAAGTAAAAACCATTAAGAGAAATTCATTTAACCTTGAGATACTTGTGAAATTATTTTGTTAACAACATTTTAAGTGGAATGCTTCTTTAGTTCTAAATTCCTCTTAATAATAATCTCTATTTTGTCATTAATAGATGAGCACGTGTGAGAGTATTAAAATACCTACAAGGTCAGTTCACCATTTTTCAGAAAAAACACCTTTCATCTTTTAAAGCAGAGATCAAGCCTTGATTCACTCAGCTCTTCAGGATGGAGCTCTCCAGGAGTACAGAGTTGATCTAACATGCTAACTTTCTTGAAACAAGTGGTATTCTGGTATGGAAGCTGAACTGCGTTCTCTGCCTGGGGACATGTGGAAACAGTGTGCATCATCACACCGCCAAGAGAGTAGTTACTAAAGGTGAAGGAAGACATCTTTAAAAAGGTTTTAGGGCTTGTTCAACCATGTTCATAGCAGCTTTATTCATAATAGCCAGAACCTGGAAACAACCCAGATGTCCCTCAACGGTGGAATGGATACAGAAATTGTTATACATTTACACAATGGAATACTACTCAGCAATTAA
Source organism: Psammomys obesus (assembly GCF_907164565.1). NCBI lineage: Eukaryota > Metazoa > Chordata > Mammalia > Rodentia > Muridae > Psammomys > Psammomys obesus. The sequence goes on along the minus strand of NW_026587216.1, from coordinate 53,183,907 downwards.
AAACAAGGAAATCATGAAATTTGCAGGCAAAGGGTAGGATCTGGAAAAGACTTTTATGTTTAAATTCACAACAGTCCTTTATACTTTTTCCACTGCAACACTTGCACTTTTTCTTCATTTGCCCCAGTTTCAAATAGAAGTTTGATTAGAGATTTGAATTTGATTGGGATTTGGGCAGTTTATCCTGTGAACAGACCTTTGAGCTTCCTTGTTTTGGGTGATTTTTAAAATTATTTTTATTTTTATTAATTGCAGTTTATTCACTTTATATCCCCCCTGTACCACCTTCCTTCCTCCCCTCCCAATCCCACCCTCCCTCTTCCCCACCCGTGTCCCCCTCCTGGTCTACTGATAAAGGAGATCCTCCTCCCCTTCCCTCTGATCCTAGTCTATCAGGTCTCATCAGGAGTGGCTGCATTGTCTTCTTCTGTGGCCTGGTAAGGCTGCTCCCCCGTCAGGCGAAGGTAATCAAAGAGCAGGCCAGTCAGTTCATGTCAGAGACAGTCCCTGTCCCCATTACTATGGAAGTCACTTGGACACTGAATTGCCATAGGCTACCTCTGTGCAGGGGGTTCCAGGCCATCTCCATGAGTGGTCATTGGCCAGAGTATCAGTTTCAGAAAAGACCCCTGTGCCCAGACTTTTTGGATCTGTTGCTGTCCTTATGGAGCTCCTGTCCTCTCCAGGTCTTACTGTCTCCCTCTTCTTTCATAATATTCCCTGCACTAAAACCTGTATACCCAAGGAAGCTAATCAGGAAGGAGGACTCTGGCTAAGATGCTCAATCTCCATTCAGAAAGGCAAAGAGGATGGACATTGGAGGAGGGAGAAAACAGGGAACAGGACAGGAGCCTACCACAGAGGGCCTCTGAAAGGCTCTACCCTGCAGGGTTTCGAGGCAGATGCTGAGCCAAACTTTGGGCAGAGTGCAGAGATTTTTATTTTTTTAAATCTAGCTTTACAATTTGTCTCATGATCTTTGCATGATCTTTTTAAAGAGTACAGAGCATTCAAGGAGAATCTCTTGATAGGTAATTTAACTTTATTTTCAGTGTCCTTTTCCTTCAGAAACTGCATGTGAAGTGATGGCACCTCCTGAACTATTATCAATAGGTTTTAATATTATTTTATATCTGTTTTAACCTTGCCTCATCTCTGTGTGTCTGAACTTAATCTTTGTGTATTGTTATGTCTTTAGACATTATACATGTGGAATATCAGGCTTTGTCTACCACAATTTTTCCTACATTGCCATGTCTACTTTAGATTAAGTGCTAGTTTATTACAATTAATCAAATAGAGTGAAATAAAGGAGACTCTCAAGACCTATTTTCTTTATATATTAGTGGCATTAAAATGATTCTCTGATTTAAGGTTGGGGTTTTTATTTAGGCAGGTTACTTAGTGGCATTAGAAAGTCGTTAAACAAATCATATGATTCCAATGAACCATGTAAAGTGTAATTGCAGAAATATGTGTACGTATCAAATGTCGTTACCCATGACTTTCTCAACATGGTTTGGAACTCCAGCCTCATGAAGAATTATATTTCAACCATTTTCATACTAGAAGTCAAATTTCGGTTCTATAACATATCTCAACATTTCTACCACATGTGGACACTGTAATCACCAAGAGAGAACTCTATTTCAGATACGGTGCTGAGAGTTGTTTTGTTTTTTTTTTTTTCTTTCATGTAGCTAACAATTTTCAGTTATTCATTTGTTATTTGTAATTGAAGAAACTATTTAATTTATGGAAAGAATTTTTAATGCATATACCAGATGGTCTTCAGTGACTGCAGAAACCTAAATGAAGTTTTAAGTATATTAAAGTATATCTTCGAATATTAAGGTTACTCTGTATTGTCAGGAAAACAGAAACATTGCAGTAGGAAAGAAGATATTTTATTTTACTTGGTTATGTGAGTATGTTTTGAGTCTATGTTTTTCAGAACCATGTATACTTCAAAAAAAAATAAGTATTCCATATGGTAACTACTGAAGTTAAATTTCTATAGATCAGTGGTATTAGTTATGGTTAAAAAGTTCATATGCTAGCTAGGCACCATGGCACACTCCTGTAATCCCAGGACTCTGGAAGGCAGAGGTCTTCTGTACTGCTTGGGTGAGAAGTTAAAGTAGCATTTGTAATTATTAATAATGCAGACCCTGAAACCATTTAAACCATGATTTAAATCTCCCTCTTCACCTTGACACATTATAGTTGGCACTGAACAAATTACTCAAAGTTGTTGTGCTTTGTTATTTTCTCTCTGTACCATTAGAATGGAAGCATAAAATACATAAAATCCTTAGAAGATGCTCTGGTATGGAGTAACAATGGCAGTGTTAATAATACCTATTATTCTTAAAATGCTATCTAAAAATAATGCACCTAAACATGAAAAACTAATATTTCAGTCAAACATTTTAGCTTTTATGTTCAAGTTACCAAACCCATTCTGCGTCTAAACTTAACTTTTAATTATTTTATGAATGGAAATGTGGTGCAGGATTTATAACTTAATTTCATAAAGCAGAACATATGACAGCTTTTGTATTCAGCAGAGTAATAAAAAAATCTGTGTTTATTCTAAAGTGAAGGAACCATTCTGAGATAGCAAGAAATTTGTCACATATGAAGTCAGTGACAAGGCCTTTTTCTGAGCATTTTTCTAGGATGCTGCTTTGGACCCAGCATCATGGACTCCATGGGTCTCTATTGGGATCCCCTGTGTTAGCATTCCATCCTTTCAGGGGCCAATGCCAAGTGTGAAGGAAAGCACATTCAAGGGATAATTCCCTTTGTACAGAAATTATGACAAGTATTCTCACAGCAGCAAGTATACACGGTTCCCTGTATCAACTGGATTTCTATTTCTACTCAAATAACAAGTTTCCTAAAGGCAAGATATAATCAAGATAAGACAAGCAATTTAAACAGCCCTATAATTCCTAGGGAAATAGAAGCAGTCACTAAAGCTTGCCTCAACTCCCGCTAAAAGGCCCAGAGCCAGATGGTTTTAGCACATATTTTTACCAGATTTTCTAAGAAGAGTTAATGCTGATTATTCCACAAAATAGAAACAGAATAAATATGTTTTACAAGGTCACAGTTACCTTAACACCCAAATCACAAAAATATCCAATAAAGAGAGAGAATTATAGACCTATTTCTCTTATGAACATGGATGTCAACATTCCCAATAAAATACTTACAAAATGAACCCAAGGGCATATCAAAAAATAACATGCCATGGTCAAGTGGGCTACATCCCAGAGGTCCTGGAAGGTTAGGAGAAATTTTGAGGAACCAAAGAAGAGGAAACTATAATCAGGATATATTATATGAGAAAAAAAAATAACAATTTCAGTTAAAAAAAAACATGATTAAACACACATGGATAATTTTAAAGTTGTACAAATGTTGCATCTGATTTCATTTGGAACATATTTTTTAATTTATGCAATAAAAGAAATCCCTTTTCTGGTATCTAGGACTTTCTAGGGCCCAAGACCCTCAAATTCTAGACAGACATTAACTGTTATTTTTTGCCATCTTTTGTGACATATCTTAAGGTTGATGATTCAGTTTATGTTGGAATTTATAAAAATGCAGATGTCGGATTCAGTCATGGGAGAGGTCCAGAAGACAACCCAGGAGAGGAGCTAGATCAGGAAAGCTACAAAGTACAGTAATAAAGGGATTCTGTCATGCTCTCATCTGCCATAGATGCAGACTTCACTGCTGTGCCTAGAGGGAGGCGGGAATGAAATCATTGCTAAGCAGGATCACATACAATGGCCGCACTGGATGATGGTGGTCCAGGACCCTCTTAACAAAATGCTGAGTCCAAGTGACCCTGACGCCTCTTAGATAATGCTGTTCTAACTGACATCTTACAGGTTTGGTCTTCAGTGTGGGATAGAGAGGGTCACAAAGCTTCATGAAGCTTTCAGTCCGTTTTGAAAGTTGGGTGCAAAAGCAAACTGGGATGATAAAAACACTGCACAATGAAAAACAGAGTAATAAGAATGAAAGAGACACCTGCCTACACATCAAAACAAACAGATTTGAGAAGCTGCTTCCCCATGAGTCTTCTCACCAGACAAGGATTCCAAGGCCACTCACAACAGGCATCTCACTTCTGCAAAGCTGGTATGATTCTCTCAGCAGAACAGAAGCAAGAGAAACAGCAGAGGCAGCAGGGCCTCAATCGAAGAGAGGGCTGAGCAGCTGATGGGTCACTGGTGGCCCCTGAGCTGGCCTGGCAGTGCTTCCAGGAAGGAGTGGGCAAGTGGTGACCATGGTGATAAGCACGCACTATGGTAGTGGTGCACATATTCACTTCCTGAGTGCCCAACCAGCTGCTTTATCTTCTGTGCAAAATCCGTCCTCCTCTACCACCACCACCACCACCACTTCCCCTTTCTCTTCCTCTACCACTACCATCACCTCCTCTTCCTTCTCCTTCTCAGCACCATCACCACCACCTCTACCACCACCCCCTCTCTACCACCACCTTCAACTCCTCCTCCACCACCATCATCTCCTCCTTCACCACCACCACTACCATCACCTCCCCCATCCCCCCTCCACTACTATCACCTCCTCCTCCACCACCATCACCTCCACCTCCTTCTCCTCTACCACCAAGGGTCAGCAACTTCCCCAAATCAGGCTACATGGAGTTGGGAAGAAAGGACCCCATCTTTCCTTGAGCAGCATGAATCATGGACACATGTGATTCCATTGAGTTTCCCAGGGGATGTAAGTGCTTCATTCCCCTTGTCTGAGTGTTTTATGGGAGAAAGTACCTTCACATCAAAAAATCTGAATGAACGATCCCTGAGCCTTTGGAGAAATTACTGTGGGCCTATCCATGAACCAGTGGATGGTCCTACACCCATGTAAGCTGGTAGCAGTGGGCTTGTTATGAGGAGAAAGTATGGGGGGAAGATAGGGGAAGAGTTGAAGAGAGAGTGAGGATGAATTTGATCAAAACCCGTTATATTTCTGCATAAAATTCTAAAACAATATTTTAAAAAAGAAGGATATTAGCTTTAAATTCTACCTTTTTAGATGTACCCTCTTTGAGTGAAATCAAGTTAGGTGGATTATCTTCACTGGGATAGTCTTGACCTTGGGAACATCTATATATAAGCAGCAGAGAACATCTATCTTTACTCAAGCCCAGAGTGAAACTGAATATATAAAGTAGCTTTTGCATGTTGGACTTCATTGCTAGAGCAATAAGACAGTTGAAGGAGATCAAGGGGATACAAATTGGAAAGGAAGAAGTCAAAGTATTACTATTTGCAGATGATATGATAGTATACCTGAGTGACCCCCAAAATTCTACCAGGGAACTCCTACAGCTGATAAACACCTTCAGCAAAGTGGCTGGATACAAAATTAACTCAAAAAAAAATCAGTAGCCCTTCTGTATACAAAAGGCAAAAGGGCTGAGAAAGAAATTAGGGAAACAACACCCTTCACAATAGCCACAAATGACATAAAGTACCTTGGTGTAACCCTAACCAAGCAAGTCAAAGACTGGTATGAAAAAAAATTTCAAGCCTCTGAAGAAAGAATTAGAAGAAGATATCAGAAGATGGAAAGATCTCCCATGCTCATGGCTTGGCAAGATTAACATAGTAAAAATGGCCATCTTACCAAAAGCAATCTACAGATTCAATGCAATTCCCATCAAATTGCCAACACAATTCTTTACAGACCTGGAAAGAAAAATTCTCAACTTCATGTGGAATAACAAGAAACCCAGAATTGCTAAAACAATCCTCTACAATAAAATATCTTCAGGAGGTATCTCCATCCCTGATCTTAAGCTGTACTATAGAGCAACAGTAATAAAAACTGCATGGTACTGGCATAGAAACAGAATGGTGGATCAATGGAATCGAACAGAAGACCCAATAATAAACCCACACACTTATGGACACCTGATCTTTGACAAAGATGCCAAAACCATACAATAGAAAAAGACAGCATCTTCAACAAATGGTGCTGGTCTAACTGGATGTCTACATGTAGAAAAATGCAAATAGATCCATACTTATCACCCTGCACAAAACTAAAGTCCAAGTGGATCAAAGACCTCAATATAAAACCAGACACACTAAACCTGTTAGAAGAAAAACGACTGCCTACAGATTGGGAAAGGATCTTCACCATCCCTATATCTGACAGAGGGCTAATATCCAGTATATAGAAAGAACTCAAAAAGTTAAACAGCAGCAAATCAAGTAATCCAATTAAAAAAATGGGGTACGGAGTTAAACAGAGATTTATCAATAGAGGAATATGGAATGACAGATATACAAAGAAATGTTCTGCGTCCTTAGTTGTCTGGGAAATGCAAATCAAAACAACCTGAGATTTCAGGGTGGGAACTGGAAAAAAAATCATCCTGAGTGAGCTATCACAGAAGCAGAAAGACACACAGGGTATATAATTACTCATATGTGGATATTAGACATATAATATAGGATAAACATATTAAAATGTGTACACTTAAGGATGCTAATCAGGAAGGAGGACTCTGGCTAAGATGCTCAGTCCCCATTCAGAAAGACAAAGAGGATCGACATCAAAGGAGGGAGAAAACAGTGAGCAGGACAGGAGCTTACCACAGAAGGCCTCTGAAAGGCTCTACCTTGCAGGGTATCAAGGCAGATGCTGAGACTCATAGCCAAACTTTGGGCAGAATGCAGGGAATCCTATGAAAGGTAGTAAGACCTGGAGAGGATAGGAGCTTCACAAGGACAGCAACAGATGCAAAAAGCCTACCCACAGGGTTCTTTTCTGAGACTGATACTCCAGCCAAGGACTACTCATGGAGATGGCCTGGAACCTCTACACGGAGGTAGCCTATGGCAGTTCAGTGTCCAAGTGGCCTCCATAGTAATGGGGACAGGGACTGTCTCTGACAGGAACTGATTGGCCCGCTCTTTGATCATCTCTCCCTGAGGGGGAGCAGCCTTACCAGGCCACAGAAGAAGACAATGCAGCCACTCCTGATGAAACATGATAGACTAGGATCAGAGGGAAGGGGAAGAGGGCCTCCCTTATCAGTGGACTAGGAGAGGGACAGAAGTGGGGAAGAGGAAGGGTAGGATTGGGAGGGGAGGATGGAGGGAGGTACAGGGGAGATACAAAGTGAATAAACTGTAATTAATAAAAAGAAAAAAGAAAAAAGCTAAAAAAAAAAAACCGCAGATGTCTTTCATTTAATGTTCATTTCTAATTACAGCTATGCTACATATGTCACAATTAGCCCATAATTGTAAATCAGTGAAGAGGTCATTATTATTTTTTAATGTATTTAAAATTTTATATTTTTTTAGTTGTAGAATTTATTTTTTAATATTTTTTCACAATTTCTTCTTTATACACCCTGATTGAAGCAGCCTCCTTCAAGTCCTCCCAGTCCCACTCTTCCTCTTCCTCCCTATCCCCTTCTACTGGTCCACTGAAAGGGAGAGTTCTCCTCCTCTGCCATCGGCCCATAGCTTATCAAGTCTCATCAGGACTGCCTGGATCCTCTTCCTCTGTAGCCTGGGAAGGCTGCATCACCAGGGGCAGGTGACCAAAGGCAACTGAGTTCATGACAGAGTCAGCACCCGGGCCCATTACCTGGGAATCCACATGGAGACTAAGCTTTGATCCCCTTTTGGGTGAAACCTTTCAGAGGACCCTCTATAGTACACTCTTATCTGTTTCCTCTCCTCCGCCGCTTCTGCTGTCTATCTTGTTTGCCCTCTGAATGATATTTAAGCATCCTCCCTAAGTTCTTCCTTAGTGTTTAGCTTCTTTAGGTCTGTAGATTTTAGTATGTTTATCCTATATTATATGACTAATATCCAGTTTATAAGTGTGTATATACTATGTGTGTCTTTCTCCTGAGTTAGCTCACTCAGGATGATCTTTTCTAGTTCCATCAATTTGCCTGCAAATTTCATGATTTCCTTGTTTATAATATCTGAGTAGTATGCTGTTGTGTAAATGTACCACAATTTCTATATCCATACCTCCGTTGAGGTGACGAGGTTCTTATATATTCTCCAAATAAATCCTCTATCAGATGCACAATATGTAAGTCTCTCCTATTCCACAGTCTATCTCACTGTTTATTGATATCAGATTTTCAGTTTGATGCCATCCTTTGTCTGTTGAGATCTTATTTTTAAAATGTGCAAAAATTCTTTTTAAGAAGCATTTCCCTTATAAGTTTTCTTTAATAATATTATAATTTTGGTCTTGTATTTATACCATTCTGCCCTGATATTGTTCAGCCAGTAGTTTGATTTTTCTGTAAGGGAACATCCATTTTTCTAGCACCATTTATTAATATAAATATACTTTTTCCAGTATGTACACTGATCCTTTAAAAAAGTTTGTAGGCTACAAACATGAAGAAGCTTTTTACATGTTTTTCTAGCCTATTCCGGTGTCTTGCATGTATGTTTTTTGTCAATGTAACATCATTTTGATTATTCTAGTTGAGTAGTATGTTCTTCTTCTTCTTCATCATCATCATCATTGTCATCATAATGTACCCAATTTTTATTCTTTTTTTGTTTTCTATTTTTTTGTTTTTTGTTCTTATAAATTTGTGAAAGACTTTTTTCAGTTTTTTAAAGAAAGCTATCGACATGTTAAGATTGGATTCAATGAAATACCAATTTCAATACCATTGATATAATTTTCATTTATTTTTATATTAATTATAGTTTATTCACTTTGTATGGCAGCTGTAGCCCCCTCCTTTATTCCTTCCCTATCCCACCCTCCCTCCCTCATCTCTTTCCATCCCCCTCTCCAAGTCCACTGATAGGGAAGATCCTCCTCCTCTTCCCTCTGACTCTAGCCAATCAGATCTCATCAGGACTGGTTGCATTGTCCTCCTCTGTGGCCTGGTAAGGCAGCTCTCCCCGTTGGGGGAGGGGGGCGGTGATCAAAGAGCCAGTCACAGATTTTATGTCAGAGACAGTCCCTGTTCCCATTACTAGGGAAACACACTTGGACACTCAGCTGCCACGGGCTACATCTGAGCAGGGGTTCTAGGTTATCTCCATGCATGATCCTTAGTTGGAGTATCAGTCTCAGAAAAGACCTCTGTATCCAGAGTTTTTGATTCTGTTGCTCTCCTTGTGGAGCTCCTGAACCCTCCAGGTCTGTCTATCTCTCCCTTCTTTCATAAGATTCCCTGCACTTTGCCCAAAGTTTGGTTATGAGTCTCAGCATCTGCTTTGATACCCTGCTTGGTAGAGTCTTTCAAAGACCCTCTGTGGTAGGTTCCTGTCCTGTACCCTGTTCTCTCCCTCTTCTGATGTTCATCCCACTTGCCTTTCTGAATGAGGATTGATCATCTTATCCAGGGTCCTCCTTCTTGCTTGCTTCTTTAGGTATACAGATTAGCATGTTTATCCCATATTATATGTCTAATATCTACTTATAAGTGAGTATATACTATGTGTGTCTTTCTGCTTCTGGGATACCTCATTCTGGATGATTTTTCTAGATACCACTATTTTCCTGCAAATTTTATAATTTTCTTTTTTTAATTGCTGGGTATTATTCCATTGTGTAGTACCATTGTACCACAATTTTTGTATCCATTTCTCAGTTGATGGACATCTGGGTTGTTTCCAGGTTCTGGCTATTACGAATGCTGCTATGAATATGGTTGAACAAATGTCTTTGTTGTGTACTTGAGCATATTTTGGATATATATATATATATATATATATATATATATTATATATATAAAGGAGTGGTATAGCTGAATCTTGAGGAAACGCTATTTGTAATTGTCTGAGAAAGTGCCAGATTGATTTCCAGAGTGGTTGTACAAGTTTACATTCCCACCAGTAGTGGAGGAGGGTTCCCCTTTTTCAACAACCTCTCCAGCATGTGTTGTCACTTGAGTTTTTTATCTTAGCCATTTTGATGTGTGTAAGGTGAGATCTCAGGTTCAGTTTGATTTGCATTTTCCTCATGTCTAAGGATGTTGAGCATTTCTTTAAGTGTTTCTCTGCCATTCTATATTCCTCTATAGAGAAATCTCTGTTTAGCTCTGTACCCCATTTTTAAATTGGATTACTTGATTTGTTGCTTTTTAACTTCTTGAGCTCTTTAAATATTATGGATATTAGTTCTCTGTCAGATAAAGGGTTGGTGAAGATCCTTTTCCAGTCTGTAGGCTGCCCTTTTGTTCTGATGACAGTGTCCTTTTCTTTACAGAAGCTTTTCAGTTTCATGAGGTCCCATTTATTGATTACTGATCTTAGAGACATTCACTATAGCCACAAATAACATGAAGTGCCTTGGTGTGACTCTAACCAAGCAAGTGAAAGACCTGCTTGGAAAAAACTTCAAGTCTCTGAAGAAAGAAATAGAAGAAGATATCAGAAGATGGAAAGATCTCCTGTGCTCATGGATCAGTAGGATTAACATAGTGAAAATGGCCATCCTGCCAAAAGCAATCTAGATTCAATGCAATTCCCATCAAAATACCAACATAATTCTTTACAGACCTTGAAGAACAATTCTCAACTTCATATGGCAAAACAATAAAACTCAGAATGGCCAAAATGATCCTTTACAAGAGATCATCTGGAGGTATCTCCATCCCTGATCTCAAGCTGGACTAAAGGGAATAGTAATAAAAACTGCATGGTACTGGCATAGAAACCAACTGGTGGATAAATGGAGTTGAACAGAAGACCCTGAAATAAATCCATACACTTATGGGCACCTGATTTTTGACAAAGATGCCAAAACCATACAATGAAAAAAGATAGCATCTTCAACAAATGGTGCTCGTCTAAGTGGATGTCTACATGTAGAAACATGTTAATAGATCCGTATTTATCACCCTGAACAAAATTGAAGTGCAAATGTGTCAAAGACCTCAACATAAACCTGGACACACTAAGCCTGTTAGAAGAAAAAGTGGGGAACAGCCTAGAACTCATTGGCACCGGAGACAACATCCTGAACAGAACACCAACAGCACAGGCTCTAAGATCAAAAATCAATAAATGGTACCTCATGAAACTGAAAAGCTTCTGTAAAGCAAAGGACACTTTCACCATTGACATTTTAATAATATTAATTTTCAGTGTATGAATATACATCCTCTTTTTATTGTGACTATTATGTCACTCATTAATATTTTGTAATGATAATTTTAGGGTTTTTTTTCTTCTTTGGTGAAACTTAGAAATTTTAATTTTGGTTATATTATATAACAAGACTTTTTTAAGTTCAGAAAGTTCACAGTTTTCAAATAGAAAATTTCCTGTTAGTAGCTGTACACAGAATCATCCTCACATCCCTGGGATCAATCCTACCTGATCATGGTACATAACCTTTTTTTTCCATATGTTACTTTTTATCTGTTTGCTTATTTATTCATCTATTTTGGGGGGGAAGGATTGGGGTAGAGGTAGGGTTTGTCACAGAGGCCTTTCATATTTCTCTTTCTTAACTATGTATCTGCAGTCATCAGTATCAGGGAAAAAGTAGCCTCCTTGCTCTTCCCTGACAGTGGAAGTACAAATTATGGCCCTCCACATGGGTTCTGGTGACCTCACAAACCACAAACATGGCCTGCTGCTGCAATAGGGCCACAAACCCAGACACGGCCCTTGGAGGCAGACAGGACACAGACAGCTGCAAGAACAGAGGTGGCAGTATTGGCCACCACATCCATTGAATAGGATACAGTAAAAGAGAGAGAGAGAGAGCTGGGGTAAGAAGAGTTTGCCAATAATACACAGTTTAAGGTAGTTCTAGGATGTTAAATTTCATTTATTTATTTATTTGTTTATTTATTTACATTTATTCACTTGGTAGCCCAGATATGGTCCCTGGCAGCAGTAGGGCCTACAGACACTGATGTGGTTTCAGACCACATCATCCATATGGCCTTCCATAGTAATATAGGCCACAGATCTTGACATGTCCTGCAGCAGCAGTAGGAGCATGACCATCACTGGCAGCACAGGTATAGAGACCACTATGTGCTCAGGTGGCAGTGAAGGCCATTCAGATCAATATTGCCCCAGTTGTCAGCCTACAGACAGCAACATGGCCTCAGGCTGCAGACAGACCGGACATCTGCATGCCCTGGTTGCAGCAGTTGCCACAGAGATCATCCTAGCTCCTTGAAGGTTGTGGGAGGTCATGGGCCTAGCTGGCTTGTCTAGCCCCTGGTTCCTCCTAGTCATGTGGACCTCTCAGCACATATGTGCTGCTGGATATGGTTTGTTGAAATTTTGTTGAGGATTTTCATAGCTCTTTTATCACATAGGTGAACCTGTCATTTCTTTGCTGCTGTGAGCCTTATGTGATCTGGCATCTTTTAATGGTGGTCTCTAATAATGAATTTGAAAATTTTCTTTCGCCTTTAACCTTTGACATAATTTGTAAAGAATAAAGTCTCTATTCAAATATTTGTTAGAATTCACTAGCAAAACTGACAGACCCAGAATTTTTCTTTGACTGGAAACATTTTATTATTTCAATCTTATTCCTCCTTTTAAGCTGTTTACGACATCTGTTTCTTCTTTTGAAATACAATGTCTCTAATTAGATTCCATTATTTCTGCTTAGTAGGCAACTGATATAGGAAGGATAAGAGTGAAGCAGATCGCTGTTAATCCTCTGATTGTATTCACGGGGTCACTCCCTTGCATTCTTCTTCTATGTTCCTGGTTGGAAAGAACTGGAATACAACCAGAAAATGTGCTTGCTATTTATTCATTCATTTATTTATTTATTTATTTATTTATTTATTTATTTATTTATTTATTTATTTATTTATTTATTTATTTATTT
>NW_026587216.1:53135978-53171027 GCF_907164565.1 Psammomys obesus | reverse complement strand
TTTATTTATTTATTTATTTATTTATTTATTTATTTATTTATTTATTTTTGGCAAAAGGAGACTGTTGTATTGTTTGGGGTCTAAACTGGTAAAGCAGTTATATTGTGGCATTATCTTAACAACCTAAAATAAAGCAACCAGATGAACTAGAAATTTCACTACTAAGTATACATATAAAGGCAATTAAATAAAACCAGTATGTCAAGAAAACCCTGGAAGTCCCATTTTTAGTGAATCATTAGTCATCATAACAAAGACAATGTAGTAACTAAGTAATTACTGACAGATAAATACATAATTATGTATATAAGCTAATATAATTATAGGAATATATATTATTGTTACATATTTATTTTATATTTTTATGTTTATGTCATATAATAATATCCATAAAGAAAATGTCAATGAGATCCTGTTCTACACAACAACCAGCATGGAACAAGGGATCTTTACCTTAAGTGAAACAAGCTAGGCACAGAAAAATGGAAAAGATTAATTTCACAGAAAATAGAGTCACTGGAACATAGAAAGTATAAAGAGTAGGGCTGTAGAGGTAGGTTGGACAATAGTCACAAAGTAAGTAGAATAAATTCTAGTTTTCTATAGCAAAGTAGGATAGGTACAGTTTAGAATAATTCATTATGTGTTTTATGAAACAGAATAAAGTGCTTTGAAAGGTCCTACACAAGAATTTATAAATGTTTAGAGAAATGGCAGAGTAATTTTTATTTATTTAACTATTGTACATATATGTGTGTTAATTTATAGTACTGAACCCAAAAAAGTGTGCAATTATTTTATAAGTCAAAATAGATTTTTAAGTCTTTCACTAGAGAAAAAAGGAAGAAATTTTTAACAGGCCTTAGGTAATGTTGATATTTCTCATCCCAGGACAACAGTTGGATACTACTGAGCTAACAAATAGCATATAACAGAAATGTCAAAAGAGAAAGGTTGTTCTACAGTTCAACCTAAAGGAAGCATACTATGGCTACTAAATTTATGATATTAACTGTAAAATCCTATTTTCCATCTTTCAAATAAGAAAACACACTGAGGTGTTGCAAACTGATAAGATAAGATGAGAATATCATTACTTTAAGCTTCATGTTTTAGTTGTGAACAGGTGTTTTAATGTGAAGCTCTTTAGAACTATTTGGGCAACTTGTAAGTATAAGATCTTACTAGACTCCATTTTGGACTCAGCAGCTAGATGTTCTGACTGTTAGTAAATTTTTTCCACTCGAATGAAGATAGTATAAAATACCCTTAATCAGGCAAATAACATAGGGTGATAGGGAAGTATTAAATAAAAGCAGATACTTACCAGAACACAAAGGCAGGTTGTGTCTCAGAGGAGCTGAGGCAGAAGGAAGGGGCATAGAATGAATATTTGCCCTTCAAAAATGGCTTAAAATAAATGCTCACTTTGAATTAAATATTTGAATGTGTTTATCAAAACATTCCACCTTACAAAGAAAGTGGAGTTTTTAACATAAATCACCTATGTTTAATATTTATTTGGAAAAATCCAGCTCTATTTTGATATTATTTTCTAAACAACAGCCCTGAAGTATAATTTTCATTCCATAAAAAGTTGTAAAAGCAAATGGGGATTCTAAAAGAAAAGGGAAGAGACAGAATACTGAGTTCATAACTTCATCCACAAGTCTTCATTCTCTGTAATATGCACCTGTCATGTTCTCTCAGTTCTACAGATTGAACCATCGTCTTTGTGCATGTAGACAAGAACTCTACTACTCAAGTTGATACTTTGCCACAATTGTACATGTTTTAAAAGTTATTGGAATCATTTTTTCTTTATTATTATTTATTACAATTTATTCACTTTGTATCCCTGCTGTTGCACCCTCCCTCATCTCCTCCGGCTCTATATCCTTCCCCAACTTATTTTGTTAGTATGGTAATCTGCTCCTATGTTTAGGAACTTATTAATAAGTGATATTTTCTCCATGAGTGTATTTTATTACAAATTTTGTTCATTGAAGTATTTTCTTAAATGTCATTAAAATAAAGCCACCTTTTATAAAGGAAGTTAAAAAATAGTTTAATTTGCAGCCAGTCCTGAAGATATCTGATAAAACAGGGTCAGATGAAAGGGGAGGAGGTCCCCCCCTATCAGTGGACTTGGAAAGGGGCAGGGAGAAAATGAGGGAGGGAGGGTGGAATTGGGAGGGAATGAGGGAGTGGGATACAACTGGGATACAGAGTTACTAAAATGTAACTAATAATAAAAATAAAAAATAGTTTAAAAAACATCAATCAAAATTGTTTCTGCTGAGTGTCTTTGGATATTTAGGGGCACAAAAATGAAAAATAGATTTTATGAATAGAAAAGGTTGTCTTTGAAAACCATCAATAATCACCTCACTATAAATAGCATACATTAGTTTGAAGTGGAGGTCAAATCAATTCCTATATGAATGCTTATTACACTTTAACTCTAAGGAAAATGATATCTCTCTGCAAATCATTTTTTTTCTATTAAATGACAATATGTTTGAAATAAAATAATTACATCTTCAAACTCCTTGTAGGCTCCTTTACTGAACAAACCCAAAAGGGCTTAGTTGGCTTTTATAGTACTCCATGACTAACCTTTACCTTTTTCATCATTTATAACCACATCCTAGAAGAGGCTTCTCATAGTAGTCACTAGTCCTGCAGGGTTTTTGCTTGTTTTGTCTAGGGGTGAGTCTATTCTTGTGACATTCCACCCACTTCAATTTAGTGTGTCCATGAAATGCTGCTATTGTTTGGGTTTGTCTATGTAATCATTTCTAGGAGAGACTGTTTCACAGCAGATTTTTTTGCTCTTCTGTTTCTTACAAGTTCCATCTTTCTTGTTACCTGAGCAATAGGAGCAGAAGTTTTGGTGTAGATTTATCAGAAGTGATGAATTCCTCGTGATCTATTGATCTCTATACCATGACCATATGTGGTTTTCTTAACCTTTTTCAGTAACTGTTATTGCTTAAATGTATACTGAATGAAAAACCTTGGACTGAACTTCTGCCTCTTCCATATGAACACACAGTCTTGAAACCCAAGAACGTAGGTAGTGCAGGTTCCGTAGAAAGGCTACCTGCTTATTTATTGATTGTTGCTCTTAGAGCCTGTGCTGTTGGTGCTCTGTTCAGGAAGTTGTCTCCTGTGCCAATGAGTTCTAGGCTGTTCCCCACTTTTTCTTCTAACCAATTTAGGGTATCTGGTTTTATGTTGAGGCCTTTGATCCACTTGGACTTTAGTTTTGTGCAGGGTGATAAGTATGGATCTATTTTCATTTTTCTGCATGTAGACATCCAGTTGGACCAGCACCATTTGTTGAAGATGCTGTCTTTCTTCCATTGAATGGTTTTGGCTTCTTTGTCAAAAATTAAGTATTCATAGGTGTGTGGGTTTATTTCTGGGTTTTCTATTCGGTTCCATTGATCCTCCTTTCTGTTTCTATGCCAATACCATGCAGTTTTTATTACTATAGCTCTGTAGTACAGCTTGAGATCGGGGATGGAGATACCTCCAGATGATACTCTTTGACCTCCCTACCCCCCAAGGGAGGAGCAGTCCTGCTAGGCCACAGAGGAGGACTTTGCAGCCAGTCCTGAAGATACCTGATTAAACAGGGTCAGATGAAAGGGGAGGAGGTACTCCCCAATCAGTGGACTTGGAAAAGGGCAGGGAGGAGATGAGGGAGGGAGGGAGGGTTTGGTAGGGAATGAGGGAGCAGAGTACAGCTGGGATACAGAGGAAATAAAATGTAACTAATTAAAAAAAAAGAACAATGTAAAAAAAATTAAGACTCATATATCAAACCAAAACAATAACAACAACAACAAAAACAGAAAGGCTACCTACTAGAAAATATTTACTTACTCATTCTTTTGTTCTACAGAAACCTTCCTTTACTTGGCTGCCTACCTATATCCATAAGGGTAGTTTGCTTTATCCCACCAATTAAAAAGTTATCCTTATTAAAATTTCATCCTCAGAGAAATACCCAGGGTAATTTTTCACCAGATATCTGTAAATTAGTCAATTTGAAAAAAATTACAATTGTTTTATAGTTATAGGGATTATATTTTTTATGATTAGCAGATATTGAGCGATTTTGTGACTTATGCAAAGCTGTTGTTTATGTTTTGATGTTGATCAAACAAGTTCTGTCCCTCAAGTTCTGGTCACTGCCTGAACACAAAATTTATCCCTGGTCTCTGTTCTTTCCATGAGGGGGGACTTTGAAGTCTTTTCTGTCTACTATTTTATAACTGCTGCTCATTAAAAACAAACAAACAAACAAACAAACAAACAAAAAGCATGAACTCAAGATTGTTGGTGAGTTACTTAAGTCCTTGAGTTGACCCTTTTATAAGGAAGATTTAAGTATAATTATTCCAAGTCACCTAGAAATCCTACAGCTTTGCGGTAAGCCAATCAAGCCATGTTAAATAAGTGTTACCTTATGACCCTCATTGGGTAAGGGTACAGCTAGTAAAAATTCAACAAATTTGAGCCATTTCTGTCTGTCAGATATTAGAGAAACTGACAGAGAAATGTTTGGAAAATTTTACTAGAAACCCAAAAAAAATGTAGAAAGAAATGTAAAGTCATTTTTTCTTATCATTTCTCCACAGGTTTTCTGATGTCTGCACATCTTGTGAGCAAGACATTAACTGCTTTCTCTTCCAGACTATTCTTTTACAGAATTTATATATAACCATTAACTTGGAATTAAATGGGTCATCCTTGCCTTCAGGTCAAAGGAAGGCTTAGTTATCACAATCTTGAAAATAGAGGTAACATGTCCCTCTGGAAAACAAATAACATGCATGAAAGATTTGTGTTCAATGAAGGAGATTTGCCCTCTTAAACTACAACCCACTCTGGGCACACATTTCACCTTTGGTATCACCCTGTTGCAACTGAAGTCAGCAAGATCACTGCAAGGACAGCTGATTCTCTATTTTCTGCCTTTTTGGTGGCTAATAAACTTCTTAATTATTGTGCCAGGACTCCTGAGTTTTCTGCTATGAAACTATCTAGCGACCTGCCTGAGTTCTTGACACATTTCCCTTATCTCAGTGAGCTTTCCATATATTACTTATTTTTGAAACATCTCTTTACTTCAACCATTACCATACATCCACAAAATGAATTTTGTAGTTGTATCACTTAGTAGATTAGGAAATATTGAAGAATCATGTATTATGTTGCAAATAGAAGGTTATGTTAGTATTTACATCTTTCCTACCTCTCTCAGAAAACATCATATTTTTTAATTTTATTTTTTATATTAATTACAGTTTATTCACTTTGTATCTCAGCTGCAGGCCCTTTCCCAACCCTCCCAATCCCATCCTCCCTCCCTCTTCTTCTCCTATACCCCTCCCCATGTCCAATGATAGGGGAGGTCCTCCTCCCCTTCCATCTGACCCTAGTCTATCAGGTTTCATCAGGACTTGCTTCATTGTCTTCTTTTGTGGACTGGTAAGGCTGCTCCCCCCTCAGGTGGAGGTGATCAAAGAGCCAGCCCATAAGCTCATATCAGAGATGGTCCCTGTTCCTATTATTGGGGAATAATAGGAACCCTCTTAGACACTGAGCTGCCATGGGCTACTTCTCTGCTGGGGTTCTAGGTTATCTCCATGCATGGTCCTTGTTTGGAGTATCAGTCTCAGAAAAGACCCCTAGCCCCTAACCCTGTACACTTAAGGAAGCTAATCAGGAAGGAGGACCCTGGGTAAGATGGTCAATCTTCATTCAGAAAGGCAAACAAAATGGACTTTGGAAGAGGGAGAAAGCAGGGAACAGGTCAGGAGCCTATCACAGAGGGCCTCTGAAAGACTCTACCCAGCAGTATATCAAAACATATGCTGAGACTCATATCCAAACTTTGGGCAGAGTGCAGGGAATCTAATGAAAGAAGGGGGAGATAGACGGACCTGGAGGAAACAGGAGCTCCACAAGGAGAGCTACAGAACATTATCACATTTTACAGTGGGTTCTCAGACTTTTCTGTAGTCATGGCTACACTTATGAGTAGAAAGTTTATTTCCTCATTTTTTGACAGTTGGTCTCATAGAAATGTTGATATAAAATTGTCCTCATTACATAACCACCTTTAATCTAAAGTTGCTTCTTTTAGAAGAAACGCTCCATTAATTTTAGATTGAAATATTGATCAATTTTTAAATCTTTTTTGAGAGTTTTATTTATTCAATATATATGTGTACATAGTTGAATGAGTTTATGAATGCCAATGTACATGCAGGTACCCTCAGAGGCCATTGGTTTTGTATGTTTTCTTATGGTGTCCTTGACCTCTCTAGTTTCTTCAATCCTTTGTCCCTCTCTTCAATAGAATTTCCCAAGCTCTGCCTAATGTTTGGCTGTGGGTCTCTACATTTGTTTCTATCAGTTGTTGGATGAAGCCTCTCAGGTGATAGTTACCACTAGGTGCCTGCCTGGAAGTATAGCAGAATATAATTAATAATGTCAGGCGTGGGCGCCCTCTTATGGCATGGTTCTCAAGTTGGGTAAGTTATTCACTGACACAACAGCTCAATTTCTGTTTCATCTCTACCCTTTCACATCTTGTTGCCAGGAGAAATTATGAGTCTAAGGTTGTGTGATCAGGTTGTTGTCACAGTTCCTCCATTGTAAGTCTTTTCTGGCTACAGAGATGATCAGTTTAGGCTCCGAATCTGCCATTGCCATTACTATCTGTCTCAGACAGCATCACCCTCATAGATTCCTGGGAGTTTCTATTATCCTAGATTTCACACTTGTTCCAGACATGCTCCAGGCCCCGTAGATTCTAGTTCTCTTCTACCCCCCACTCTCATCCTTTGTCCTACCCCAGCTTGATTCCTCCTTCTCTCCTTCCTACCCCTCCTCCACAGGGTTACCTCCCTCTATCCACCCCTGATGACTATTTAATTTTTTTCTCAGTGAAATTCAAGTGGCTCTCCCCACCCTCCCCCTGCCTAGCCCTCCTTGTTACTTAGCTTCTTTGAGCCTATGGATTGTAACATGGTCATCCTATATTTTCTGGCTACTATTAAGCTATAAGTGAGTATAGACCGTGTTTATCTTTCTGGATCTGAGTTAACTCACTCAGGATGACCCTTTTATTTCCTTCTATTTGCCTGCAAATTTCATGATGTCATTGTTTTTTCTTTTAATAGACGAGTAATAGCCCATTGTGTAAGTGTCCATTTTCTTTATTCATTCTTTTGTTGAGGGACATCTACATTATTTCCAGTTTTAGCTATAATGAATAAAACTTTTATGAACATAGTTGAGAAGGTGCCCTTGTGGAATGGTGGAACATATTTTAGGTATGTGCCCAAGAGTGATATGCCTGGGTCTTGAGGTAGAACTATTCCCAGTTTTCTGAGAAACCACCAAATTGATTCCTGAAGTGGTTGCACAAATTTGCACTCCCACCAGCAATGGAGGATGCTCCTTTTGCTCCATCACCGTTCCATCATGTGCTGTTGCTTGAGCTTTTTATCTTGGCCATTCTAACTGGTGGAAGATAGAATCTCATATTCATTTTGATTTGCATTTCCCTGATGACTAAGGATATTTAATATTTCTTTAAGTCTATCTTGCCAGTAGAGATTCCTCAGTTGAGAATTCTGTTTAGATCTGTACACCATTTTTTAATTGGGTTATTTGGCTTGCTGATGCCTAGTTTCTTAAGTTCTTTGTATATTTTGGACTTTAGCCCTTTGTTGGATGTAGGGTTGGTAAAGATCTTTTCCCATTCTGTAGGCTTTTTGCCTTTCTGTTTTAAAGTGTAGATTTTCAATTTCTGAGAATTGTGTTGTGATTTTAATGGGGATTTTGGACACAATCTGCAATTGCTTTTAGAAGGGTCATTTTCACAATATTAATCCTACTGATCTGTGAACATGAAATATCTTTTCATCTTTTGGTGCCTTCTCAAATTCTTTCTTCAGTGTCATACAATTGGTTAATTTTTTTTACTTGCTTTGTTAGAATTGTCTCAAGATATTTTTCTTTGAGGGTACTTAGAGGCACTGTTTTCCTGATTTCATTCTCAGTCTGTTTGTCATTTGTGTATGGTCTAGCTCTTCTACTACTGAGTTTTGTATGTTAATTTTGTATCTTACTTTGTTAAATACATTTATCAGCTGTAGAAGTTTCCTCATGGAGTCTTTGAAATATTTTATGTATAAAATTATATTATCTATAAATAAGGGCACTTTGAGTGAATTCTTTTCTCTTTTAGTTGCATTGGTCTCCTTAAGTTGTCTTACTTCTCTGGCTCAGATATCAAGAACTGTATTTTAAATATAGTGGGCATCCTTGTCTTGTTTCTTATTTTAGTGAGAATGCTTTTTTGAAATTTTCTTTATTTAGGATGACATTGGCTATGGGCTTCCTTTAAATAACTTTTATTTGCTATATTTTATTGTTAGTCTCTCCAATTCTATCATTGAAAAAGTGTTGGATTTTAACAAAGACCTTTTCTGCATCTAATGTGATGATTTTGTGGTTTTAATTTTTAATCTGTTTGTGTGGTAGATTATACTTATTTATTTGCGTATATTGAGTCAGTTGGGATGAATCCAACTTGATCATGTTTCATAATATTTATTGATGTATTTTAATTGGTTTGGAAATACTATATTGATAATTTTTGCCTTTATCTTCATAAGAGATATTAGTTTATAACTTTTACATTTTGAGGCTGTTATGAAAGGTGTTATTTCCTTAATTTCTTTCTGAGTTTGTTTGTTACTTGGATATAGAAGAACTATTGTTTCTTGGGATTTTGGTTTTTTGTTTGTTTGTTTGTTTGTTTGAAAGACCATTAATTTTGTATCCAAAAACTTCACTGAAAGTGTTTATCAGATTAATGAGTTTCCTAGTAAAAATTTTGGGTTTATATATGTATACTATCATATCATCTGCAAATAATGATACTTTGATTACTCCCTTTCCAGTTTGTATCCTTTTGATCTCCTTCAGTGTTCTTATTGTTCTAGCTAAAATATCAAGTAATATATTGAGTACATATGGAGAGAGTAGACAACCTTTGTTCCTGATTTTAGTAGAATTGTTTTGAGTTTTTCCCCACTTAATTTGATGTTAGCTATAGGCTTGCTGAAATTTGTCCTTATTATGTTGAGGTGTTCCTCTTGTATACCTAATCTCTGTAGATGGTTCATCAGGCATGCACAGATATAAAAGCCATCCAAACACAATAAAGTTTATGGGTACGGGCACACATGCCTATGATTCCAAGTACTCAGGGAGCCAGAGTCAGGCAGATCTCTATGAGTTCAAGGCCAGCCTGCTCTACAAAGCAAGTCCAGGACAGCCAAGGCTGCACAGAGAAACCCTGTCTCAAAAAAAAAAGAAGGCAAAATGAATTAATTAAATATTTATGTTATTAAAAAATTAAATTAAGGAAAAAATAAAAATGTTAATAAAAAAGTATTAACTAATAAGGAAGAAAAGTCCCCTAAAAACTTGAACTTGACACTCGAGGAATTTCCTTTGTGCGAATGCCTCCAGGGTATATAATTCTGAAAGATGTGTATCAGTAATGTTCTTCCACCACTCACATGTGCAGAGTCATGGTTGCTTCTCCACCACTGCTAAATTCAAGTTTTCCCATTGAATAATCACCTTTTCCTTACATATTTTTAGCATCACGAATATTTTTTTTCATTCATTGGCTTCTTTCTTCTTTTAGGATAAATTTTTTAATATTAATTACAATTTATTAATTTTGTATCCTCAATGTAGCCCCCTCCCTCATTCCTTCCCAATCCCACCCTCCCTCCCTCTTCTTCTCCCAAGCCCCTCTCCTAGTCCACTGATAGAGGAGGTCCTCCTCCCCTTCCATTTGACCCTAGCCCATCAGGTCTCATCAGGACTGGTTGCATTGTCTTTCTCAGTGACCTAGCAAGGATGTACCCACCTCAGGGGGAGGTAGTCAAAGAGCCAGCCACAGAGTTCATGTCAGAGACATTCCCTGTTCCCATTACTAGGGATCCTCACTTGGATGGTGAGCTGCCATGGGCTATAGCTGAGCAGGAAATCTAGGTTATATCCATAAATGGTCCTTGGTTGGACTATCAGTCTCATAAAAGACCCCTGAGCCCAGATATTTTGGTGCTGTTGTTCTTCTTGTGGAGCTCCAGTCTTCTCCAGGTCTTTCTATCTTCCATTCTCTTATAAGATTCCATGCTCTCTGCCCAAAGTTTGGTTATAAGTCTCAGCATCTGCTTTGATACCCTGCTGGGTAGAGTCTTTCAGAGGCCCTCTGTGGTAGGCTCCTGCCTTGTTTCCTGTTTTCTCCTTCTTCAAAAGTCCATCCTGTTTGTCTTTTTGAGTGAGGATTGATCATCCTACCCAGGGTCTTCCTTCTTGCTTGGTTTCTTTAGGTATACAGATTTGTGTAGGTTTATCCTATATTATATGTCTAGTATCTACTTATAAGTGGGTATATACCATGTGTTTCTTTCTGCTTCTGGGATACCTCACTCAGGATGATCTTTTTCAGATCCCACCATTGGCTGCAAATTTCATTATTTTCGTTTTTTTAATTGCTGAGTAATATTCCATTGTGTAAATGTACCACAGTTTCTTTATTCTCCATTCTTCGCTTCAGGGACATCTGGGTTGTTTCCAGGTTCTGGCTATTATGAATAAAGCTGCTACAAACATGGTTGAACAAATGTCCTTGTTGAGTACTTGAGCATATTTTGTATATATGCCTAGGAGTGGTATAGGTAGATCTTGAGGAAGCACTATTCCTAATTGTCCAAGAAAGCATCAATTGATTTCCAAAGTCGTTGTACAAGTTTACATTCCCACCATTTCTCCACATCCTCTCCAGCATGTGTTGTCACCTGAGTTTTTGATCTTGGCCATTCTGATGGGTGTAAGGTTTTCAGGGTCATTTTGATTTGCATCTCCCTGATGACTAAGGAGGTTGAGGATTTCTTAAAGTGTTTCTCTGCCATTCTATAATATGAAGCTTTTAATATACTTTCTTTGTTCTGTATGTTAAGTGTTTTGATTATAATGTGACATAGAGACTTTCTTTTCTGGTCTAATTTACTGGGTGTTCTGTGTGCTTCTTGTATCTTTATAAGCATCTTCTTAGTTTTGGAAATTTTTCTTTTATGACTTTGTTGAAAATATTTTGTTGGACTTTGAGCTGCGATTCTTCTCCTTCCTCTATTGTTATTATTCCTAGATTTTGTATTTTCATAGTGTCCAAGATTTACTGGATGCTTTGTGTATAAAAAAAGAATTAAGTTTAACATTTTCTTTGACTGATATATTCATTTTCTATGAGTTGGAGTCTGAGACATGGGGAAAGGGGTCAGGAGGGCATGATTTGTGGGAGCCACAGGAGACATGGTGGGGAGGGGAAGGAGCCTGTAGCTGTTGTTCAGTTGCAGTCCTAGGTTCAAGCCCAAGGGACTGGGTCTGGGTCTACTGGGTTAACAGAGATGATCTGTGGTTGATGCCCATTCTCATTTCTAGTTTTGAAGCTCAACATTGATGAGCTTATCTTCTTTCTCACACTCTACCATATGGCACAAGTCTAAGTAGTAAATTCCTTGTTAAGTTTATATAACACACACACACACACACACACACACACACACACACACACACATATATATATATATATATAGAGAGAGAGAGAGAGGAGAATACTTTTCTGATTCTGTGTTTTTTACCTAGAAACTGTGAGTTCTTTTCCCATAGTAATGATATTGGTCATTCATTCTGAGATGTACTTAAATCTGCCTTTTGCTGAGAAACAGAAGTGAGAACAGTAACAGAAGGGAGAGAGAAAGAGTAAAAGAAAGAGAGGTAAAAAAAGAGAAACAATTTAGTTCTAGTATTTTAGTTTTATTATGAGATTTCTCTAGTTCGTGTAGCTATGTCTTACAAATACAATACACTTAACTCATACTTCTTAAATAAATTAAACAAAAATGAAAGAACATAAATTCTAGTGCACATAATTCTAGTACACCATTTGTAACCTACTTATTGCCAAGTTATGGCCCTGATTATCTCATCCCTCTTTACAGTACACTTTACAGTTGATTATGCACAACTGTAAACAATTCTGTATATTTTGTGTGCATTATCACCGAGATAACAAATTTCTCGAATTAAGGTCTTGTGAAAATCTTCGTATTGTAGTCAATTTTCTGCTACTGCAACAGAACATGGAAGACATTATAATTTGGTTTATCTATTTATTTATTTATTTATTTATTTATTTCAATTTATTCACTATGTATTCCAGCTGTGGCCTCCTCCCTCGGTCCCTCCCAATCCTACCCTTCCTCCCTCTTCTTGCATGCCCCTCCCTTAGTCCAATGAGGGGGAGGTCCTCCTCCCTTTCCATCTGACCCTAGCCTATCAGGTCTCATCAGGATTGCCTTCCTCTGTGGCCTGGTAAGGCTGCTCTCCCTCCCCCTCAGGGGGAGGTGATCAAAGAGCCAGCCACTGAGTTCATGTTGAGAGACCAAAAGATTAAAAATTAGCAGCTATTATTAATTAAGGCCTGAACTAGGTGGTGGAGAAGTCTAGTAATGCCCTGAGGGTAAGGACTGCCTTACTGTGTTCTTTCTCCACCCACTAGAGATACAGTTGCTAGGAAACTGGCCCAATCCCCTAGGGAGGGACACCAGGTCATTATGGTCTGGGGACATTCCTATAGCCAATCAATTCAAAATGTAGCATTTTGACCAAAAGATGCTTGGCAGGCAGGAATCACCCCTGCCTTGGGCATGCTGGTGAAAGGGTTAGACTAACTTTGTAACCTGTATGTCTTCTAAAGCCTATAGCTTTTTAGTTTTAGGTTCAGGTTAAGCTAAAGCCTCTTAGTACCTTTCCAGAGAATGGAGGAATGTGACCCTATCTGTGAGGACAGATATAAAAAAAGGCAAGCAAGCAATGACCTTCACTTAGCAAAAAAAAAGGACCAGACCCTTGTCATTGAGATAGCATTTCTTAGCAATGAACCCAGACTTCTTCTGAGTAACTTTTGACCTGCAGCCAAAAGTCCGCAGCCCCTAATCTTCAAGGATGAGCTAACCACCCCCACCTTCAATTGCAGCTGCATCCACACTTGGCAGGACTGGCCAAGCTTGAGCACCTAAGACTAACCAATTATCTTACTTTATAGCTTCCTCATCCAATCCTAAATTGCCAAGACTGCAACTTCATATCTCCCGCAATTTTTCTTTTAAAAACCTAAGGGCCTTTGTCTCCGGGTGCCACTCTTTGCTGACCAGCAGGGGTGACCCCATTGCACAATGGTTAATAAACCTCTTGCTTTTGCAATGAGTCTTGGTCTGGGGGAGTTTCTGGGAAGGGCGTGATGTTAAACTCCTGAGCTGTGAGACTCCAGGTCTTACACTGGGATGGACCAGAATCTTTAAATCACCCAACTAACCTGAGCAAGGCGTGCTCAACTCCCACAGCTTCAGCGGTGGGGGGTGTGGGCCCAAGCTGCAGCTTGTAATTTACAATGAAAAGAACCTCATGGATTTACAGCGGAGTCAGTTTATTCCTGGTCTTTTGGGATTCGTGAACTGGGCAGAACAATGTCAGAGACAGCCCCTGCTCTCAGAAATTGAAAACAGCTCCAGAAACTGGAGAGCCCAAGAGCAGAACTGGAGGAGGCTTTAATTTTGCTTCATCCCATGTAGATGGGGAACAGATAGGAATGAGGGTAGTATGAACAGCATGAACTTGTCCTTTCTGTGGAATATTAATCCCATAATTAACAAGATTTCAAAACATCATTAATACACTCTGTTCTTCGAGCGCCTTCTTTTTTTTTTTTTTTTTTATAAAACAGCATAATCAAAAACAACTTGAGGAGTAGAGGGTTTATTTTATCTTACAGATCTCAGGTCACATTCCTGAGAAAAGTCAGGGCAAGGTCTCGAACACAGCAGGAACCTGGAAACAGGAGTTGATGCAGAGGTCATAGAGGAGTGCTGCTTACTAGCTTGTTCAGCCTGCTTTTTATAGCACTCTAGACCACATGCCCAGTAAGGGGCAGGGAGGGAGTGTGTGGGGTTGGGGAGGGAATGAGGGAGCGGGATACAGCTGGGACACAGAGTTAACAAAATGTAACTAAAAAGAAAAATAAAAAAAGAAAAGAAAACAGCTCTGTAATAGCTGCATGTAGACAAATTTGTAGTGCATTCTAAAATTACAGATTAATACTGAGAAGCCCAATATTAATTGTGGTCCAATTCCTGAGCGCCTTCTTTTAAAGTATCATAACAGTCATTAATTTCCAGCATGAGTTTTGAGCCTAATAGTTTTCAAAATAACATCCTACCACCTCTAGCCTTTAGCATATCACACATGCTAAAGTTCAGTGACTCTTAAGTAATTTTGTTTTGCAGCTTTATTACAATCAATTATTCCTTCATTTTCTTATTTATAGAGATACCACTTTTAATTGGGAAACTGAGTGCCAAAATTTTGTACACTCTATTGGAAATGTTTTCCTAAATTCTGCACAAGAAATATTATATCAAGAGAAATGAAAAAAAATTCACAAAATGTTCTGATTTGTTGATGCAATAGATTTTATCACCAAAGAATTATTTCAAAATACATGTAAACTGTTTTCTAACTTGTGTGTGTGTTCACAGCAAATAGGTTCTACCAGCCACCTAAACAGTACCAAAAAGTAACCTCATGAGATTCATAGTATGCATTATCAGAGAAGTCATCTGGTCAGCGTTCACTCTCCGTATACTTTATTACCATCTTCTTTCTACCAAATTACCACCCTGACCACACCATAGTCTATCCTATTAGAGAAAATATGTGAATGCTCTCAGCATTTAGGCTTGTATCAGTTTGGATACATTAGGAGTAAACACAGAGTCATTAGTTGTGTCATAGATGTTTCCTTGGAAGATGAAAAACATGTCTACTCACCCTTGGAAGAGAATCCATGACAGACCAAAGTAATGCGTACAACTATATCCAAATTGATGAAGCACTGAGTTTTTTTTTTTTAATTGGTAATGTGTTACTTATAGAAATAATGCTATAACATTTTTTAAATGAGTAGAAATGTCTTAAAGACTTTGTATCACCAAAGCTGACCCTAGAAAGAGTGGGGGAAAAAAGCTGAAAACCTGGCACATGCTGCACAGCCTATGTAGGCTCAATAGGTTAGAGACTATCATTTGCAGGTGGCTCAATTGCTCTGAGCCTCTTCCAGGCGGCTCAGCTGGTCTCTGTTTCATTTATGGAGCTGTTCTTGTCTCTCCTTGTTACAAGGAGCTTGGTTGGTGGCTGCTTTTTCAGGAAGCTGTGCTTGTCTGAGATTATTCACTGCAGATTAGCTCATCTGCCAGGGATTCTCAGTATCCTTTTGTTTATATGCTTGTGAGGTGGGGGTGGAAACTGAGGAGGTTAGTGAATCTGGTCAATTTCAGGACTCTCTGAAGCTACTTTCTGTTGTTTATTTCCTGTGTTAATGGAGTATTCCACCTCCCTTTAGAATATCTTGCTGTTTCTCTTGCTTGTAATTCTGTATTAAAAATCCTATTTTGGGGGTTTTCTTTACATCCTGTGCCTTAAAAGTTTTCCTTCCTACCTGGCTAGCAGGTAGTCACTTCAGTCTTCATGTCTCCCCTGTTAGGAATCTCAGCTAGAGTCACACACACACACACACACACACACACACACACACACACACGTTTTCCCAGGAGCCTTCCCTGTTGCAGGCTTCCAACTTGACAGAGAGATGTTTCCCCCTCACTTTCCCTTCTTGTTCCCAGCCCTCTAACCGCCCTCCCCAGTTCTCCCCACATCTGATCCCTACCTTTGATTCCCTCCCCTCCCTTTCCATCTCCTGCCTAGTTCCATCTCTTCCCATCTCCTAGCAAGACAGGACTAATGGAAGGAGGGGAACAACAACCCACCAAAAAAAAAAAAAAAAAAAAAACAAACAAAAAAAAAACACAACAACAACAAAAACAAAAAACAAAAAACAAAAAACCTTTGATCTGAAAATTACCCTGCCTGTAAGAAATGCAAAGATAAAGATGGAACAAAGATCAAGGGAATGTCCAACCAATAATTGGCCTAACCTGAGACGCACCCTCACGGTAGAGACAGCCCCTGAAACTACTAATGATGTTCTACTTGCAGACAGGAGCCTAAGCTGTCCTCTGGGAGGCTCCAGCCAGAAGCAGATCAAGACAGATGCTGGGTCTTGCAGCCAAGTATAGGGCAGAGGTCCGGAGGTCCTGTGTAACTGTTGGGGTAAAGATGGAAGGAATCCGAGGGGACAGGAACCCCACAAGACAACCAACGGAGACAAGTAACCCATCCCCATAGGGCCTTACAGAGACAAACACATCAACTAAGGAGCCTGCATCATCTGGACCCAGGTTCCCTGCACATATGTGGCCAATGGGAGGCTTGGTCTTCATATGAGGCACCTGGCAAGTGAAAGCAGGGGCTAGGGGAGCTGTTTCTAACATGGACTTTATTGCCTGCTTTTGGATCACTTCACCTTGCAGCGCTGCCTTGCTTGGCGTCAGGGGATGAGGTTATGCTCAGTCCTGAAGCGACCAGATGTGCTGGGAGGGTTGATAAGGTAAGTTTCCCATTTTCTGGGGGGAAAGCAAGAGGGGAAGGGGGAAGGAAGAAAAGGAATACTGGAAAGAGAGGAGGGATGTAAAGCAAATAAACTGAAAAAAAAAATGAATAAAAATTAAAAAAAGAGCCAGCCACTGAGTTCATATCAAAGACACTCCCTGTTCCCCTTAATAGGGAACCCACTTGGAGACTGAGCTTTCATGACCTACATCTTTTCGGGGGTTCTAGGTTATTCCATGCATGGTCCTTGATTTGAGAATCAGTCTCAGAAAAGACCCCTGGGCCCAGATTTCTTGGTTCTGTTGCTCTCCTTCTAGAGCTCCTGTCCCCTCCAGGGATTTCTATCTTCCCCCACTTTCATAAGATTCCCTGCACTCTGCCCAAAGTTCAGGTATGAGTCTCAGCATCTGCTTTGACATCCTGCTGGGTAGTCTTTCAGAGGCCCTCTGTGATAGGCTCCTGTCCTGTTCCCTGTTTTCTTCCTCTTCAGATGTCTATCCCATTTGCCTTTCTGAGTGAGGATTGGTCATCTTACCCAGGGTCTTCCTTCCAGTGCCTGCTCTTTGATCACCTCCCTCTAAGGGGGGAGCAGCCTCACCAGGCCACAAAGGAGGACAATGCAGACAGTCCTGATCAGACCTGATAGGCTAGGGTCAGATGGAAGGGGCAGAGGACCCCTCCTCTCAGTGGACTTGGAGAGGAACATGGGAGAAGATGAGAGAGGAAGGGAGAAACTGGAAGGGAATGAGGGAGGGGACAACAGCTGGAATACAAAGTGAATAAACTGTAATTAATACAAAAATAAAATTTAAAAAGAAAGATAAGAATACTTTATATAGCTCAAAAACAAAAAAGCTTCCCTCCAAGGCTTTAACCTTGGAGGAAACTGCAACACAACACTAAGAATATATGTAGGTCCCCTTAAAGAAAAGAAATTATACACACCTCCTCTTGGAGCAATTTTGCAACAAGTGGAACAAGCTCAGATTTGACTTCTTATCTCTCACTGTGAATTCCATCATTTCTATGAATCTGAATCTGTGGCTGCTCAAAGCTGTTGTGTGCGACTCTGTCTGTCCTTGTGTCTATGTTCCTCTTTTTTGTCCACACACATATAGGCGTGGACCTAGAAATGAACTGTAAACATCAGAGAAAGTCACACATGGGAAAGGAAAGCAGGGTACTTTATAGAAATCTTTAACATAGTCTTACAAGGGATTAAATCAATGACTTTAATTGTCTCAACTGACCAAGATAAAAAAAAACAAATGTTAGCGAAATATTCATGTTTTTCATGCATTTTTGGTGGTTATGTTATCCATAAAGTTGTTTTTAACCTACTCCTGTTTTCAGCATTTATACCCACAACATGCATACAAAAATTAATTACTTGTGAGAGAGTGCCATTGAAGAATACATAATTTAAGGTTACAACTACCCATTAGCTTAGACTGTAAAAGATGATCACATGAGAAATCCAAGGTGTTACATTGCTTTCTTAAAAGCAGGCTAAACAACATAATAAGATACTGATCCAATATATAACTCTGAATGTGAGGTCCAGCAGAAGTTCCAATCTATTTAAATGCAAAAGAATCTTTAATGCTGTTTTAATCACCAAACAGGATAGCTTTGTAGGATCAAGATGAGATATATAATTTTAATATCCCCCCCTTTCTTAAGAAGAAATGAGATTAGAGTAGGTATATTCATGGAAAAATTCTAAGACAGCACAGAGACATTAATTTGGCTGATTGAGGGAATGCTTTTCTTTTCTTGAGAAATTAGTAAATATAAAAACAAATTAAACACTTCAAGGAACACATTACAAATTAAGGAAAACACACCACTGCCAATTTTACATAATTTTACAACAACCAACCCAAAGAAATAAAAATCAGAGACATTTCTGACAAGGGTTAAATGATTTTGTAGGCAGGTTCAGCAAGCTAAGGGAGACTCCAAATAAGACAGCTCAGTATTGAGAAGACAAACATATAGTTGTAGCATGCTCAAACAAGAGCTAAAAATAATACTAACACTAAAATATAAATTCTAGGATAGAATACAATGAGGGAAATGACATTAACAAAGAGCTTCAACAGTAGAATTGATGAATCACAAAATAAACTGTGATCTCAGAGAAAACTGTCCAGTTAGTGGATAAACAAAAGCAAACCTAGAAAGAAGTAATAGAAAGCAACCTATTACATCAGATAGTCACATGAGATGATCAATGTGTTTTTCAGCCAACATTTTGAAGACAATGAGTGGAATGGTACATTCACAATGTTGAAAAGTAATTCAGTCAAAACCTGCTATAATTAATGAAGTTATCCTTCAAAAATGAAGGAAGAAAAGCTTTTTTATAGTTATCACAGGTTATTTACTTTGTATCCCAACCGTAGCGCCCTCCTTCTTTACCTCCCAATTCCACTCTCCCTCCTTCATTTCCTCCCTGCCCCTTTTCAAGTCCACTGACAGCGGAGGTCCTCCTCCCCTTCCATCTGACCCTAGCTTATCAGGTATCTTCAGGACTGGCTGCAATGTCCTCCTCTGTGGTCTGGCAAGGCTGCTCCTCCCTTGTGAGGGGGGGGTTGTCAAAGAGCCAGCCATTGAGTTCATGTCAGAAATAGTCCCTGTTCCGGAACCTTACTAGGGTACCCACTTGGATACTGAGCTACCATAGGCTACAGCTGAGCAGGGGTTCTAGGTTATATCCATACGTGGTCTTTGGCTGGAGAAACAGTCTCATAAAAGACCCCTCTGCCCTGATATATTTGGATCTTGTGGAGTTCCTGTCCTCTCTAGGTCATACTAACTCCCCCTTCTTTCATATGATTCTCTGCACTCTGCTGAAGGTTTGCTTATGAGTCACAGCATCTGCTTTGATATACTGCTAGGTAGAGTCTTTCAGAGGCCCTCTGTGGCAGGCTCCTGTCCTGTTACTTGTTTTCTCCTACTTCCAATGTCCATCCCATTTGTCTTTCTAAGTGAGGATTGATCATCTTAACCCGGGTGTTCTTTCTTGTTTATCATCTTTAGGTGTTCAGATTTTATTATGTTTATCCTATTTTATAGGTCTAGTACTGACTTATAAGTGAGCATATACCATGTGTGTCTTTCTGCCCCTGGGATACCTCACTCAGGATGATCTTTTCTAGATTCCACCATTTGCCTACAAATTTCATGATTTCCTTGTTTTTAATTGCTAAGTAGTATTCCATTGTGTATATGTACCACAATTTCTTTATTCATTCCTCCACTGAGGGACATCTGGGTTGTTTCTAGGTTCTGGTTATTATGAATAAAGCTTCTACAAACATGATTGAGCAAATGTCCTTGTTGTGTACTTTAGCATCTTTTGGATATATGCCTAGGAGTGATATAGCTGGATCTTAAGGAAGCACTATCCCTAATTGTCTAAGAAAGCACCAGACTGATTTCCAAAGTTCTTGTACAAGTTTACATTCATACCAGCAATGGAGGAGGGTTTCCCTTTCTCTTCACAACCTCTCTGAATGTGTTGTCACTTGAGTTTTTTTTTTTTGTATTTTGTATATTGTTATATTATTCTTTTTTATTAATTACACTTTGTTCATTTTGTATTCCCCCATAAACCCCTCCCTCCTCCCCTCCCGATCCCACTTGAGTTTTTGATCTTAGCCATTCTGATGGGTGTAAGGTGAAATCTCACGGTTGTTTTGATTTGCATCTCTCTAATGGCTAAGGATGTTGAGTATCTCTTTAAGTGTTTCTCTGCCATTCTATATTCTTGTACAGAGAATTCTCTGTTTAGCTCCATACCCCATATTTTAATTGGATTGCTTGATTTATTGCCTTTTAACTTCTTTAGTTCTTTATATAGTCTGGATATCAGCCCTCTGTCAGATATATGGTTGGTGAAGATCCTTTCCTAATCTGTTCTGATGACAGTGCCCTTTGCTTTACAGAATCTTTTCAGTTTAATGAGAAAAAGAGTCTTTAAAAAAATCTCCAGGGAGAACTGAATGGAGCTGAGCTGAGAGAAGATCCCCAAACTACATTGTCCTCAATCCTGAGGAAGTCTGTGAGGTGCCGAAACAGCATTGGGCTTAGAGATCTTTCTGCTTACTTCTCTTGTGCTTGGCCCACATGGGATACAGAAAGTGGACCCAGTGGAGGAACCACCAGGCCTGATAACATCAGAGACAATCAGATGGCTAGAGACCAGCATAAGAACACAAGCAACAAAACCCAGGGCCATATGACACTACCAGAAATTGTTCGTCTTACCACAGCAAGCCCTGGAGACACTATCACACCAGAAACATAAGAAAAGATTTAAATCTGAGGTTATGAAAATGATAAAAGCCTTAAAGGGGGAAAATAAATCTCTCAAAAAATACAGGAAAATACAATCAAACAGATAAACAATTGAATGCATCCCTTAAGAAAATACAGGGAAATACAATCAAAAAAGAGAAAGAAATGAATAAAACTCTTCAAGACCTAAAAACACAACTAGTAGCAATGAAGAAAACACAATCTGAGGTAATTCTGGGAATGGAAAACCTAAGTAAGAGAATGGGAACTACAGATATAAGCATCACCAACAGAATACAAAAGAGGTAAAAGAGACTCTCAGTCATAGAAGATACAATTGACAAAAACTTCTCCAACCTAAATAAAGACATGTTTATAAACATACAAAAAGCTTATAGAACACCAAATAGATTGGACCAGAAAAAATCACCCTGCCACATAATAATCAAAACACTAAATGTACAGAACAAAGAGAGAATATTAAAAGCAGCAAGGGAAAAAAGCCAAGTCACTGGAGTTCTCATCAGAATCCCTAAAAGCCAGAAGGACCTGGACAAATATCTTAAGACACTAAGAGACAAATGGCAACCCAGACTACTATAGGAAAACTTTTAATCAACACAGAGAGAAAACAAGATATCTCACAACAAAAGCAAATTTAAACAGTACCTATCTACAAATCCAGCCCTACAGAAGATACTAAAAGGAAAACTAAAGGCCAACTACACCCAGAAAACACAGGAAATAAATAACCTCACATCAGCAAAACCAAAGAAAAGCACACACACATACCCTACCAACACCAACATAAAAAATAACAAGGAGTAACAACCACTGGTCATTAATATCTTTCAAAACCAATGACTCAACTCCCATTAAAAAAACACAATGGAATACTACTCAGCAATTAAAAACAAGGAAATCATGAAATTTGCAGGGTGGGAAATGGTGGGAACTAGAAAAGATCACCCTAAGTAAGGTAACCCAGAAGCAGAAAGACACACATGACATATCCTCACTTATAAGTAGATATTAGCCATTTAACATTGGAAACACATCCTAAAATCTACAGACCTAAAGAAGCTAAACAAGTAGGACCCTAGGGAAGATCCTTCATTCTCATTCTGAAGGGAAAACAGGATAGACATTGGAAGTGGTAGAAGAGAAAGAACAAGATGGGAGTCTTGCACAGATGTCCTCTAAAAGATTCCACTCATCATGGGATTGAAGCAAATGCAGAGACTCACAGTAAACTTTGGTCAGAGCACAAGAAATTTTATGGAAAAGGGGGGATAGAGAAAGACCGTGAAGGGACAGGAGCCCCACAAGGAGACAAACAAAGCCAAAAAAAGCTGGGTCCAAGGGTGACTGCAGAGACTAATGCATAAATGAAAGATCATGCAGAGAGAGGACCTCTACTCCCTGTTTGAATGGTTAAACACATGAAAATCCATCAATGAAATCTACCATATAAACAAACTCAGAGAAAAAAAATTACGTGGTTATCTCATTAGATGAAGAAAAAGCCTTTCATAAAATTCAACACCCCTTCATGATGAGTCTTGTAGAGATCAGGGATACAAGGCACATACTTAACATAATAAAAGCTATATACAGCAAGGCAATAAAGAACATCAAATTAAATGGCAAAAAAACTCAGAGCAATTCCTCTAAAATCAGGGACAAAACAAGGCTGCCCACTTTCTCCATATTTCATCAATATAGTACTTGAAGTTCTAGCTACAGTAGTAAGACAACTAAAGGAGATCAAGGGGTTAGAAATCAAGAAGGAAGAACTCAAAGTAACACTGCAGATGATATGATAGTATATGTAAATATATATGTATATGTATATGTAAAATCTATTAAAAGAGAAAGTGAGGAAGAGCCTCAAACTCATTGGCACAGGAGACAGCTTCCTGAACAGAACACTAACAGCTCAGTATCTAAGATCAACAATTAATAAATGGGACCTCTTGAAACTGAAAAGCTTCTGTAAGACAAAGGACACTGTCAATGGAACAAAATGACAGTCTACAGATAGGGAAAATATCTTTATCAATCCTACATTTGACAAAGAGCTAATATCCAAAATATATAATGAACTGAAGAGATTAAACCAATAAAAAATAACCCAATTTAAAAATAGGGCAAAGAACTAAACAAAGAATTCCTAACAGAAGAATCTCATATGACCAGGAAGCACTTAAAGAAATGTTCAAAGTCCTTAGCCATCAGGGAAATGTAAATCAAAACGACTCTGAGATTCTGTTTCATAATGGTCAGAATGGCTAAGATCAAAGTCTCTCGTGACAGCACATGCTGGCCAGGGTGTGGAGAAAGGGGAAAACTTCTCCATTGCTGGTGGGAGTGCAAGTTTGCGTAACCACTTTGGAAATCAATCTGGCACTTTCTCAGAAAATTGGAAATTGCTCTTCCTCGAGACCAAAATGTAGTACTCCTGGGTATATGCCCAAAAGAAGCTCTACCATACGTCAAGAACATGTGCACAACTATGTTCATGGCAGCTTTATTTGTAATAGCCAGAATCTGGAAACACCTAGATCCTAGATGTCCCTCAACTGAAGAATAGATGAAGAAACTACGGTACATTCACACAATGAAATACTACTAAGCTATTAAAAACAAGGAAATCATGAAATTTGCAGGCTAATGGATGGAACTAGCAAAGATCATCCTAAGTGAAGTAGCCCAGACTCAGAAAAACACATATGGTATGTAACCACTTTTAAGTGCATTTTAGCCATGTAATACCAGATCAACCTACTACAAGACATAGACCCAGAGAAGACAAGTAACAAGGAGAATCGAAGGGATCCTCAGAAATATGAGGGTGAAGATCTGACCTGGGGAGAAAGGGGGCAAAAGGACAGAAGATCTGCAGAGAAAAGAGAAACTGAGGGTTGGGGTATCTCTGTGATAAGCTGGAGACCTAAGTCAGGGTAGGTTCTTGGGAGCATATGAGGGGGGCTCAAGCAGAGACTCCTAGTACCAGAAGCCATAGAGTTGGGGGGTGGGAGACCACCCTATAACTAAACTAGTCTCCTAGTAGAGGGAGGCGAACACTAACCCACCCACAATAATTCAACCCAAAATTTACCCTGCCTACAAGATGTGCAGGGATAAAGATAAAGCAGATAAAGCAAAGATTGAGGGCATGTCCAACCAATGCCTAGCCCAGCTCCATGCTATCGGAGAGTGTCAACTCCTAACACTATAAATTATACTTGGCTAAGTTTCCAGACAGGAGCCCCAGAGTTGTTCTCCGAGAGGCTCTATGCAGCGTTACCTCAAAACAGATGCCGAGACTCAGCCAAATATTGGGTGATGCTTAGGGAGTTTTGTGGAAAAATGGGAGGAAAGAGAAAAGGACCTGAAGGTGACAGGAGCTCCACATGAAGACCAACAAAGCCAACTAACCAGGGTCCAGATGATTCCTGAGGCTGAATTATCAACCAAGCACCGTGCATGGACTAAACCTTAGATCCCTTATAGAGGTGTAGCAGATGGGCAGCTTGGGCATTATGTGGATCTTCAAGTAAGGAAAGTGGAGACTATATCTGTCAGGGACTTACTTGCCAGCTCTTTGAACACTTCCCTGGTGGGACTGCCTTGCCAGGTCACAGGGGAAGAGGACTTGATCAGTCCTGATGTGACTTGATGAGCTGGGGTGGATAGAAAGGTGGGTTCCCATTTTATGAGGAATAGGGGAAGGGACAGAATGGAGGTTGGGACTGGTAGGCAAGGAGGGATGGTGCTGAAACTAGGATGTAATATGAATAAAAAATAAATACATTTTAAAAATCTTCAAAAATAAAAAGGAAAGAAAAGCAAAGAAAAAGAGAAAAGTTCAAGTATAAAACTTCCTGAAATTGTCACATCACAAAGGAGTATTCAAAGAGAGGACAAAGTAAAAAAAAAAATGCAATTATAAGAGTTAAATTCTTGTTGTAATTAAGCAAAATAAATATAGATTAAGTTTTGGAAACAAAAATCACAGATTAAGTGAATGGAAATAATAGACCACAATAACATCATAGGAGGCTTCAGATAAAGTCTTACTTTAGTATAGGCTGAAATTAAAGGGATGAAGAAATGTATCCATACACATGATAAGCAAAAAAGAAAAGTGGCAAAAATTCTTATATCAGACAAAAATCATCATATATAAAATTTTATATAGAGAACAAGAAAATTATCCTATAACAATAATATATTGATTCATCAAAAGCTCTGATTATAAATACATATGAATGCAATTCTAGAAAACAAAATATTTAAAGCAAACATTACAAAGCTGAGAGGATAAATGGACAACATAATGATAGTGAAAGTTTAATACTGTATTTTTAGTTTTGAATAAATCATCCAAACAGAAAAGATTTTAAACCAGAGAATAAAGAATAAAGGCAACTCACAGTGAGCAGAAGGAAGTAATAAAGATAAGAGCAGAATTAATTAAAATAAAGATGATGAGATATCTGCAGTGCAAAAGTCAAAATTAGAACTGATTTTTAGAAAGATTTCAAACTTTAATGATATTGACCTAGTTTTTAAAAAGGGGCTTTGTCAGCATGAGTTTCAGGAAACTTATTAAATGAAAAATTGCACAGTATTATAATGGGTAACTTAGTGGAACTGATAAATTTATAGAAACATACACTTTATCAAGACTAAATCATGAAACAGCATAGAGAATATGAACAAGCCAATATAAGTAAGAAAGTTAAATTAGTTATGAGAAATCAAAGAAAAGCCCAAGGCCAGAAAGCTTTGTGCATTCGCCACACATTTAAAGAAATTCGATCAACTCTTTGTAAAGTCTCCAAAAAACAAGAAAGCTAAGAAATACTTCACTCACCTTATGACGATATTGCTAACAAAGGATCTACTTTGTGAATAGGAAACAAAGTTCTGAACTGCAGATTGGAAGGCTTCTGTTTTGGTAATTCAGTATCAGGAGTAAAGGAACAGTCTATTGTCAGAACCATCAAATTAAGGATGGCAGATGGTTGGCATGTAAGAAATTTTCTGAGGCATTGAGGAACACTGAATCCAAGTCTTATTTGAAGCCTAACTTAATGATCTCTAGGTGGAAGAGTTTCTGGAAAAAAATTTTCTTTTCTAAACTCCATCATGATATGGAATCTCAAGTGAGAAAAAAAAAATCATCCCACCCGAACAGTACCACTGAAGTGAATTGGTCCCAGAAAAATGTACCAGTCAAAGAAGAATGGAATAGCAGAATCTCCAAGTGGAAGAATCAGTGATTTGAAGTCTGCCAAAGCTCTCAGCCTTATAGAGAAAATAAAGGTGTGGAATTCCAAGTTCCTTTGTGTGGAATGCCTATCTGAAGGGATTCCTTCCAAGGCTCCACCTGGTAGAAACTCCATGCATTCTATGTGGAGTAATCAAATCAAGTTTGTTAATAGAATCCTGAGCTATTTCACTTTAAACCTAAAGTAGAAAAGGACAAACCTTTTCCATGAAAGCTCTGGGGAAGCTCTTGGTTTTAAACAGGCTGTGAAACTGCAATTCATTTTATTCAAACCCTTCTTGGAAGATTTCCTTGTAGAAGGCTTAGCTGAAAGAGTGTGGTTCCAAAGACTATCCACTTTTGGCGTTTTTAAGATGGGAGAATACACTTTGAAACCAGGACAAAACTAAGTTCATCCTTAAGAACCCTGAGATGTTCAGGTGACAGCTAATGCTTCCTTCACAGAAGACAAATTCATTACTCAACCACAATACTACTTGTTGGGTGTGGAGGGCATTAATCTCATTCTCTATTATCCCTCATCTTCTGATAATTGGGAATACAACTGCCAATTTAAGGAATGTTAATATTGTCTGTGTAATCCTTGGCATGGCTTCACGTTAAAGAACAGTGGGTTAATTTTAGAAGCATCAATAATCCACTGTCTCTGCAACCACACTGTATTATATGTCATACTCACAATATTGATACCACTTTACATTTCTGTATTGATCTCTGTAATTGTTGCAATCCAGTGGGTTTTCATGTAAGTTCGGATCCAATGCTAATGCATTAAATTATAATATCATGTATTGAACATCTATGAAAAGAGTTTTAAACGTAGGGGAGTCATAGATACTTGATCATATCTGCAGTAATATAGATTCAGGTTTAAACAATTATGTTGAGGCAGTCTTCAAAACAGTTTCACTAGCTTAGCACACACATTCTATTTTATAAATGAAGTAATCGTCTTTTATTAGAGTATAAAAGTTGAAAATGTTTCAGAACTACACTTTAATAGTCACCATCTTTGTAAATCGTACATTATAGTATGAAAAGTTAATATTGCGTTAAATATTTAAAAATACACTACAGGCCGGAATCCAAGATGGCAGGAAACAGTGTACTCCATATCTGAAGGGCACAAGATCCAAAACTACGAAATTGGTGAGTGGAGGGGCAGCTGAAGCCAGAACATTAACACTGAAGTTTCCTGGGTGAGGGGAACAACCTGTGAGCTGGGACAGTTTGGATTTAGGTCATCCATGGACATCTCCAGGGCTTAGTGGCAAATATTCTGCCCCTGCATTTTCCCCTTACCCAAGCACAGGCATCACTGCTCTGCAGAGGCAGCAGTGGTTACCCCACGTGTCAGTGACTGAGATTGCCCATATGGTGCCCCAAGGGCAGTGAGACAGTGGATACCACTGAGGTGAGGGATTTCCTACAATTTCTTTGGCCCCTGCAGGACCAAATCTGAGAGTAGAAAACAGGGGGAACCCATGTGCTTTCCTCATAGGTCTGCATGTAAGTGAATGCTCCTTCAAGTGAGTGCGTGCAGGGCTCCAGACCCAGGGTCCCTTAGTAGCCAGACATAGGATCCCTTCCACCCACATCCCCACTGTTTTCAACATAGGGATCTTTGGGACAGCGTCCTCACCTTTGAAGCCCTTGTTCTGTGGGTCTCCCACTGGAGTCCAGGAAAACAATTCCTAGAGCCAAGATGGTGCCAAACAGAGAGATCTGAATACTTGGAGGACAGTACGACAAGCCTGTGGGCCACAGAGGGGTTCAGAGCACCTGCACATGAGCATTGTACCCACAAATGGCACAATCATCCCCACCTACATTTAGTTCCACCTTTCCAGACATCTACATACTATAGAACCGTGTCCTTCAAGGCACACTCCAGTGCACACTCCCACACTTGTGCACATGCACCTGAAACATTTCTCCCTTAGATACAGCTGAAACACCAATAACCACTCTTGAACTGGTGAACCTCTCTCATCTACTCCAGACACCAAAGACAGACAGACCCAGTCTGAAGTACAGACTCCAGGAACAAACAGCAAAGGTTACAGATAAGCAGATGGCTAGAGGTCGATGTAAGAATACATCCAACAAAAATTAGGACATCATGGAATCACCAGCAAACCCCCCCAAAAAATCAATGGATATTTTAATTCATCAGAAACACAGGAAAATGATCTCAAATCTATGCTTATCTAGGTATTAGAGGCACATAACGAGGAAACAAACAGAGCTCTCAAAGAAATACAGGCAAATACAGACAAATAGAGGCACAAGTAGAGGCACAAGTAGACACATATAGAGAGGAAACAAACAAAAAATAGAAGCCATCATGGAGAGACAGGAATCCACATTCAAACAGATGAAGGAAATGGTGCAAGACATGAAAACAGAATTAGAATCAATAAAGAAAACAGAGAAAACCTTGAAGTTGGAGAACTTAGAGAAAAGATCAGGAAACACAAAGGTAAACATCGCAAACAGAATATAAGAGATGGAAAAGAATCTCAGGTTGTGAAGACACAACTGCAGAAATTGATACATCTCTCAAAGAAAAAGGAAAATTAGAAAAGTTCCAAACACAAAACATCCAAGAAATCAAGGACCCTATGAAAAGACAAAAGCTAAGAATAATAGGGATAGATGAAAAAAAAAAAAAAAAAGATTCCAGGCTCCAATGTCCAGAAAATATTTTCAAGAAAATCATAGAAGAAAATTTTCCCAACTTA
Organism: Psammomys obesus; assembly: GCF_907164565.1. Taxonomy (NCBI): domain Eukaryota; kingdom Metazoa; phylum Chordata; class Mammalia; order Rodentia; family Muridae; genus Psammomys; species Psammomys obesus. The sequence goes on along the minus strand of NW_026587216.1, from coordinate 53,141,999 downwards.
AAGAAAGAGATGTCCATAAACATACAAGAGGCCTACAAAACAACAAATAGACGAGACCAGAAAAGAAACTCCTCACATCACATCATAGTCAAAACATTAAATCTACAGAACAAAGAAAAGATATTAAAAGCAGCAAGGATAAAAGGCCAAGTAACATATAAAGGTTACTTATATGAATCACACTATCAGACCTATCAGAATCACACCAGACTTCTCAACAGAAACCAGGAAAGCCGGAAGGGCTTGGACTGATGTTATGCAAACTCTAAGGGACCACAGATGCCAACCAAGACTGCTATACCCAGCAAAGCTTCCAATCAACATAGATGGAGAAAGCAAAATATTCCACAACAAAACTAACCTTAATATTTACACAGCAACCCAGCCAAGAGAAGATACTAGAAGAAAAACTCCAATCTAATAAAATCAACTACACCCAAGAAAACACAGGACATAGATAACTTCACAACAAAGAATTAAAAGAAAACAAGCATTGAAACACAGTAACACCATCAACCCCACAATAAAAGAAACTAACATTCATTGGTCACTATTATCTATCAACATCAACAGACTCAACTCTCCAATACAAAGATGCAGACTAACAGACTGGCTGCAGAAATAGATTCCAACATTCTGCTGCATCCAAGAAACACACCTCTGCAAAAAAGATAAACACTACTTCAGAGTAAAGAGTTGAAAAAATGTTTTTCAAACAAATGGACCCAGAAAACAAGCTAAAGTAGCTATCCTAATATCTAATAAAATAGACTTTCAACCAAAATTAATCAAAAAAGACAAGGAGGGGCGCTTCATTCTTATTAAAAGGAAAAATCCACCAGGAGTAAATCACAATCCTGAATATCTATGCTCCAGATATAAGAGCACCTACATTTGTTGTTTGTTGTTGTTGTTGTTTGACAGAGAGCAAGAGATGAACAATCAAAAATAATAAAAATGATTTTTTCTTTTTTATTAATTTTTTATTTTTACATTAATTACATTTTATTCACTTTGCTTCTCAGTTGTAGCCCCCTAATCCATTCCCTCCTAAGCTTTCCACCCCTCCCTCATCTCCTCCCATGACCCTCTCTAAGTCCACTAATAGGGGAGATCCTCCTCCCCTTCCATCTGACCCTAGCTTATCAGTTCTCATCAAGACTGGCTGCATTGTCTTCCTCTGTGGCCTGGCAAGGCTGCTCCTCTCCTGGGTGGGGGTGTTAAAAAGCCAGTCACTGAGTTCATGTCAGAGATAGTCCCTGATTCCCTTACTAGAGTACACAATTGGATACTGAGCTGCCATGGGATACATCTGAGCAGGGATTCTAGGTTATATCTATGAATGGTCCTTGGTTGGAGAATCAGTCTCAGAAAAGACCCCTGTGCTCTGATATATTTGGCCCTTGTGAAGCTACTGTCCTCTCCATACTAACTCTCCCTTCTTTCATATGATTCCCTGCACTCTGCACAAAGTTTGGTTATGAGTCTCAACATCTGCTTTGATACACTACTAGGTAGAGTCTTTCAGAGGCCCTCTGTGGTAGGCTCCTGTCCTGTTTCCTGTTTTCTCCTTCTTCCAATGTCCATCCCATTTGTCTTTCTAAGTGAGGATTAATCATTTTACCGCAGGTTCTTCTTCTTGTTTAGCTTTTTTAGGTGTACAGATTTTAGTATGTTTATCCTATCCTATAAGTCTAGTATCCACTTATAAGGAATATATACTGTGTGTATCTTTCTGCATCTGGGGTACCTCACTGAGGATGATCTTTTCTAGTTCCCACCATTTGCCTGCAAATTTCATGATGTCCTTGTTTTTAATTGCTGAATAGTATTCCATTGTGGAAATGTACCACAATTTCGTATCCATTCTTCCGTTGTTGAGGGACATCTGGCTTGTTTCCATATTCTGGCTATTACAAATAAAGCTGCTACAAACATGGTTGAGCAAATTTCCTTGTGTACTTGAACATCTTTTGGATATATGCCTAGGAGTTGTATACCTGGATCTTGAGGAAGCACTATCCTTAATTGTCTGAGAAAGCACCAGATTGATTTCCAAAGTATAAATCAATGTACCAGTTTACATTCCCACTAACAATGGAGGAGGGTTCCCCTTTCTACACATCCTTACCAGCATGTGTTGTCACTTGAGTTTTTGATCTTAGCCATTCTGATGGGTGTAAGGTGAAATCTTAGGGTCATTTTGATTTGCATTTCCTTGATGGCTAATGAGGTTGATCATTTCTTTAAGTGTTTCTCTGCTATTCTATATTCCTCTATTGAGAATTCTGTTTAGCTCTGTATCCCATTTTTAAATTGTATTACTTGATTTGTTACTTTTTAACCTACAGGTTGAGAAAGGATCTTCACCAACCCTATATCTGAGAGAGGGCTAATATCCAGTATATATAAAGAACTAAAGAAGTTAAAAAGCAACAAATTAAGTAATCCAATTAAAAAATGGGAAACAGAACTAAACAGAGAATTCTTGATAGAGGAATATCGAATGGCAGAGAAACGCTTGAAATGCTCAACATCATTAGTTATCAGGGAAATGCAAACCAAAATGACCTTGAGATATCACCTTATTCCTACCAGAATGGCTAAGATCAAAAACTCAAGTGACAACACATGCTGGAGAGGATCTGGAGAAAGGGGAACCGTCCTCCATTGCTGGTGGGAATGTAAACTTGTACAGCCATTTTGGAAATCAATCTGGTACTTTCTTAATCAGGAATAGTGCTTCCTCCAGCTATACCACTCCAAGGCATATATACAAAATATGCTCAAGTACACAACAAGGACATTTGTTCAACCATGTTTGTAGCAGCTTTATTTGTAATAGCCAGAATCTGAAAACAACCCAGATGTCCCTCAACAGAGGAATGGATAGAGAAATTATAGCACATTTACACAATGGGAAAGTACTCAGCAATTAAAAACAAGGACATCATGAAATTTGCAGGCAAATGGTTGAGACTAAAAATGTTCATTCTTAGTGAGATATCCCAGAAGCAGAAAAACACACATGGTTTATGGTCACTTATAAGTGGATATTAGAAATATAATATAGGATAAACATACTAAAATCTGTACACCTAAAGAAGCTAAGCAAGAAGGAGGACCCTGGGTAAGATGATCAATACTAATTCAGAAAGGCAAAGAGATGGACATTGGAAGAGGAAGAAAACAGGGAACAGGGCAGGAGACTACCACAGAGGGCTTCTGAAAGACTCTATCCATCAGGATATAAAAGCACATGCTGAGACTCATTACCAAAATTTGGGCAGAATTCAGGGAATCTTATGAAAAGGGGGGGGTGAAAGACCTGGAGGGGACAGGTGCTCCACAAGTAGAGCAACAGAATCAAAAATTCTGGACACAGGGTTCTTTCTGAGAATTATACTCCAATCAAGGACCATGAATGGAGATAACCTAGAACCTCTGCACAGATATAGCCCATGGCAGCTCAGTGTCCAACTGGGTTCCCTAGTTAGGTTAACAGATACTGTCTCTGACATGAACTCAGTGGCTGGCTCTTTGATCACCTCTCTCTGACTAGGGAGCATCATTACCAGGCCACAGAGGAAGACAATACAGCCAATCCTGATGAGACCTGATAGGATAGGGTCTGATGGAAGGGAAGGAGGAACTTCCCTATCAGGGGACTTTGGGAGGGGCATGGGAGGAGAAGGTAGGAGGGAGGGTTACAAGAGAGGGGGCTATAGCTGGGATACAATGTGCATAAATTGTAATTAATAAATTTAAAGTCAAAATGCTTTAAAAGAAAAACACTTTACTGTATTTTGCTTTTGTTATTATTAACATTAATCTTACTGTATGCACATGAAACCTAGCTCCTGGATTATTGTGTAACTCAGTCAAGTGAGTTTGGACTTATTTATAAAGCTAAAGTTGCATGATAACCTCACTGCTCAGTTAAGGCTCACTAAAGTTCCTTTCTTCAAGGTTGTGAGGGCAGACTGGGCAAAGCTTTCCATATTGTACAAAGATGTGAAAAGTTTAAGAATATGTAGATATTCAATACTCCATGTAATAAATAAAAGTATGTTGCTAGTATGTGCCATTTTTTTTGTCATCCATGACCACTGCAATAGAACTAGGGATTTAACTAACCTGAGGGTGAGTGGGTAATATTATATTTGATAAAATATTTAAGATGTTTTATTCGTTAATGTGTAACAAATTCATTTTGACTGTTGATTAATTTTGAAAATTTAAGCCTCTGTCCTCAGACAACTAATTAACTCAATATTAATTCATAGTGAGAAGGTTAACACATTTAGAAAACTGCTGGCATACTTTAAAAAAAGAAATATGAAGAGATTGAGGCTCACAGGCATTGTGACTTGAGATTACAAACCAGTTTTAATCTAGAGACACTAAGCGTTTTGTTCCTGATGTTAAACTTCTCCTTGAAGTCCTTTGCAGACTTTAGGTAATAGGGTGTATCTAGCAGAAGCTGTCAGAGTACTGAAATAGTAAGACACAGGAAAGAATTATCATTGCTCAAAGTACAATTTAAACATTTTAGTCAGGATTTGGCTGGACTAGGCCAGTGGGAAGAGCAAGAAATTGTTGATCCATGTATTTGCAGAGTATTTTGATTTTACTCTCTAATAATTTACTTCACAATGTTTAATGTGTGATTTGGCTATAATCCAACTTGAACATTTAAACATTTTGCCTGTTATTCACTAGAGATTATTTACTATTATAAAGCAGTAAGTTATAACATAGTTGCTCCAAGGCCATAAAATTATCATTTCCAAAATGGGAAAAGCAAAGTCTAATCAGGAAGATAACAATTATTAAAGAAGAGCAAGAAAATAGTAAGAGCTGGAGAGGACAGGAACTCCACAAGGAGAGCAACAGAACAAGAAATTTTGAACACAGGGAACTTCCCAGAGACTCATACTCCAACCAAGGACTATTCATGGAGATAACCTAGAACCCCTGCACAGATGTAGCCCATGGCAGGTCAGTGTCCAAGTGGGTTACCTAGTAATGGGAAGAGGGACTGCCTCTGACATAATCTGATTGGCTTGCTCTTTGATCACCTCCTCCTGAGGGGGGAGCAGCACTACCAGGCCACAGAAGAGGACAATGCAGCCACTTTTGATGAGAACTGATAGACTAAGATCAGAAAGGAGAGGAGAACCTCCCCTATCAGTGGACTTGGGGAGGGGCATGCATGCAGAAACGGGAGGGAGGGTGGGATCGAGAGGGGGGAGGGAGGGGCTTATGGGGGATACAAAATGAATAAAGTGTAATTAATAAAAAATTAAAAAAAAGTTTAAAAAAAGAAGAGCAAGAAAAAATCCAATTCACTGAGTAATGTATAATGACTTATTTCATTAAAAATACTTGGGGTTCCATCTGTTTAAATGCTTAGAGATGCAGTTGTTCTGGAATTTTCTATATTTGTTATCAGTGTTAGTTTTATTTGTCCTCTAAAACAATGTCCATCCATTGAGGAAGATTTTTCTCTTAGGTGATATTTGCTTAGAAAGTTTTGTACATATCTCTCAAGGGAACAAAATTGTCTCCAGAAGAAAAATGGCTCCTCTAGAGTAAGATTCTGTTAGGCATAGATCACCATTAATATTTCCAGCAGTATCTACCACTGGAAAGGATACCTGTTATTGGCATCATCAAGGATTGAATACAAATAACTACAATTGGAGTTAGATACTAAGTATTTATACAGTTTGTCATTGAAAAACAGAAGAAAGATTTTCAGGCCAAATCATAAAGGAGGAAATAGGGGAGGGCCTCCTCCACTTCTATCTGACCCTAGCCTATCAAGTCTCATTAGGGCTGGCTGCATCATCTTCCTTTGTGGCCCTATCAGTGGATTAGAGAAGGGGTATAGGAGAAGAAGAGAAAGTAGGTGAGACTGGGAGAAGATGGAGGGGACTACAGCTAAGATACAAAGTGAAAAAATTGAAATAGATAGATAGATAGATAGATAGATAGATAGATAGATAGATAGATAGA
>NW_026587216.1:53110242-53135968 GCF_907164565.1 Psammomys obesus | reverse complement strand
AGATAGATAGATAGATAGATAGATAGATAGATAGATAGATAGATAGAGGAAATAAACTAGAAAATCTTTCCACGAAGCTACAATACTTTCAGCATGTAAAGTGTTCTAAAGAAAAGTTCAGAAAGCTTTAGAAGGTATTAACTTTTTTATAACCTCCACTCAGTATCCATGTGAGTACTGGAACAGTGTGCCTTGGCATTAATAAAAGTGACAGATAGAAAGAGAAAGTAGAATTGGAATGCCCAGTTCTAACGCATGAAGAATATTTCTTCACCAAAGACATAAAAGATAAAACTGGTTTTCAACAGCTATAGATGGCATTTTTCTCCAGTTCATGAAGCATTGATATTTCACAATTTACCCAATGTCTAAAAGATCATGATCTTAGAGATATGTGTAGTCTCCATCAGGAAAGGGTAACTTTGTTTGAGGCTATTTTCTTTGCTATGTCTTAAATATAAATAAGATGAATCAGACCATTTAATATCATTTATTTCTGTCAGCCTTCAAGTAAAAAATATAATGATACAGTGGATGACCTCACTCCCAGGAGTACTCATTGGACTTACTGTATGTTATCCAAAAGAGGATATTAATCATGAATGGAATGAGGGATTGTGTCTTCGAGGAGTGAATGGAGGAGAAGGTGATGAATATAATCAAAATACACTGTGTGATGAACTGGAGAGATGGGTCAGGCTCATTAAAAGCTAGGCTTGCAACCAAAATATGCTGTGTGCATGTCTGTAATTTTCAAAGAATTAATAAAAATATTATAATAGTATGAATTATTATATATAAAGCTAAATCTTACTTATTTAAACCAATTTTTATTATGCTTTTTTTAATTTTTGAGATAGTAATATATTATAATGTTTCTCCTTTCCTTTTTTCTCCTCAAAGACTCCCATATAGTTCTCCTCACTCTATTTTAAATTCACACCCTACCTTTTAGTTAATATGAGCTATATACATGTATATTCTTAAATACAGACTTCTCAGTATATATATATTTGTATGGATGTATTCAGGTCTGATCATTTGGTATTAAATAGCAATGTTACTCCATGAGGAAGACAAGGAAGACCATTTTTTCCACTCTTAGTATCCCAGAGTTGCCTAGTTCTTTGTGTAGAGTTGAGGCCTTGTTGAATATTCCTCAGCTACTTTGGCATATCCATTGGTGTTTTCTGTATTCAGTTCATTTTTGGGAAGTTATCTTGATGAGACATTATGGGTATAACTTCTTTGTTTGTTTGTTTTTTTCATTGCAAAAATATATTCCTTTATTTCCTTTTATCAAATCATGGATATTAAAGATTTTGCTACCATCTCTGACTTCTTTTGCATAGTGCAACAGAACACCATACTATATAGGTCTTTGAGCTGAGACATTTTGTTCTTATTGATCCATGGGAAGTCCATTTCAACTGACCTTCTGGATATTTTACTCAGTAATAAAGACAGTCTATCTACCAAGTTATGTGATTCATGTCCTATATCACAGCAGAAACAGTATTTCCTGGATGGAGATGGCATAATAAACTAGAAAGCATGAATGTGAGATTCTAGCTTTACCTGGAGTTGTCTTTCCTTTCTCTTTACTAGGAAACAATATAACAATATAACAATTATGACTTTGTTACCCAAGAAAACACACTTTTATTCTCTCTCTCTCTTTCTCTCTCTATCTGTCTCCCTCCTCCCTTCTCTTTGTTTTACCAGACAGGGTTTATTTGTAGCCTTTGTTGTTCTGGACTTAGTATGTAGATCGGGATGGCCTCAAACTCAAAGTGATTTGCCTGCCTCTGTCTCCAAAGCACTGGGATTAATGTCATGCACCACCACTGCTTGGTAGGACACACTCTTTAAACAACACCTCAAATTTTTGTTTATTGAAAAAAAATGCAAAATATAAATAGCAACAAACAAAAATTCTTTAAAAAGAAACACAGTCTTCAAGGCTTTCTTGAATGTCATCTCTTTCTTTGTGGTCCTCCCAAAAGTCCTTATGTAAAACTCAATTCCAGGTGTTATGAATCTTCCAAGAAATTCACACATATCTGTCTGTGATGGACAGAACTTTAAAATTGCAAGATGCTAAACACTGTTTTGTACTTAGATTTATCCTGAGCCATCATCTCTTTTCTTTGATTATTCAGGATATTTTCCAGAGCAAGTGTGTGTGTGAACCAATAAAATGTTCTCTATTTGGACAATACTTAAGTCTTTTGTTATACTCAAGATTATACATATAACTCAAAGACTAATTGTTATAGTTCAGTCTCGTGGTAAATACTGTATTGCATAAACTGGCTAGGCCCTTGTTTCCCTTTGTTGCTGTGTCATCTCAAAACAGTTGTCTGTAGAGACATAGAAGTCTTAGTTTCATGTCTACAGATTTAATGTGCTAATTTGCATCTTCAATGATATTCTTCTTGCCAGGGCATATCAGAAATGGCCAGAAGTGATACTATTTAGTGAATGTGGAGAATGTGTAATGAATAAGAAAGGCAATGGCCAGGACGGAAGGACATAGCTTCAGTGTGCTGTTGCCCAGAGAACTGCTATGGGAGAGGTGATTATGGCAACAAAGGGATCGAGATGAGGAAATACACAGGCTCTAAATATGTGAGATTTCTTTCCTTTATCACAGCATTCGTTTTCAGAATTAAAGGAGCCAAGGTTAGTGCTGCATTTGTTTATCTAGGAGGCAAGCAAGGACTTAGGCCTGATGACAATGAAAAAAATACTCAGAAATTAGATAGAAAAATGTGTTCAGTGGGTTAGCCCTCTAGGTTTTTCTCTTGGGCCATTTATTCAGTCTGTTTTTAAATGACCAGCAATGTGAGCAAATCTGGCAGCTAAAGCAGAATCCGCTGCATGAGAAGAAATGTCAATGAGAAGAACAGGTGTCTGTGTCAGTGTTGGCTGGCTTGCTGGCATGAATTGAAGCAATTTTGACAGATGTTTCAGGGGATAGCAGATCCACTCCTTATTAATTACTTAGTCAACATAACTGCCTCACTGCTTAGCCTGGTCTTTAGGGATTCTGGATGGCCAGATAAAAAGTCTGATACACTTTTCACTAAGGTGAGAATGCAGTTTGATCAGCATTTAGCTTGTTAAGGTCAATATACTGTTGAGTAAAAATGCATTTTTAATACCATAATGTCCATAGACTTAGAAGTAAGTGGCATGCATACACACACACACACACACACACACACACACACATACACACACACACACATCCACCATACAAGTGTATATTTCTCTAAGAATGCTACAGAAACTGTACAGCACAATAACACGATTAAATTAATAACATTTAAATTATATTGGGTCATCTGACATTACTTGTTTCATAATAGTGAGAAGATAGCTTCTGGTAAAGATGAAAATGTTTCACTGTGATTCACCTTGTTGTAAAGATTATTTCAACAATGTAATTTATAGAACTGAATTGTGTTATCACAGGCACGTAGGTGTTAAAATGGACAGTTTTAAAGTAAAAGTATCAGAAGGAGAGCCATTAAACATTTACTCTCTGTTCATTTATTAATGAACTTGCCAAGGTTTTATTTTTGAAGAGCTCGGCTGTCAAGTTACTTTTCACTCTGCCTGCACTGTTCATGAAAAGATAACTACACAGATGTTTAGGTTTCTGTAATGGTTTAATACATCTAACTTACTTTCTCTTTGTCAAATTATTGGCCTCTTACTTGACCCATTTTATTTAATCAGTTATATCTGTGAAGATGTTGAGAAATGAATTCATGAGATTTTGTGTTCTTTGAAAATTTCTAAGAGTTGTTGTCGGATGTCTGTTCCTTAGCCTTTAATACCTTTAGGGAAACCTTGTACTTTATCTTAAATGTAAGAGCTAGGACCTCTGGGCACTGACAAAATTTTTACTGTGACTTTGGTTCTGTAATAACATAATTACAATTCTGTAATAATTATAATTCTGTAATAACATAATAACAATATGATATGATATGACATTTGTACAGCAAGTTTTTTTTCTAAATAACTTGAAGGATTTTTTTTAAATCCTCTACTGGTGAGGCCAAGTGTCTTGGGGGTATTGCTTGACAAAGTTCCAGTGCCCCAATAGCCAAGTATCCTGAAGACATGCTTGACAAGTTCCAGGGCCTGAATGACTTGGATTGACTCTTTACCACCCTCTTCTTTGGTGGGTATTTCTTACTTCTAAAGACCTCTCTTCAAAGGCTAGAGCTGAAATAATGTAACAAAATCTGGTGTTAATAAAAAGTAATAAAACTAATGGTGTTACCTGGGGAAAAACAGAAATGCAGAAAATCAAGTCTCTCATAGACTCTATTTAGATTTCCTGTTAGATTATTAATAAATGATATTAGTAAGCATGAAATAGAGGATCTTAGAAAATATTGTTAAAGAAGAAGAACTTAGGGAAGCTGAATCACTAGGTTTTCATGCTCAGCCTCACAAAGAAGGAACTAGTATGGACAGGAGGAGATTTTGATCATGCTATTTTTGACAAACCTTGGTGCCTTCCTGAAGGTAAAGTAAGCAAGTTTAGAAATCCAGATCTTGTATCCTTTACAGGATTATAATAAAGGTAGGAACTGTATTGAGACAAACAAAGCTACAGAGAAAAACATTTTGGCTCAGTGAAGTGCCTGCCTCCCCTAAACAAACTTGTCAGGACTTTTCTGATATTATAGAAAGACAAAAGGACAGACCACCTTTGCTTAAGCAAAAAAGCTGCACAATATTTTAAAAATTTAAAAAAGATGATGTTTTTATTTTAAATATAAAAGAAAATAGGAAGGAAAGGAAGGATCAGCTAAGGGTTAGAAAAACAACTTTTGAAATAAATTTGATGTAACAGGTGGAATAAAATAATTTTTAATCTATTCATTCTATGCCAACTTGAAAAAGAATCAAACTCAAATAGAGTTAGCCTGTCTAGCATTTTTGTCACCACAAGGCTTTAGGACACCAGTATTAGGAAAATTTTGAGTTGAAAGAAAACTAACTTTATCATAATGTTAATTTTTAGTTCTTATGAAAGTTGCTGTTTGCTCACTTTATGTCTCTTGTTCTATATACTTATGTAACCAAGAAAGATTAAAAGCTTTGTAATCAACAATTAAAGTTTGAGGAAAAGACTTTGTGTATAAATAAAGCTTGCAAGAGACACAGGTTGTTAGAGCAGGTCAAGCCATACAGATATGGGCTTCCTCTCTGTCCTGTCTCTCATGAAATGAAACTGAATGGTGTTCTGGAGTCTTATCCTTCCTTCCCAAGTTGCTGTTGCACCCATATTCCTACAGTTCCTTCCCCCCAAGGGGCTGGACCCTGGCACTCTACTCTACGAATAAGCTACATAGTATTTTGATGTCCTATGGAGAAGGATACAAAATGATACAATTATTTGTGATCACATCTACATCGGAGAGAAGAAACTTTTTTGTTTTCTATAACCCTTATTAGTTGTGCTATTAAGGAAGAGGACAGATTTAAAAAATAGAAGTGACCAACAAAAGTGGCAAGCTATGATGAGCTAGGCTGGATGATTTCAGATAGGTATTTCTGGGTGATTCTATAAGGCCCCATGGTGATTCCTTGGATACTCCTACTTCAACGTGATCCATGCCTATTTCATGGACACAATCATGTTTTTGTTTTGTTCCCAGGTATGGAATGAAGGACTGATTCAGATGATCCACAACAGCATATCATTTGCCTCATGTGGGCTCTGAGAGAAGCTCTTTGCCTGCTGCAGATCGTTTGAATTTGAGGAATCTGGAGAGAGAATAAAAGCAAGAGCCCAGAGAGTGTGGGCTCTGAGAAAGAACAATGCTGCTCCTGCTTCCTCCTTGCTGCTCTGGTTGCTGTTGTGAGAAAAGAAGTTGGAGATCCTGAAAAAAATATTGAACTGGCTCCAAGAAACTGCATGACCCAAACCAGCTGGAAGTAGCTAAGAGAAATGTAATGTGCCCCCTCTACCACTAATTCTTTCTCTCTCCTACCTGGTTTTTGGGTTTTGGAAGGGGTTGGGGTGGAGTAAGGAGAAAGTGGCATAAGAAATATAAATAAAAGAGTTTTTAAAAATATGGCTACAGCTACAATTACTATGAGGTGAATATATCATTATATTTGGGCACCTTGTTCCCAAAAGTCAAACTATCCTTCAACTTCGCTGAAAATTCCTTTCACAAACTGGTGATTGATTTCCTTTAAGGAATAGAACTTAGTGATAGAGAGGCTTTCTGTTTCACACCTTTTAAACTTTTCAAAATGTACTTTCATTGGCTGTGCTATCTATCTAGCCAAGTCATGAGATAATTTCCTTAAAAGATTTTTTAAATCTGGTTATAGATATTGTAGTTTACTGTTAAATCAAGATCCACTGAAATCACTGAAGGATCTCAAGATCTGGATTGTTGATTTTCCAAGTTCAATCTTTCAGCTTTTACTTTTTTCCAAAAAAAAGAATTTTATGAAAAACTTTTCTACAAGAAAATATAGCTTACATCCAATTTTAAAATATGAACTCCACATCATCTTCTAGAAGCTATAAAGGAAGGGAACCATTCCAAGTTTAATACATATGAAAAATGATGCCTTCATAGAAAAAAAAAAAATCCAGTCAAGTGGTCTAAAGATACTGGATAGAGCTTCTACTTTAATTTTTATTGGAGTACATATGTAAAGCAAGAAATCTCTGATGGAATAGCTACTAAAAGTTTTCTGATATGCTGAGACCATCCATAAAACTCTCTTCACACCAATGGGCCATGTTCTTTATCCTCATAGTTTCCCCTAACATTCATGCCTTACTTAAAACCTAGGGAAGAAGCTTTTACATATTCTGATGCACCACTGCTAGCAAAGATGTGGCTGTTTCACATAGAAAAATGTTAATGTCTAGACATGTAGTAGAGAAGAGGGGTCACATATGATGAGAATACAGAGGAAAAGAAGGCCCACAGGGGAAGAGAGAATACTGCATAAACACTTAGGGCCACATCAGCAGTGTTGAGAAGGAGCCAAAGAAACAAGTAAAGGTATTTTATATCATTCTCTATACCCTGAATGTTCTTCTCAAAACAAGATACATTTGCACATGACAGAGCCTCCTGGGGTTGTAGGGTTCTGTGTTTTAGTAACACTCTTGATTTTTAAAAAATTAACTACTGTTATAGGAAGTAGGTATTTATGCTCCCATATAAATAGTGACAGAGAAGCTTTGTATTAATGTGCATTGATTTTTTTAAGCTCAAATTGAATCTTCAATGTTTGTTTAATTTAAAGTTCTCCTTCTAATCAGAATCTCTCTTGATATTTATTGCCAAAAGCCATGCCCCCATTAAGAGAAAGTATAAAGCAGAGAACTCTCCTCTTGGTATGGTTTAGCTTTGCTTTATTTTGTTTGTCAGATTGCTTGCTTTATAAACATGTTTCCTGCTGTGTTTATTGCCTGAGGATCCATCTGCCAAGGTGTAAACAGATTCTTATTGCTTGTTGACAGAGCCTGGTGTGTCAGCACAAAATTAATAACTGCTTTGTTTTTATTGCAAATACAATTGACCTTATGAAACTATTTAATTTTCCATTTATCTCAACATTTCCAGTATTATTAATATGTATGATATGTTTCCTTTTAATTACAAATAAACAGAAGAACTATATATACTTACTGGTATGGAAACTTCATATTATACCAAGACTATATTGAGATTCTATACCATTTGTGTGTCTTCCAATCATACCATGAAAACATCTTCAGTTAATTCTTATGTTTTGGCCATATAGTTCTATGTGTAGAGTTCATATTGAAATACATTTACTGGAATCAGGAAGTGAGAATAACATTTAAGCTGCAGCATATCAAAATCCCCTCTCAATTTTTTCTTCAGGACAATGGACAGCTCCATGGAGCCCAAAACAGCTCTTCATGAAGTTTAAGTCACATAGTGAGCAAAACAGGGCAAATGAAAGTTTGAAGAAATGTTCTTGTTTCTTATATTTTCAGCAATAACAATATCCGTAGATCTTGTTAGCACACAAACAATTTTAGTTGTTTTTCCATTGCACCTCCCCTGATTTACTGGCTTTAAAATAATTTCCTAGATATAGAATTATAGCAGAAATTGGCAAAGACAAGAAAACAAAGGATTGTAATTATCTCCTCCTAACCTTTGAAAAAATATTAGCAGTGTGATTGTGTTTTCCTTCACTACTGTGCTTTAATGGGGACTAAAAATAACTTTTTCTCTGTGAATAAGATTTCAAAAATTGGCACTGGAGATATGGGTAAGCAGTTAAGAGCAATACAGCATTGGATATGTCCCCAGAACCTATCTCAGGTGGCTTGTAACCCCCTGAACTACAGTTTAAGAAAGCCTGATGCAATATTCTGGCACAAAGGGACTCACAGAGACTGAACCACCAACAGAAAACATACATGGGACAAACTGAGGCCCTCAGCACAGTTGTGTAGTTCTGTCTTCATGAGGGACTCCTAAAGCAGGAACAGGAGCTCTAGCTGTATCAGTTGCCCTCTTTTGGATCCCTTTCCTCTAATTCAGCTGCCTTGCCTAGCCAAAATAGAAGACATACCTAGTCCTACGGCAACTTGATATGTCAAGGAAGGTTGATATCCATAGAAGACCTTCATATTTCTGAGCTATGGAGGAATTTTAATTCAGAACATGGCTGTTCTGGCAAGAGATCACATCCAAAGATCTTCTAGGTCTGTGTGATCTGGCTGGAATACAAACAGGCCTTGAATCCAGAAAACAGAGGCAAGCGGATCTGAGTTCAAGGCCAGACTGGTATAGAGCAAGACTCAGATAAAGAAAAGTTTAGGTCCAGGTGTGGTGGCACCTGATTTTAATGACAACAATGAAGGTAAAATTAGTTTGTAGAAGGAAGCAACATGTCTGAAAGTGATGTCTAATTGAGTGGCAGAAACAATGACAAATCAGAGGAAGACTTGACAGATAGGATACGCCCAACTCAGGAGAAGAGAGAGGAAACAGAAGTTACTAAAGGAACAATGCAGAGAAAGAAGAGGCAGTTTTACCAGACAGTAATAGAAAACAAATTGCAGAGAGAGAACTCAAGTTAAGATAGAACCATCCAAGAGAATGAGGAGACAGAAGATTAGAAAAGATTGCTAGGGTTAGTTTTAGTTCATACAGAGAAATTCAGAGGCCAAGAGAAAAGCCAGATTGAGTAAGTCAGCTGGGAGAGGAGTTTGAGCCAGAACAGCTGAATTGCACCAGTGAGCCCAGAGCTCAGTAAGCACAAGAAATGGTGAACTTTTAAGCAATAAGGCTCAGAGGCTAAAAACGTTCTAGGCCTAGGTTAGATTGTATGGAAGCTAGAAGCTTCCCTGACTAGGCCCAGTAGAGAGAGGCAGTAAGCTTAAAGACAATAACTGAAACAGGAAAATAAAAGTTCCTTTTACACTGAGACTCTTTTGAGGAGAAAGAGTGGGGGAAGGGAAAGGACTGCATGGACAGGAGGGAAGACAAACTTTGCTCGAGATGTAAAATAACTAAATAATAGTAAAACAAACAAACAAACAAACAAGAACAGGATAGCTAAAATATTCCTGAACACTATGAGAACTACAGAGGGTGTCCGTATCCCTGGTTTCAGAGTTCAGGTTGCATTACAGAGCTATAATAATAAAACCAGATTGGTATTGGCACAAAAACAGATACAGTGATAAATGGAATAGAGTTGAAGAACCAGTATAACTCCACCCATCTAATTTTTTTAACTTTTTAAAAATTTTTTATTAAATACACTTTATTCATTTTGTATCCCCCATAAGCCCCTCTCTTCTCCCCTCCTGATCCCACCCTCCCTCCTGTTTCTGCATGCATGCCCCTCCCCAAGTCCACTGATATGGGAGGTTCTCCTCTCCTTTCTGATCTTAGTCTATCAGTTCTCATCAAAAGTGGCTGCATTGTCCTCTTCTGTGGCCTGGTAGTGCTGCTCCCCCCTCAGGGGGAGGTGATCAAAGAGCAGGCCAATCAGATTATGTCAGAGGCAGTTCCTCTTTCCATTACTAGGTAACCCACTTGGACACTGACCTGCCATGGGCTACATCTGTGCAGGGGTTCTAGGTTATCTCCATGAATAGTCCTTGGTTGGAGTATGAGTCTCTGGGAAGTTCCCTGTGTTCAAATTATCTTGTTCTGTTGCTCTCCTTATGGAGTTCCTGTCCTCTCCAGCTCTTACTATTTCCCACCTAATTTTTTATGAAGAAGTCAGAAATACACACTGGAGAAAAGACAGCATCTAAAACAAATAGTCTTGGTCAAACTGGATAGCTGTATATAAAAGAGTACAAATAGATCCATATCTTTCACCCTACACAAACTTCTATCATGTTTTCATAACAAAAATGTGATAGAAGAATAAGTGGGAATAAGGCTCGAACTCATTGGTTCAGTAAAAGACTTTCTGAACTGGACCCAAACAACACATGTATTAAAGCCAACAAATAACAAGTGGAACTACATGAAGCTAAAAATCTTCTGTATAACAAAGAACCCTATAGCTCAAGCAAAGCAGTAGCCTAGAAAATCAGATAAAATCTTTACCATTTATCCATCCTATAAAGGGTTAATAAAACAAATAGCTTAATTCCAGAAATAGGTATAGTACTAAATAGAAAGTTCACAAAGATGAAACACAAATGGCTCAGAAAAATATATGTTTCGGGTAAAAAGATACATGAATTTTGTGTGAGGTAAAATGAAGCATAAAAAATAGTAGTACTCAAAGGTGTTCATAGCAAGGATTAAATATTTGTGCTACTTGCATAACTAAAACAAAGCAAAACAAACAACAAAAATTTTATCTCATGACAGCACAAAGCTGGCCAAAATACAGGGAAGTAGGAAAACTTATCTGTTGCTGTGGGAAACAAATTGGTACAGCCACTGGAGAAATTAGTATGGCAATTCAAAAAGCTGAAAGTCAATTTATCACATGGTCCAGCTATATTATTCAATAGTCATATACCCAAAAGACTCTACATCTTACTACAGAAATAAATGTTCATCCATGTTCATTTCTTCCCCACTCATTAAATCCCAAGTTTAGAAACAGCATAGATGACCATTAACTGTAGAATAATGAAAATGGAATACATTTACACAATGGAAAATTATTGAGAAAGTAATATTAAGAAAAATAAAATTAAGAAAAATAAAATTTTCATGTAACTGGATGAGCTAGAAACAATCATCCTAAGTGAGATAAGCCAGATCCAGAAATGCTGGCATTTTGTAATTCTTTTTCTTATATGTGGATATTATCTCTTAAGTTTGAAATATGTGTATTTCAGTCTGTGTTAGCAATAGGTTAGGTAACTAATAGGAGACTGTGGAGGTGAGACATGTCTTCTAACGACATGGAGTGTTGTGTTATAAAGAGATAAAAGACAAACTAAAATAGGAGAATTAAATGGGGAAAGAAATTAGAAAGCAGAATAAAAGAGAGAATAAAAGAGGGATAACTAATGCTAAACGACTCTTGGAAAGCTATATGAACACCTACTATTCAAGACGCTTCCTAAAAGATACATATACAAATATGAAAAAAATGAAATGAAGTCCTAAAATAATGGGAAAACAGTACCCCAACTGGACACAATTTGGCATCAAATAAAACCTCCAATGCCAAGAATACCTTTCACTTTGTTGATTCATTGGCCAAAGGTGTAAAACAGACCTCCCTCAAAAATTACAAGGTCTTTCTAAATCTATTGGCTACTTTCTACAATCTGATAGTAAGGTAGTGCTGCTGAAGATACAACTTACTCACATCATTGAATATAGAGTAATACAGCTGGCCTCCAACTAGAAGCTTCATTCTTAGTGAGTGTTATAATGGTCATAAGGTTATATGGTACTTTTCACACTACAGAGAAAAAGTATATTCATCATCTTCACCCAGCTACAAACCCTGCGAACTGTATTAGTATATACTAGGTCAATAGTTGTTAAGAGACACAGTTGTTAAGAGACTAACCAACCAATTTATTTTATTGAA
The DNA here is from genome assembly GCF_907164565.1 of Psammomys obesus. NCBI lineage: Eukaryota > Metazoa > Chordata > Mammalia > Rodentia > Muridae > Psammomys > Psammomys obesus. Next base: position 53,123,896 of record NW_026587216.1, on the reverse strand, counting down.
TTTAAGGCTCACTCTTAAGATGGAACCTATACATGCTAATGCCAAAATAACCAAAAACCTAAGACTAGATAGATCATAAGCTTAGCAGGAAACATAGTATTGCTGCTCTAATAAAGGAGCAAAGCAATAGCACTACTCCTAGTGATTTGCTACATCCTTCAACCTTTATCAGAGAAACATATTTTTATAACAATGAGATCTACAACTTGACTGCTCAGAGAATGGGAAACTTTGAAGCACACAATCCTGATAGAACATCTTTATTAAGCCCTTGCCTTCAAGGCTCAAAGAGCAAGCTTGTAGAAATTTGGAAAAAAAATCTTCCTCTGTTCCACCCAGAGCTACAGTCAATATCAGAGAGATAAAAATGTCTTCTTGGTAGTGCAAGTGCAAATATTGGCAGTGTGCACAAAACGTAGCAAACACAGCTTTCTCCTTCTGGATATATATAGCCCAAGATTGTTAATCTACAGAAGATCTCCTACTAAGACTAGCTAACACTAGCTAGCTCATTACTATACATAATAAACATGTTGATGTTGATGTTCTGGGTTCTTGCATAGTTGGTGCCATTTCATCAGAGTGTGCACAAATAGATTTTCTGTGTGTTTGTGTATTTGTCTTTTATTCACTCTCTTATTACCTTTAGGCAGAGTTCTGGAATGTAAGCTCTGCAAATACATAATAGAACACTAAGCAAATAAGGAAGTGGCTACAGAGACAATTGCCTCCAGAATGTGGCTATAAAATATTGTATTCAGATTAACATAGTAAAAAGGGCCGTCTTACCAAAAGCAATCTACAGATTCAATGCAATTCCCATCAAATTACCAACACAATTCTTTACAGACCTGGAAAGAAAAATTATCAACCTCATATGGAATAACAAGAAACCCAGAATTGCTAAAACAATCCTCTACAATAAAAGATCTTCTGGATGTATCTCCATCCCTGATCTTAAGCTGTACTATAGAGCAACAGTAATAAAAACTGCATGGTACTGGCATAGAAACAGAATGGTGGATCAATGGAACCGAACAGAAGATCCAGAAATAAACCCACACACTTATGGACACCTGATCTTTGACAAAGATGCCAAAACCATACAATGGAAAAAAGATAGCATCTTCAACAAATGGTGCTGTCCAACAGGATGTCTACATGTAGAAAAATGCAAATAGATCCATACTTATCACCCTGCACAAAACTAAAGTCCAAGTGGATCAAAGACCTCAACATAAAACCAGACACATTAAATTGGTTAGAAGAAAAAGTGGGGAAGAGCCTAGAACTCATTGGCACAGGAGACAACTTCCTGAACAGAACACCAACAGCAGAGGCTCTAAGCGCAACAATCAGTAAATGGGGCCTCATGAAATTTCTAGCACTTTTACATACGTTGCTAAGTGATGTTGGCCTCATTTTTACTTGTACATAGAATTTTCACAAATGCATGTATGAAAATTTGAGAATTTGGAGGTTGTATCAAGAGGAGAGAACCGGGAAGCATCAAGAGAAATAAACAAGACCTAGAATATGGCTAAAGAGCAGGGACGGTGATTCCCCATTAAAGAGGAGACTTACACGGAGGCTGGGAAAAAAGTAGAAACTCCCAAAACTAACACTGATAAAGCACCAAAGAAAGAGTTAGTAAAGCTGTTGAGATCCACATGAAGACACTGGAAGAAATGCTTCTTGAAAAAGCCGGTCATAGGGGAAGGAGTTAGGGGGAGGTGGGGTGAGGGACTGGGATATATCATGAATAAATTGTAAAAAATAAAAATACTGCAAACACAAAAACAAAACAAAACAAAAACAAAAAAGAGCCAGTCAGAAATGTGGGGAATTGCAAACTAAACTGAAGACAGAAGAACCTTCATGAGCTGATGACTCTCCATCAGGAACAAAAAGGTCTTTCTCTGCATGAATAAAACCTTCTCTGAGATCCTGGCTGAAAAGAAACATCGGCAGCAAGAAACAGAAAGACAGAAATTCCTTCTGAGTGAGGTTTCAATCTCTTACCTAGGGTCCTTAGTTTTTTAGCTTCTCTAGGACTATAGATTTTAGTATGTTTATCCTATATTATATGGCTAATATCCACTTATAAGTGAATATATGACAGTGGAAGTAGAAGACAAGTAACAAGACAGGAGCCTTCCACAGGGGCCTCTGAAAGACTCTACCCATCAGGGTAAGGAAGGAGATACTGAGACTCATAGCCAAACTTTGGGCAGAAAGCAGAAAATCTTATGAAAGAAGAGGGAGATAGAAAGACCTGGAAGGGAGAGGGCCTGCACAGGGAGACCAAAAGAGCCAAACAACCTGGGCCCAGAGGAGTCTGTAGAGACTAATACTCCAGCCATGGACCATGCATGGAGAGAACTTAGACACCTTGCTCAGAAGAAGCCCATAGGAGGCTCAGTTTCCAAGTGGTTTCCCTAGTAAAGGAAGCAGGGCTGTCTCTGACATGAACTCTGTGGCCAGGTCTTTGATCACCTTCCCCTGGGGGATGCAGCCTTGCCAGGTTACAGAGGAAGATGATCCAACCATCCCTGATGAGACTTGATAGGCTAGGGTCAGACAGAAGGGGAGAAGGTCCTCCCCTATAAGTGGACTAGGGAATGGACATAAGGGGAGGAGATGGAGGGCTGGTGGAACTGGGAAGAAATGGAGGAGCTACAGACAAAGTGAATAACTTGTAATAAGTAAGTAAGTAAATAATAAATAAATAAATATTTTGAAAAACAGAAATCTAAAAAAAAAAAAAAAAAAAAAGATACAAGTTGCCTCAAGCTGGCTAAGTAGATACTGAAGTGAGAAAGATAGTCATTCTGCCACCTGTTTCTGTCAGTGAAGGACAACCAGAGGAGCATGCAGGAAGAGCCAGGTCTATGCAGGAGGTCCATATTAAGATAATAGAGGAAATTAAACTGGAGAAAGTCCTGAGGCTACAGCAAAGCTCAGAGAGTAAAGCTAACTCACGGCCTCAAGCTGAGGCTGCCCCAGGGGTAAAGAGGCTGCTCCTTATCACCAAGAGAGTAGGTGGAGAAGAAGAAGAAGAAGAAGAAGAAGAAGAAGAAGAAGAAGAAGAAGAAGAAGAAGAAGAAGAAGAAGAAGAAGAAGAAGGAGAACAAAAAACAAAAAAACAACTCGAACTGTAGTGATGCTGTTTTTCAGAGCAGTGTGACTAAGATAGGGCTAATGAGACTTCAGATGAGACCATAAGTGATACCGTAAAAATTCCAGTCAGTAGGAGAGACACTGTCACACACAGAGAAACTGCAGGGAAAAGGAGCTTCACAGGAGAAACCAGCCATGACACCTGCCCGAAGAGAAATGAGACACTGTACAGAACTGGAAGGAGGAAAAAAAGACTTATTTATTGGATACTTAGAGTAGGTGGCAGGTTTATTTCTCATAGGGAAATCCTGAGTCACTTCTGTTGGCTCCTAAGGAAATGCTGTTGTAAGGGGTCCATCAAGGCCTGAAGTTTCCTAATTTCTTTCCTATACAGGAGGGTGACTGATTTTTTTTAGTTAATTTTGTATCCAGCCACTTTGCTTAAGGTGTTTGTCAGCTGAAGGAATTCTCTGGTTGAATTTTTGGGGTCACTCATGTATACTATCATATCATTTGTAAATAGGGATATTATGACCTCTTCCTTTCTGATTTGTATCTCCTTGATCTCTTTTAGTTGTCTTATTGCTTTAGCTAGGACTTTAGGTACTATGTTGAAGAGATAAGGAGAGAGTGGGCAGCCTTGTCTTGTCCCTGATTTCAGTGGGATTGATTTAAGTTTCTCTCCATTTAGTTTGATGTTGGTTATAGGCTTGCTATATATTGTCTTTACTAAGTTTAGGTATGTGTCTTGTATCCCTGATCTCTTCAAGACTTTAAACATGAATGGGTGTTGGATTTGTCAAATGCTTTTTCAGCATCTAAGGAGATCATGAGGTTTTTCTCCTTCAGTTTGTTTATATGGTGGATTACATTGATGGACTTCTGTATGTTGAACCACCCTTGCATGCCTGGGATGAAGCTTACTTGTCATGGTGGATGATATCTTGTATGTGTTTTTGGATTCAGTTAGCAAGTATTTTATTGAGTAATTTTGCATCAATGTTCAGATAGGTCTGAAGTGTTCTTTTTGTTGGATATTTGTGTGGTTTAGGTATCAAAGTGACTCTGGCTTCATAGAATGAGTTTGGTAGTGTTCCTTCAGTTTCTATTTTGTGGAATAATTTGAAGAGAATTGGACTTAGCTCTTCTTTGATGGTCTGGTAGAATTCTATGCTGGAACTATCTGGCCATGGGCTTTTTTGAAGGGGAGACTTTTGATGACTGTTTCTATTTCCTTGTGGAATATAGGACTATTTAATCTATTTAATTTTGGTAAATGTAATCTATGAAGAAAATTGCCCATTTCAATTAATTTACAAATTTTGTGGCTAGAGGCTTTTGGAGTAAGATCTGATGATTTTTTTGGATTTCCTCAGTGTCTGTTGTTATGTCCCCATTTTAATTTCTGATTTTGCTGATTTGGATAGTTTCTCTCTGTCTTTTAGTTTGGCTAAGGATTTGTCTTTCTTGTTGATTTTCTCAAAGAACCAACTCTTGGTCTCATTGATTCTTTGAATTGTTTCTCTGTTTTTAATTCATTGATTTCAGCTCTGAGTTTGATTATTTTCCAATCCTCTACTCCCTTTGTGTGTGTCTGCTTCCTTTATTTTTGGGGTCTTCCTTCACAATAGCCACTAATAACATAAAGTACCTTGGTGTGACTATAACCAAGCAAGTGAAAGACCTGAGTGAAAAAAACTTGAAGTCTCTGAAAAAAAGAAATTGAAGAAGATATCAGAAGATGGAAAGGTCTCCCATGCTCATGGATCCACAGGATTAAAGTGAAAATGGTAGGATTATAGCAAAAATGACCATCCTTCCAAAAGCAGTCTACAGATTCAATGCAGTTCCCATCAAAATACCAACAAAATTCTTACTGACCTTGAAAGAACAATTCTCAACTTCATATGGAAAAAAAAAACCAACAACCCAGATTTGCTAAAACAATACCGTACAACAACAGATCACCTGGAGATATCTCCATCTTTGATCTCAAACTGTACCACAGAACAATAATCATAAAAACTGCATGGTACTGGCAGAGAAATAGAATGGTGGATCAATAGAAGACCACATATAAACCCACATACCTACGGATACTTTATTTTTGACAAAGAAGCCAAAACCATTCAATGGAAAAAAAGATAGCATCTTCAACAAATGGTGCTGGTCTAACTGGATGTCTACATGTAGAAAAATGCAAACAGATCCATAATAATCACCCTGCACAAAACTAAAGTCCAAGTGGATCAAAGACCTCAACATAAAACCAGACACATTAAATTGGTTAGAAGAAAAAATGGGGAAGAGCCTTGAACTTATTGGCACAGGAGACAACTTCCGGAACAGAACACTAACAGCACAGGCTCTAAGAACAACAACAAATAAATAGGACCTCATGAAACTGAAAAGCTTCTGTAAAGCAAAGGACACTGTAGTCAGAACAAAACGACAGCCAACAGACTGGGAAAAGATCTTCGCCAACCCTATATCTGACAGGGAGCTAATATCCAGAACATCTAAAGAACTCAAAAAGTTAAATATCAACAAATCAAGTAATCCAATTAAAAATGGGGTTTGGAGTTAAACAGATAATTCTCTGTAGAGGAATATAGAACCACAGATAAATACTTTAAAAAACGTTCAATGTCCTTAGTCATCAGGGAAATGCAAACCAAAATGACCCTGAGATTTCACCTTACACCCACCAGAATGGCTAAGATCAAAAATTCAAGTGACAACACATGCTGGAGAGGATGTGGAGAAAGGGGAACCCTCCTCCATTGCTGGTGGGAATGTAAACTTATATAACTACTTTGGGACTCAATCTGGCACTTTCTCAGACAATTAGAAATAGTTTTCTCTCAAGATCCTGCTATACCACTCCTAGGCATATGTGCAAAATATGTTCAAGTATACAAGGACATTTGCTTAATCATGCTCATAGCAGCTTTATGTGTAATAGTCAGAACCTGGAAACAACCAAGGTGTCCCTCAACTAAGGAATGGATTCAGAAATTGTAGTACATTTACACAATGGAAAACTACTCAGCAATTAAAAACAAGGAAATCATGAAATTTGCAGGCAAATTTAGGAATTAGAAAAGATCATCCTGAATGAGATGTCCCAAAAGCAGAAAGACACACATGGTATATACTCACTTATAAGTAGATATTAGACATATAGGATAAACATACTAAAATCTGTATACCTAAAGAAGCTAAGCTTGGAAGAGGACCCTGGGTAAGATGATCAATCCTCACGAAGAAAGGCAAACAAGACAGACATCAGAAGAAGGAGAAAGCAGGGAACAGACAGGAGCCTACCATAGAGGGCCTTTGAAAGACTCTAACCAGAAAGGTATCAAAGCAGATGCTGAGAATTATAGCCAAACTTTGGGTACAGTAAAGGTAATCTTATGAAAGGAGGGGGTGATAGTAAGACCTGGAGGGAATAGGAGCTCCACAAGGAGAGCAACAGAACCAAGAAATTTGGCCCATGGGTCTTTTCTGAGACTGATGCTCCAACCAAGGATCATGCATGGAGATAAACTAGAACCTCTGCACAGATGTAGCCCATTGTAGTTCAGTGTCCAAGTGGGTTCCCTAGTTAGGGGAACTGGGACTGTCTTTGACATGATCTCAATGGCCGGCTCTTTGATCACCTTCCCCTGAGGAGAGAATCGCCTTACCAGGCCATAGAGGAAGACAATGCAGCCAGTCCTGATGAGACCTGATAGGCAAGGGTCAGATGGACCCTATCAATGGACTTGGAGAGTAGCATGGGAGGAAATGAGGAAGGTATGGTGGGATTGGGAGGGCATGAGGAAGGGGGATACAGCTGGGATACAACGTGAATAAACTGTAATTAATATAAAAATATCAAAATAAGAAAATAAACAGTCATTTTTTTAATGCTTTATCTTTGGCTCTTTTGTTTTGGAGGTAGGTGTTGTTTAGTTGTTTGGTTGGTTGGTTTGTCAAATTTAGCCAGGCACATTGGTGCACTCCTATAATCTCAGCATTTGTGGGGGCAGAGGCAGGCAGATCTCTGTGAGTTCAAGGCCAGTCTGTTCTACAAAGTGAGTATAGAACAGACAAAGCTATAAAGAGAAACCCTCTCTTGAACAAAACACAAAACAATAATAAACAAACAAACAAAATTCAATTCATTTAACTTGTATTATTATTCCATCCGTATATATGCCTTTATTTATGAGTCTTCCTAGGTGGTTCACAATAACATGTCTGGGAGGCATTCAATGCTGGCAGCCGCTGGCAGAGATGGAAGCAAATAGGGTGTGACCAGAATAAACCTACCTATGGAGACTTGTATGGAGTACCTGGAGTAATGTCTTTAGAGTTGTTTCAGTTTTCCTGACTTCTAAGATGGTGTAGAGGAGTTCGGTAGGTTAAATAAATTTCATTCTGAATGCTGACTATATATGGTTGGGTTGTCTGAGATCAAGTCCTAACGACACTGGTTCTTTGTCCTTCCCATCTGTAATCCTTGATTTAGTTGTGAGATTGTTATTATCATATTGTCTTCGTTGTGAGTTTATACCATGTCAGAAACTTACTGTGGAAAGTAATTTAATGTTACTAAAATAAACCAATTAGACCCAAAGTAACTCAAGTTTAGTATAAGGCTTTTGCCTACTAATAAAACAAGGCTTCCAGTATGTCCAATTTTTGGACATTGTGCATAATGTTATCATCTACAAAGTCCATGTTGGAGAACTGAACAAAAATTTAGAAAAACAAAATCACAAAATAATTCATAATATTTTACATACTTTTAGGATTTTTTTTTTGTTGGGCCACATTCAAATCTGTCACTATCAGGAAAAGAACTGTCTATTTCTAAAGATGTGAAAAAACACTAGAGAAAATGGGGTTTGAATTTATGGAGAACTCATTTTAGCATCTTCAAGCTTTGCTATCTGGTATCTAACACACCAAATGACAACATTTGGCAGTGGAAATCAAATAATACAGACTGTTACAAATGAAAGCCAATGTTTCAACTATATTACATATCTGTTTTATGACTCTATTACGCAAAAATACTAGTTAAGAACCTGCATATAATTTCACCCACATAAAATTACTTAAAATTTATGACTACAATTCTGAAATCTATGGTGTAGTCAATTTTAAAGACCTAGATGTTTTGCAAAGTTCTCTTGGAACTTATCTAATATACAAAGCTTGACTTCACATAACAGATGCTATTAGGAATAGAGACAAAGGGTTGGTGCAGATTCTTTCCCAATCTGTAGGCAGTCGCTTTGTTTTGATGACAGTGTCCTTTGCTTTACAGAAGCTTTTCAGTTTCATGAGGTCCCATTTATTGATTGTTGCTCTTAGAGTCTCTGCTGTTGGTATTCTGTTCAGGAAGTTGTCTCCTGTGCCAATGAGTTCAAGGGTATTCCCCACTTTTTCTTCTAACCGATTTAATGTGCCTGGTTTTATGTTGAGTTCTTTGATCCACTTGGACTTTAGTTTTGTGCAGGGTGATAAGTATGGATCTATTTGCATTTTTTCTACATGTAGACATCCAGTTAGACCAGCACCATTTGTTGAAGATGCTATCTTTTTTCCATTGTATGGTTTTGGCATCTTTGTCAAAGATCAAGTGTCCATAAGTGTGTGGGTTTATTTCTGGGTCTTCTGTTCGATTCCATTGATCCACCATTCTGTTTCTATGCCAGTACCATGCAGTTTTTATTACTGTTGCTCTATAGTACAGCTTAAGATCAGGGATGGAGATACCTCCAGAAGATCTTTTATTGTAGAGGATTGTTTTAGCAATTCTGGGTTTCTTGTTATTCCATATGAAGTTGAGAATTTTTCTTTCCAGGTCTGTAAAGAAAGGCAAAGAGGATGGACATCAGAAGAAGAAGAAAACAGGAAACAACCTAGCAACCTGCCACAGAGGGCCTCTGAAAGGCTCTGCCTTGCAGACTATCAAAGCAGACGCTGAGACTTATGGCCAACTGTTGGGCAGAGTGCATGGAATCTTATGTAAGAAGTGGGAAATAGTAAGTTCTGGAGAGGACAGGAACCCCACAAGGAAAGCAACAGAACCAGAAAATTTGAACACAGGGGTCTTCCCAGAGACTCATACTCCAACCAAGTACAAGGCATGGAGATAACCTAGAACCCCTGCACAGATGTAGCCCATGGCAGTTTAGTGTCCAAGTGGGTTCCATAGTAATGGGAAGAGGGACTGCCTCTGACATAATCTGATTGGCCTGTTCTTTGATCACCTCCCCCTGAGTGGGGAGCAGCCTTACCAGGCCACAGAAGATGACAATGCAGCCACTCCTGATGTGATCTGATAGACTAAGATCAGAAGGAAGGAGAGGAAGACCTCGCCTATCAGTGGACTTGGGGAAGGGCATGCGTGAAGAAAGGAGAAGGAGGGTAGGACAGGGAGGGGAGGAGGGAGGGGCTTATGGGGGGATACAAAGTGAATAAAGTGTAATTAATAAAATAAAATAAAATTAAAAAAGAATAGAGATATAAATGATACACAGACTTGAAAATAATGATAAATACTTAACCATCTTCCAAATGTCCCTATCTCATTGTATTTCTTGAATGTATTACTTAATTTTCATTTTGTTGATTCATTGTGCATCCATTAAAAATACATTGAACTGTATACCAAGAATACAGCAAGAGAAGGTATGGAGCACACTGATTCAAGGAAGCTCCAACAGACATCTAGAGAACATAAAAGAAGAGAGTCTGAAAACAGTAAAAATACAGAAAAGTCAATTTGGAATCCAAAGCTGAAAATTTTTATCACATAAAGTCTTATTTGAGAATAGACTTTAAGTGCCAGACTCAAGTAAGTCTTCCCTTCTGATCTGAGGGAATTTAGCAAAGCTTGAATTCAAGGAAATCGTGCCAAGATTTAGCCAACCATGTGATAAAGAAAAGTTGAAGTTAGAAATGGGAATGTCAATAGTTAAAAGAAAAGAGAAGCCTCAGGTTGCTGCTGCTGAGATGTGAAGTTCATATGAGATATGAAGCGAAGGACACAGCTTCAGAGATAAGACTGGCATGAGCGGGAGCCCTTTAGACAGACACACATGGAGGCTATATGGATTGAAAGTAAGGAACTCATTCAGTGAGACTGTAGTTATGGAATATTGCTTGCTGGTTTATGGTTTAATCATTAATCTTAATTACCATCTTTGGTGAATATGGAATCCAACATGGGATTAGCCTCTGGTCTAGTCTATCAGGACTTTTCATAAAGGATAAGTAAATCAAGCCCATTCCTGGCTGGGTGGCATTTTTCGCTGGTGGTCCAGATTTATTGATATCCAAAGAAAAATGAGTGCCCCTTCTTCCCTCTCTTTGCTTCTTGCTGGTGAAGCTGCTGCTGCTGTTGTGATTTTTTTTTTTTTTTTTTTGCTATCAAAACCCAATGTCTGTGGCCTTCAAATGCTGACTGCAGAAAAGAGACTCTCCAGGAATCTTATAGGCCTTCAGCACAAAGTCAGGACTGCTGAGACATATAGCTGTGTTGACTGTAAAGCTGCAGAGTAATCAGCTGCTTCCGTGTGCATTCCAGGCACTGTTGTTCTCCCCAGCCAGAACTGGGTTATGCAATCTACTAAAGTACCCTGTATTCACTGTGCAGCTCTATTCTTCCAAAGAGCCCTGATTCACACATCTGACTGCCTGTCCTCATGTTTTCTTCTGAGCACACACTGTACATTATTTTTTAAATCACTATTCTGTATTTTAAAGTGTATGCATCTTTACTGAAAAAATGACCCTCATTTTCTTCATCATTGAAGACATAAAATAATGCCTGAAAACAATGTGACTACTACCAACATACAATACCCATGGCAAAGGGCTCAATGCCTTGCTCTGAATCTTTCACAAATTTTTGTACTATTTGTTCTTAGTTTAATTACATTAATAAGCAAATTATTGTCAATTACACAGTTTCTGGCAATAGCAATCATAACCACATAAACAGATACTATCCAGAGATGAGTTTGTTTGGTTTTTTTTTGGGTTTTTTTTTTTTTGGTATTTTGTTGTTATTTGTTTGGTTTTGCAATTGGTTTTTATTCCCTCACACCTCATCCTCACAATATTTTCAAAATTTAAAACTCACACATTAAGCTGTATCACAATAACATTATGACATGCTGTTTTTCTTTCATTTGGTATAACTGTCAGTATCTACAAGTGAAATATTCTGAAGCTGAAGTAATACTACAGAAATAAATCTTTTTGCCTGGCTTGGTACTGGGAAAAGAATACTGAAAGTATTTTTTTTTTAATGTAGAAAGCTTTGCTCCTTAGTGAGTGTTCCATAGCTCTAAAACTTAAAAAGTATGTTACGATAGTAAAAGTCTACTCTACTTTGTCTTGACATCTGACAAACTGACAGGTTTGTCCATTTACTGATCAGTTCCAACTCTCACCCTCCCAGATACACCATACTGAAGCCCAGATACACCATACTGAAGCCCAGATACATCATACTGAAGCCCACTAATGGGAACAATATCTGTTGATTTAAAACTTTAGTTCACGTGAAGTCTAATCGTGATAAACTTGAAAGTAAAGTTGTTTAGTGTGTATACTATAGAGGAATTTTAAGCCGGCTATTCTGGCAAGGGATCGTATCCAAAAACCTATGTCTGTGTGATCTGGCTGGAATTCTAACATGCCTGTAGTATACACCTTGAAGGCAAAACAAAATGACAAATCAGAAAAATTTGACAGAATAAGTCAGAGATAGGACACCCCTAAATCTCAGGAAAACAGACAGGAAAGAGAAACTACTTAAGAGCAGTGTTCAGCTATTAAAAACAAGGAAATCATAAAAATTTCAGGCAAATCAATGGAACTAGGAAAGATCATCCTGAGTGAGGTAACCCAGACCCAAAAAGACACACATGATATATACTCACTTTTAAGCTATGTTACCCATATAATACAGAATAACCACACTATAACATACAGACCTAAAGAAGCTAAATGACAAGGAGGACTCAAGGGAAGATGCTTAATTTTCATTCAGAAGGCTAAATAGTATAAACACTGGAAGTGGTTGAAGAGGGGGAACAAGGCAGGAGCCTACTATAGATCTCCTCTGAAAGACTCCACCCAGCAGTGGAGGGAAGCAGATACTAAGGCTCACAGCCAAACTTTGGGCAGAACACAGGGAGTCTTTATGGAAGAGCTGAGGTATAGAAGCTCCTGAAGGGGACAGGAGCTCCAAAAGGAGACTTAACAGAGCCAACAAATACAGACCCAGGGGAACCTGCAGAAACTGATGCACCAACCAAGGACCAAGCATGAAGAGGACATAGACACCCTGCTCAGATGTAGCCAATAGGCAGCTCATTCTACATGTGATTTCCCAAGTAAGAGGGGGAGGGGCTATCTCTGACATGGACTCTGTTGCCTGGTCTTTGACCACTTCTCCCTTGCTTGGTGGCCTTGCGAGGCCATGGAGGAAGAGGAAGCAGCCAGTCCTGATGAGACTTGATAGGCTGGAATCAGATGGTAGGGGAGGAAGGCTTCCTTTTTCTGAAGACTAGTGGAGGAGGTTAGGGAGGAAGAGGGTGGAACTGGGAGGAGATGAGGGAGGAGGCTACAATAGGGATGCAAAGTGAATAAATTTTAAAATATAAATTTAAATTAGAAAAGAGCAGCATGAAGAGAGTAGAGGGGAGGAGAGCACAGTGCAGGAATACAGTAGAATTTGTGCAGTCAGCACAGTACACTTTGGTGTAGGCAGTTAGTTAGGTACAGTTCAGTTCATGGAGTGCAGAGGCAGTTAGGGAGAAGCCAAAAGAAGCCAATTTGAATCAACAAGCTTAGACTGGAGTTCTGAGCCAGAACAGCTGAGTTGAACCAGCCAGCTAGAGTACCAAAAGAACTAGAAAGCATTCGCTTATTCAGCAGTAAATCTCAGAGGCCAAAATATCCTATGCTTCCAGGCCTATGTCTATGGATATTTAAACAGAAGTGCACTAGGCTCAGCCCAGGCCATGTATTCTTAAAGCTTGTGTATGGCTCTCGTATTATCCCCACCATCTGCGGAAATAAAAATAAATTCACAATATATGTGTCTTATTTAATTTTATTCAGAAACAATTAATATTACATGCAGAATTGAGAACTTTTAGAAATGCTCCATAGTGTTCTGTAACATGATATAAGTAAGCACTGGAACTTAGGAATCCCTAATTAATTAGTGATGACTCATGTGGTAAATATGCATTGAAAAGTAATGAAATTGCTTCAAACAACTGGTTTCTAAGGCTGATATCATCTCTGCCATTGCAGCTATGATAAAACAGAGTTCTGTAGTTACTGTAATTTATTTTTTCTGTTTTTAGCTTGAGATATTTGTCTTTTTTCCCTTTTTCTTTTCCTTTCTTCCTTCTTTCCTTCCTTTATTTCCTTCTTTTCTTCTTCTTCTTCTTCTTCTTCTTCTTCTTCTTCTTCTTCTTCTTCTTCTTCTTCTTCTTCTTCTTCTTCT
>NW_026587216.1:53073271-53110232 GCF_907164565.1 Psammomys obesus | reverse complement strand
CTTCTTCTTCTTCTTCTTCTTCTTCTTCTTCTTCTTCTTCTTCTTCTCTCATACAATACATTCCAACCAAAGCTCTCTTTCCTCCCCTCTTCCCAACTCTCCTCCACCTCCCCTCTCCCCCGATCCACTGCTCATTTGTTTCCCTTCAGTAAAGAGCAAGCCTTTTTATGGCAACCACCTTGCCATAAAAAAGATTCAATAAGACTATGCATATGCCCTCATATCAAGGCTGGGTAAGGCAACCCAGTATAAGAAAAGAAGGTCTCATGATCAGAAAAAGATGAAAAAAAACACTCATTACCATAGTTAAAAGTCCAACAAAATTCCCAAGCTAAAGAACTACAGAATGTATGCAAAGAGCCGGATGCAGAACCATGCAGGATCTGTGGCTGCCACTTCATTCTCTGTGAAGGCCCATGAACCCTCTTAGGTTGATAATATGGGTCATGTTCTCCTAGTCTCCTTAATCCCTCTGGCTCCTACAATCCTTCCTCCTCCTCTTTGCAGTGTTCCCTGAGTTTCATTTAATGTTTGTCTTTGGATCTCCCTATCAGACTCCAACAGCTTCTAGAGTCAGTCTCTTTGATGATAATTGGGATAGGCACTGATGCTATAAGTATAGAAGAATATCATTAGGAATCATTTAACTGAATTCTTTTTTTTGTTTATTTTTTTTTCAGTCATGTTTGGTTCTACCCTAGGTCTCTGAGCCATGCACCTTCGGGATCCTGGGCATCTAGGCAACAGCAGAAGGAGTATGTGTGGGTCTTAGGTTAAACCAGTCATTTTTTGGCCACTCCCATGAGCTCTGGGCTACCATTGCCCCAGAGCTTGGAGATAGTTGGCTTTTCTTGATGCCCAGCAATTCTTTCCTGGATGCATGACATCTATACATGAAGCCCTTACGTGTTCTTCATTGTTCACTCATTTCCTATTCTTCCACTTAATTTTCCACTTAGTGAACCTCCTCATAGTTTTCTGCTCTTGAATTCATTTATCTGCTCTTGAGCTGTGTTGGTTATTTCCATTTCTTTCTATTTCCAAAAATAGCTTGTCTTGCTTTCATTGATGTAGGTAGAAGTGAAAACACAGCTGTACTTTATCACCCACAGCAGTCTGAGCTCTCCTTAATCAGTTAAGGATGTCACTTGAGTAAAACTAGATCTTGAGTAAAACTAGATTCAGAACAAGGCAGTATGAAGTAGAGTTTGAGTTTAGTGATTGTAGAAAGGTATTTACAATAAATCTTCCGAGGGAACACAACTGTGAGTTTCTCACCATTAAGCAGCTTGACAAAGTGAGGGTGCAGGCTTACGTACATAAGCATAAGAAATCTTGAAAATTCTCCATCTTTGCAACAGGCTACATCACGGAAGAGAACTAGCACAAGATATACCACCTAGTTCTCAACTTTGAGTTAACTCTCCATTTTCTATATTCTCTAGCAAATGGAAAGTTACTTATTATTAGGTCTGTGGGTCGAGGTGAAGTAATAGCTGTAATCCCAGATCAGGGTTCCATAACATCCCATCCTTGCTTCTTCTATTAGAGGATGTTAACTGCTCCCTTGCATAGACTTACCTATCAAGGCACTGTTATAGTCTCCAATCAGTGTAACCACTACTGAAGAGTCATAGGTGGATGAATATGTTAAAACTGGCGGAAAATCCCACAGTATGATATTCTAGCCCCTTTCCTTGATAGCTTTGATTATTTCTGACATTGTTACCACAATTTTTCTTGACTCTCAGAAGGATGTCTTTGCACATGATCCTTTCCTGAATGTTAGAATCTCATCTTACCAGAACACTCACTTTGCTTCAATAGCCTAACTAGTTACAGGCCTCTTCATCATTAAGTACAACCAAATACAAGAGGTTGTCCAACTTGACGGCAGACTGTGACAGTAACAGCAGCACCAACAACTTATCCATGGGCACAAGCACAAATACCTAGAAAGGAAGTATACAGGTTCATTCCTTCTATTCAACAAAGCAACAAACCAAACTGTGGAATTATCTCCACACTGGGACTTTCTGCCTCATCAAATACCAGGACTCTGTTCTTGATCACAGTACAAGATATGAATCCCCTCTTGTGCAATAGACTGTAAACCAATCTAAACGTGGTTGGTTATACACACAATAACTGTGCCTTCATTGTACCAGTGGGCATATCTTGCTTGACATATTGTTAGCATAGGACAGAGAGTTCACAATCAACTAGGACTAATGGCTTTAATTCCTTCTCAAGAGCCAGAAAATATTTTTTTCTGTCTTTGACAGCTAGACAGCAGGGAGAGAGTAGAAGCCTCCAACTCAGTGACAGCATGATTTCTCAAGTCCTGCAAGTAGAGCATATAGTGTCTCCGCAATAGAATCTTATAACTTAGTTCTGTCATGGAGCCAACATCACTGGCAGTTTAATCTTGTTTGGAATAGTTTAGTCCATTTGGCCTGAGGAACTCCATCAAGCAGCTCAGAGGTTTGATGGTCATTCTTCCTTACCTGGTTGTAGGGTCAACTGATGACTTTGAAATTTTCCTGGGCTTGATCCACCCAGATGACTCTTGAATATTTAGATTTGGCTGATGTGGGATCTTGGAATTGGTCTAGGTCTTTGGAAACGGTAACTATCTGCTACCACTGGACTGATATCTGCAAAGTCAGTTCCTAACTGTATGACACTCTCCAGAGCCCTTTCAGACCCCAGCTGCTGTTTCCCATGGCTGCACTGTCAGAGACAGACTTCTGATTTAGGCTCCTGGTATCAGTGCAGTACAGAGACTGCTACACGGTGTACGAAAGGGAGGAGTGATGGGTTAGTTTTCTTTTATGTTCATAGGTATCCAAAGACTTAGAAATTTTGACTTCCATCTCATCCAAGATTTTTCTGTTTGTTCCAGGCTTGGAGCAGGAAGTAAGGTCAAGAATTCTGAAGGACTATGGATAGGGGCTGTTAATAACCTGCCCCACTGTCAAATGTTAATCTGGGAGAGCTCAGTATAGGTGTTGCAGAGATCTGGACTCTGCAACAGGCACACAGTGTCTGGCATGAAGTTGGTAATCCCGGGAACTTCTCTGTCATCATGGACATCTCCACCATGAAAAAAGAGTCGAGAAAGGTGAGATGCATCTCTCCCTTCACAGCAACACAGCAACACGGGGTCCAGCAACAGTGGGGAAGATGGTCCTATGAGCTTTGCTTCAGCAGCAAGGACAACACACTCTGCTAGGGGACAGGTGGAAGCTGTTGTAGTGTTTCTGGTGGTCATGTGGTGCCATCTCCCTTTGTGTTTGTGTGGAGTACACAAGCTTAGTGACCAAGAGGACAAGATTCCCTTGGTGTGTGTGTCTCAGTTGCCTTTCCTTTTTATCTTTGATGCAGTGTCTCTCATTTTCTTGGGACTTTGCTCTTAGACAGGTTGTCTGGTCCATCACTTCCAAGAACTCTCTGCCACTTTATTTATGTTAAGGCATTACTCACAGGCTCCCAGAAGCTTGGCTTTTTATGTGGGTTTATGTTACCAAACCTAATTCCTCACTCCTACAATGTAAGAATTTAACAACTGAAACTTTCCTCCAGTGCCATGTTTCACAGACTTCTCATAAATGACCTGAAAGTTGATTTAAAATATATATAAAAAATGGGGGGGGGTGGCTCAGTAGTAGAGCACATGTTTACATGTTCTTGGATTTGAATCACCTCCAATGAACCACAACAAAAGAAGAAAAAGGAATATTAGCACCGCTTAGGCTTAGCATTTTTATGTGGGCTCTATCTTTCTCTATAATTTTAAGTGCAAGAGAATGCCTTGACAAGTGCTTGGGATTGGGGGGAAATGCTTCCTCCAGGGCAATTCTGAGCTGCGTCACTCAGGAGAAGGTTTTTCAACACACGGAAAATCAAGTATTACTAAAACAAAGTCTTCAGAGCCTTCCAGAGCCCTGAGCAACAGGGAGGGGCTGACTGCAGTGTGTTGGTGTATGCGACTAATTAAATTGGGCGGTGAGATGTGTAACTGCAGTGTGCTCCTGGGCAGTTCTTAAATGCAGAGTAGATGACATTCACTGTTCTGTGTTCTCTTCTCATTACGTAGTCTGAAGATGGGGATGGTGAGCCAGAGCTAGGCTTAAACTGTCAGGACTTACATCCTTTTCGTATGACCTGTCCACTTGTGAAGGTAAAGCTAAGTTTCCTTTGGGTGCTGGTCTCTTTTTACTCCTGGTTCTGTACTTACCTTAAAGACTGTTGTCTGGCATGGCTTGAGTAGGCATAGAATAGTAGATGGCAGAGGTGGAGACTGGTGTTTGCACATTCATTAGCTGAATCTTCCTTAGCAGTATTCGTATCGATGGTTATAGGGCAGAGCCCTTACTCTCTGGGTAGGACATAGAGCCATATGCTTGCAGGTACTGCCCAAGCTCTCCAGGTCTCAGAGAGCCCACATTGTAGCAATAGAAATAGACCTGACTGCCTTCTTGGTAATGGGGTGTCAGGCCATATCCTTGATTTAGCATCTGAAGTGAAGTAGTATCAATGCTGTGAGCCACTGAGTCTGTTTGCCTTCTCTCTCTTCCATGAATGAAGCAAATGCAGCTGTGCGTAGAGCTTCCTCCCCTAACAACAGCCTCCTTAGAATCTTGGGCTTCTAGCATTCTCTGCCATGCTAGGCAGTAAAGATATGGAAAACTGGAAAAATAAGATAGTCATGGGCCCAGGGTGCTGGTTTACATGAAAAATAGCAATGTATATTTTTAGCTTACATGTGAAAAAAAATAAAAAGAAAAATAACAGCTAATTCCACATCTCCATGTATCTTCACATATGGAAAAATTTTTGGTATTTTGCAGAAATATAGGGAAAGTTTGTGTCCTTTCTCATTTTGATTTGTGTTACATCTCTCCTTTCTGTCACTCACTAGTAATGTCATAGACTACAGTTATTGCATGGCTCAGTGTTCATTTACATACATTTCCTTTTCTAGCTCAAAAGCATTAACCAAGTTGACAATATCTAGTACTTCTTATTAAAAGTGACACTGGAGCTACTTTAGTTGTCCTCCAGCACCTAGTAAGGTGTTACAGTTTTCATTCAGGATCTCTTTCACCTTGACTTTGTGCTCCTGCAGGTCCAGCTCAGCAGAACTGTTCTTCCATGCAAAAATTTAATGCTGACAGGTAGTGGATAAAACTGTGTATATCGACTACTGTAGCTTGCGTCTTCAGGAAAAGTTCTCCTTTCTATATCTATGAAGAGTCTCTGTGCTGGAGGCGCTAATCTCGGTTCGCTGTAAATGCCTTTGACTGTTTAAGTGGATTAGTCTGTGTCTTCTGGAGTTTACAGTTTAAGTTGAAGATTGTGCTCTTTTTCTGATGCACTTGCTTGCATGTGTGTATTCTGGTTTGCTTCTCTGTGACTGTGATAAAACATTGAGAAAAAGCAAGTTGGGGCAAGAAACGGTGCATTTCATCTTAAACTAAATAGCATCTTACCTAGGGACATCGAGACAGGAGATCAAAACAGGATGCTGAGGTAGGAACTGACGCAAAGACCACAGAGGAATGGTGCTCACTGGATTGTTTCCTCTGCTTTAATCAGCTACTTTCCTTATATCATCCATGCTACCCAGCAAAGGATTGTACAGCCTAGAGTGGGCAGGAATATTTTGTAGCAATTAATAACAATGATAATATACCACAGACACTCTTCTAGATTAGTCTGATGGAGATAATTTATGTATTGAAGTTCCCTCTTTCCAGTGCATCTAGGTTGTCAAATTAACATAAGCTAACAAATACTGCTTGCAATGGATTAGCCATAATCAGTATAGTTTCTTTGTTCTGTCACTGTATTTGAAGTAACCTGATTTGGGAGGTCCCTTTTCTAAATATGGGTTTGACATTTTTCTTATTCTGTGATTCCCATTAATATCCGGGGCTCAAAGATGACAGGGAATGGACAGGAGTTACTGGTGGAAGAGTGCATTCTAGAAGGTGAGTTATACCCAGTTCCTAGATGTGGATAGACCTGTGCTCATAAAAATGTTAGGAAAGAAGTTACTCAGACAGCAACATAGTGGACAGGACTGTGGCTGAGTTATCCTATTGGTATATGGCAGTATTGAAAGCTACGAGAAGCCATGGTAATTTCAAGTGACTCAACTCTCATATGAGCAAGCACTCTGGTGTTGTGAAGTGCTAACACAATCAAGAGAAGCTAAGAGAATTGAAAGCCAATGGAACAGGCCCATCCCTGTGAGTGGAGTAGTGGTTGCTTCCACATTAAAACACTCTTTTCTGGAGAAGGAAGGTGATTCATGGGACTCAGAAGCTGACACAACTCACAGGTCCTGGAAAGCTGAACAGCATGATGAACAGCATCCTCCCTTGGCTTATAGAAGCACTAAATCATTGTTGTGGAGACACCGATCCATCTGTCTTAAGGCAAGGCTGAGAGCATCAGGGAATTAGCTTTCCTGAGCCATCAATCATGGTGACCACTCTTTGGTTAGCCATCTGCCTCTAAATCATCCATTCTAGTATTAGTAACCTATTACCTATATTCCTTAAGTAAAGCTATTAAGTTCATTAAGCTGTGTTTATGTGGAATCATTTCTGATGCCTATCACTAGTATGCTATCTACAGTGAGAAGGCCTTTGTTTACACCTCTCTAGGAAAAGACATCCAATAGGGTCATGAAAAGACACATGGCAACACCTGTGCTGTGTTGCAGCTTTAGGAAAGGAACTGACAGAAAGCCAAGTCTTATACTAAATTAAATTCTCAAGAGTTGTGAAAGACATAGATAATACAAAAGGATACATGGAAAAGACTAATGTGTATTCAGTAATACCCTCAGAGTAAGCTGTGTACTCTTATCTTTGTCACAGCCATGCTGACATAATGATAGCATGCCCATCCCATGCTATCTCTATATCTAGGTATGAGCAAGAGATAAAACTGTGGCATCTATAGTTACAGTATTGACATACAGTTCCTTGGAACTATAGGGATGATTCAAGCATGAAGCTGGTGCTGAGCTCCATTCTTCAATATCTTGGATCAGGCTGAACAAATTAAGCTAATCTTACTAAGCTCCTAAGGGGTAGAGATGTGCATAGTGGTCCCATGCCAGTGCCCATATATGGCATTGAAGCAGCACATAGAGAATGATAAGACAAGAAAGCTTCCTAAGGTGTTGCTTTCCATCTTTCACCTGTACCCAACATTGTTCTTATGAGGTCCAGTTGACACAGGTGGTGGGATGTTTTCATGCTGGCCTTCCTAACATCTTCTAGAAGAGTAGCCATAAAGAGCAAACAGACCTTGTTAAAATGGACAGTATTGATTGGGTTTTCAAAGATGTTGGTCACTCTGTGTCAAAGGTTTCATTTTGTGGTCAGTATATTCATACCTTCTGAGTGCCTTTCGACTTAGGAAAGCATGAAAATAACAGTTAAAGAATATGAAAGACAGTGTTCTGATGGTTTAAAGAAGGTATGCCCAGAAGCTATCTCATTGTTAAATGAAATTCAAGTGCCAGAGGAATGCTATCTCTACATGTGTTCTGGCCAATAAGGACAAAGAGGATTCCCAAATCCTAAAGGTTCTTGCCAGTGGTGTTGGTTATGTGACAAAACCAGATATCAAGACTCAATTGCTGAGACACTATCTGCTCTGCTGGCAGGACTTTGAGAAATCATGTTAGCACTCAGGTGGGGGCTTCTTATCCTTCTCTGCTGTCTAGCTGTCAAAGATCCAGAAAATTTTTTTCTGGCTCTTGAGAAGCAATGAAAACCAATAGTCTATTTTCTCAAAGAACCAGCTCGTGGTTTCATTGATTCTTTGAATTGTTTTATTTGTTTCCAATTGATTGATTTCAGCCCTGAGTTTGATTATTTCCAGCCATCTACTCCTTTTTGGTGTGTCTGCTTCTTTTTTTTTTTTTCTAGGACTTTCAGGTGAGCCATTAAGTTGCTTGAATGAGATGTTCAGAATTTCTTCTTGAAGGCGCTTAGTGCTATGAACTTTCCTCTTAGCACGGCTTTCATTGTGTCTCACAAGTTTGGGTATGTTGTGTCTTCATTTTCATTGGATTCTAGAAAGACTTTAATTTCTTTCTTTATTTCTTCCCTGACACAGCTGTCATTGAGTAGCAAGTTGTTCAGTTTCCATGTGTGTGTAGGCTTTTTGCTATTTCTGTTGTTGTTGAGGTCCAGCTTTAGTCCATGGTGATCAAATAGGATTCAAGGGATTATTTCTATTTTCTTGTATCTGTTGAGGCTTGCTTTGTGACCAACCATATGGTCTATTTTGGAGAAGGTTCCATGAGGTGCTGAGAAGAAGGTAAATTCTTTTGTGTTTGGGTGTAAGGTTCTTAGATGTCTATTAGGTCCATTTGATTTATGACCTCTGTTAGAGACATTGTTTCTTTGTTTAATTTCTGTTTTGTTGACCTGTCCTTTGTTGAGAGTGGGGTGTTGAAATCTCCCATTATTAACGTGTGGGGACCTATGTGTGGTTTAAGTTTTATTAACGTTTCTTTTACAAATGTGGGTGCCTTTGTATTTGGGGCAAAGATGTTCATGATTGTGATGTCTTCCTGGTGGAATTTTCCCTTGATGGGTATGAAGTGTCCTTCCCCATCTATTTTGATTAATTTTGGTTGAAAGTCTATTTTATCAGATATTAGAATGGCTACTCCTGCTTGCTTCTTGGGTCACTTATGGACACCAGGTTTTTGACAAAGATGCCAAAACCATACAATGGAAAAAAAGATAGCATCTTCAACAAATAGTGCTGGTCTAACTAGATATCTACATGTAGAAAATGCAAATATATCCATACTTATCACCCTGCACAAAACTAAAATCTAAGTGGATCAAAGAACTCAACATAAAACCAGACACATTAAATTGGTTAGAAGAAAAAGTGGGGAAGAACCTTGAACTCATTGGTACAGGAGACAACCTTCCTGAACAGAATACCAACAGCACAGGCTCTAAGAGCAACAATCAATAAATGGGACCTCATGAAACTGAAAAGCTTCTGTAAAGCAAAGGAACTATCATCAAAACAAAACGACTGCCTACAGATTGGGAAAGGATCTTCACCAACCCTATATCTGACAGAGGGCTAATATCCACAATATATAAAGAACTCAAGAAGTTAAACAGCAACAAATCAAGCAATCCAATGTAAAAATGAGGGACAGAGCTAAACAGAGAATTCTCAATAGAGGAATATCAAATGGCAGAGAAACACTTAAAGAAATGTTCATCAAGTTTGTAGTTAGGGCTATGATCATCTCTTTCTGTTTTCTGGACTGTTTTTTCAGGAAGATGAGAGAGGTTCACTGGTTTGGGAGTATGCGTTGTGGTTTCCACAAGAACAGCAACATATCCAAAAAGTCTGGGCACAGGGGTCTTTTCTGAAATTGATACTCTAGACAAGGACCACTCATGGAGATGGCCTGGAACCCCTGCACAGAGGTAGCCTATGGCAGTTCAGTATCCAAGTAGCTTCCATAGTAATGGGGACAGGAACTGTCTCTGACATGAACTGATTGGCTGGCTCTTTGATCACCTCCCCCTGAGGGGGGAGCAGCCTTACCAGGCCACAGAAGAAGACAATGCAGCCACTCCTGATGAGACCTGATAGACTAGGATCAGAAGGAAGGGGAGGAAGACCTCCCTTTTCAGTGGACTGGGAGAGGGACATGGGTGGGGGAGAGGGAGAGTGGGGTTGGGAGGGGAGGATGGAGGGAGGTACAGGGGGGATACAAAGTGAATAAACTGTAATTAATAAAAATAAAAATAATTAAATAAAAAAGAAAACAATAGTCTTAGTGGACTCTCTCTACACTAACAAAATGTCAAACAAGATATGCCCACTGGTATAATGAAGGCACAGTTGTTATGTGGACAAACAACAGCATTTAAATTAGGTTTGAAATCTGTTGCACAGGAGGGAATTTATATCTTGTACTGTGATCAAGAACAAAGTCCCTGTGGTTGATGAAGCTGAAGGTCCCACTGTGGAGACAACTGCATACTGTTTTGTTTATTGCTTTGTTGAATGGAAAGGAAGAACCTATGTGGTTCTCTTCTAAGGATTTGTGCTGTGCTCATAGATTAGTTGGTGTTGCTGTTATTGTTGTAGGCTGCCTTCAAGTTGGACAATGTCTTGCATTTGGTTGTACTTACTTATGAAGAGGCCTGTAACTGGCTAGGCTGTTGAAATCCAGTGACTGTTCTGTTAATGAGATTTTAATATTCAGGAAAGGATTGTGTACAAACACATCCTTCCAAGAGTCAGGAAAAATTGTGGTAACAATGTAAGAAATAGTCAAAGATGTTGAAGAATATGGTACTATGTTTTTAATGCCCCTCTCCCCCAGGTTTAACAGGATCATCCAACTGTGAATCTTACACTGATTAGAGACTGTGAGAAGTAACTGAGTGTAGCAGTGCTTTGATAGGTAGGGCTCTGCAATGGAGCAGTTAACATCCCATAAAAGAAGAAGCAGTGTGTGTGGAGGGGGAGAGCTATGTTATGAAATCCTGATCTGGGAATACAGCCATTATTTCATCTTGACCCCCAGACATAATGTCATTTTCTGCTTGCAAGAAAATAAGAAGTGGATAATTAACTCAAAGTTGAGGACTGGATGCTATAACTTGCATAAGGTCCCTTCTATGGGATAGGTTGTTGCAAAGATGGAAGAGTTTGAGATGAGTAAGCGCTCACCCTTTGTCAAGTTTCTTAATAAATTATTGGTTCACATTGTCAACTTTAGTCTGTTGAGCGTGTCCTACCTATATTAGCTAAAAATATTATTTTCTTATCTCTCAGTTTAGTCATACGTCTCCTTCTCCCTCTGACTCTCCCTTTCCTTTTTCTTCTCCTCCTGTCCATTCTTCCCCCCAATCTCTAAGTTTCTCTCTTTCTCCTTTTTCTCTTTTCTTCCCTTTTCCACATTTGTTGTACTTGAAAGAACACAATGATGCCTGTTTGAGAATTCATCTCTGAAGCTCTGGGCTCTCTTAAGCTCCCCAACTGTACTGCTTTACATTCTTCTTTTATTACTTTTAATCCTAACTGCTGCATCCCATAGCTTCTTCATCTCCTGCATACCACCTTTTATTTCTGTTTCCTTCATTTTTTTTTTCATATGAATTAAGTACCATTCACATGTCTGATGATACTTTTTGTCCATTTTACTCATTTCCATAGACACTAGTATTTTAACACATGATTCCATCACAGTTTTCTTAATTCTAACAATGATCAGAGTTTAGGGGTTGATAATTTGCTTTATGTCTGTTTTTGTGTGTGCCCAAGATATGTCTGTTCTTTGATAGTCCTTGATTTGGGAAGCTATATTTTATTCTCAGGGATTACTAGGATTTGACCCTGATGTAATGAGCACTATCATAAATGAAGCCACACAGCTAATGATGAGTAGATGAAAAGTGGTCAATGAATACATACAAATTCTCAGACTCAAGTCTCATTCTCTGCCCTGTTGTGGACCAATTCCATGGGGCTTGTTCTCTCTCTCTCTCTCTCTATCACCATTCCCTGGGGATTCCACAAAACCTGGACACAAGCCCACCCTTTCACCCTTTTCCTACCATTTTGTATCAGCCACCAATACTTTTAGGCAAACTCTTCCTGGGCATGATGGCCTGGGAATTAGGCAGGACTATATCCTCCTATTAAGGACAGGCCTCACTCCTACTCAAGGAGTCCAGGCTGGGGGACACAGCCTGATTTCCCACTTAAGGTGCTGCTGAGCACAGATGGTGGCAGTTGGAATCTGTGTTCCTGGCTATTTGCTCTGAGTTGGCCCTGGGTCTAGGCTGCCTCCATACTGACTATGGGTGAAGGTCATTCCCTAGCCATCATTGTCTAGGTTATTTGGGTGGCCCAGAAGAGATCACTTCACCTGGCCTCTGATTGTGTCCATTTACTCAGGTGGACAAATGGCCTTCATGATGAAAAACATTGTTGGTGGCTCAAGATGGTTATTGTCATTTGGAGACCTGTCTCCTCACCGCTGTGAATAACCTAGGTAATATCCTGGTAACCAGCATGGTTCCCCCTCCCAACTCCAGCTGCTGGAGTCTTCTTGTACTGGGGGGCTTCGGGTCAGGCAAGCCTGGAACAGTCATCTGAACCACTTTCCCTCAGTCCTGCAATTCTTTCTGGAATACCAGCAGTTCTTGGACTTTGCTGTGTACTCTATGGACTTTATAGTGTTCCCCATTTGTGTATGCCTCTTCATGGAGGCCTACTATTTTCTGCTGGACCCAGCAAAGAACAACATCACTGTGTTCTGGAGCATGCTCACTCACTCTGACCTTCTATCTATATTTTTTGTTATGTTGTACAAGCAATTCAACTGGCCTTCCCTTAGGGACCTTCAGGGTCCTGACAAAGTCCTATGTCAGTATCTGTCTCCTATAACATCATCTAGGCCAGGTACTTAGTGACCGATCTGACACTCCCATTCTCTCTCTCTCTTGCTCCTCTCCTGTGCTCTCCCCTCTCTCTGTTAAGGTGCTCCCTCTCCCATCTCTGTCTGTCTCTGACTCTGTTTCTGTCTCTCTCTGTGTGTGCTCATGGCTCACTTAGGCCCTAAGTCTCTTCTGCTTCCCTTCTGTCCAATACACTCTTTCATATAATATCTGTCGTGTGCATTATTTTTAAAATAATAACATTTTTTTCCTCTGGGGTTTAGCAGGCAGGCAAGTGGATCTCAGGCCCAAGCTTTCTTGTTTCTATGACTTGCTGTCTGTGGGATCATGCAATTTGGCATAAACCTGTCCCTGTTAGTGGTGTGTAGGCCAGCCTGGTTTTGAATTCACAGCTCAACCTCCGGAGTGCTGGAGTTACAAGTGTGCAGCAACACATTGTACATCCAGTCCCGTTCTGTATGTTGGTGGGTGGCTCTGGATTGGCCCCACTGGGTGGATTCCTGTTCCTCTACATCTGTGGCATTGGGGAAACCAGGGAACAGTTTGCTGGGAGTTGGCCCATTCTTAACTAAGCCTTCTAGCACATACTTTGTATCAAAAAGCTTATCACCCAACCAACTTGGAGCTGGGAAAGATATTTCTGCATTGAGGGCAGGAACCTGGTGATACTGATGAACCACATCCAAGAAAGCACAGAGATAGCCCTTGGGATCCAGTTAGTTCCCCAGTGTGACCACTGGCCACCAAGTGCTCAGGGTGTGAGTCTGTGGGAACATAAGTTACAGACATTAATTTACTAAATTGCATGTTTAAGTATTGGTTAATTTTTTAAATTCCTTTAAAAATGTGATTTAATACAACTTGTTACAGTGCTGCGAGATCTGAAATTCAAAACTTCACACAGACTTTTTAAGTAGGCATAATTCTTTAGAATTTCTTTCATTGAAATGAAATCATTTAGAATGTTCATTTTGATACAAATCTCTTTCCAGAGATTAAACGGTTATAAAAACAAAAATTGTCTTCTGAGAAGCAGCACTGTGGTCATGTCAATTTCAAGGCCTTTATGGATAACCTAATTAAATTCCATCAGACTGTCACAAGATCTCTGAAGTCACAGTTCTCGAGACTTAAGATAGCCTCTGTAGCATCCAGTCGAGGGGGCTTCTTAGAAGTTCTCTTCTGTCTGAGCATAATAGGAAGAGTCCCACCACTGAAAAAGTTTTCTTTTCTGCTCAAAGTCTGGATCTTTTGTCTCTGAAAACACTAACATTAGAAAATGTATAATTGTGACATCCCAACCCTCTTTTTCTCCCTTTCATATATAAATCTTTTTCAATTCTTTTGACAGTTTTATAGCCCCTAACTTTCTTCTTCTAAGCAAAATAGTGCCCTTTTCCCATAGTTTGAGAAGAGTGGATTCTATTTCTGGCTGTGAAAATACTAAAGAATTTCTTCCTTGGGTAAGAACAATTAACAAAGAACTATTGACCAAGATCCCATCCATGACAACTCTCAAAGCCTTTCCATCCATTGAGTCTGGTTGAATTCTTACATCATTCTTTACTGCAATAGTCTTTAAGATGCATGCCTGTTGGAAAAAATTTATCAACACATCCTTTGACTTGATACCACCTATATGCTAAATTTCCAGAATAAATTTTGAAAATGACAGGATTATTATCTTTTGTCCTTTAAAAATTAATATCCTTGATTGGTAAACATTCCAGGGGAAAGACGGCGGTGCCGGGAGGACTCTCATTCCAAGCAGCAGCACAGCAGGGTCGGCACAGTGACCAGCAATCAGAACTTGCAGCCATAAAACACAAGTGATTGTGTTTCTCAGGTGAGAGGATACCTCACAGTGGGGAATTCAATCAGCTTTAACTCACCCGGCTAAACCGCGAAAGAGATCCCAGTTCCTCCAGGCGCTTGGTTGCCAGCCCCAGCCCAGAGCCACACACCAGCATGATCTGGTCACTGTCCCAGACTGAACTGTGGGCCCACCACATCAAAGACTGGATTTTCCAGTCAAGAGATAACCCCACGGAGCAGGAAATGATTGGGATCGACCTTAGGTCACCCAGACATCCCCTGAAAAAGACTCGGGTTCCAAGGGAGCCCCACAAGCCAGCCCAGAGCCAAAGCCAGGGAACTCAGGCTCCAGCACAGAGCCCTGCCTGTGCACCTGATTCTCCGCCTCAGATGAAACTGTGGGCCCCAGGGCATTGAGTTTCACTGTCGGGTACAAACCCATAGGGAGGGAAACAGCTGGTCTGATCTCAGAGCACTCAGCTGATACCACCACCCCGAAAAAGTCTCGGGAAAATTACTCAGTTTAGGCAGATGCCCAGGCTCCCAAAGGCCAGAAAGGCAGAGCCACAGGCAGGCGTCTGTGCCTGTGGGTTCTACTCGCCACCCCAGACAGAACGGCAGTCCCCAAAGCAAAGACTGGGTGTCCCTGGCAGGAGGAAACCCCACACCGGGGGGGGGGGATCATCAGGTCTAACGCTCAGGACACCCAGCACCAAAAGACTTTCTGGATTCACGCAGACTCTAGGCTCTAGCTTTCTAATGCAGGCAGGAGCGATGTGCTCAGCTGGCATTACTGAGTACCTCTAGGGCACTGGGGCACACAGTTGCATCCTCAGACCTACAAAGCCAGAGAGCCATTACAGCAGCCCTCAGATACTGTGCCAAGGATCAACCAATTATCCCTAGCTAGACTGACAAAACTATGGGAATCCCTGGTCCTTCAAGAGGGCTACACCCATAGCATCTGGACCAGAGCAGTGCCCGCAGCTGACATCTTAGAGAGGGACACACAGCTTCTGGTCCAGACTGAGGCACCCAGCCTTCAGACCAGAGTGGAGCCCTCAGTTACCAGCCTCCAGACCAGAGTGATGCCCCCAGGTGCCAAATCAACCTAAGTGCACATTCTCCAGGCCCAGAGTGGAGCACTCAGCCTCTGGCCCAGAGACTTGCTGGGTGCTCCTCTCACTTTCCCGGACAGAACTGTGTGCCCCAGGATAACAGACTGAGTTTCCCTGTTGAAAGAAACCCCACAGCTAGGGAATCAGCAGGTGCTTCAAGAGGACTGTACCTGAAAAACTGTAACAATAGCAGCAGCTCACTAAATTTATAATGAGAAACATTATAAATTTATAATGGGGCAGCTGTCTTGAGAACTTCTATGGGTAAGAGGAGAGTCCCCCCTTCCTAACAAAGACCACAGCTACTACTCAGGTCTATACACCTGAGGTGAGCAGTGGCAATTCCTGAGAAACACTGGCCATACAATGACCATAACCAAAAAGCAGAGGACTCCTTCAAGAAAAATCATCTTCCAACCAAGGGGATTCTCCCTACCTCAGGACTCCAGGAAGCACAGAAACTAACAGCCAACACCTAAAACAGCCCAATGGGTAGAGGTCAGCCTAAAAGCTCAACCAACAAAAGACAGAACAATATGGCATCTCCAGAACCCAGCCATCCAGGGGCGAACAGCCCTGGACAAAGCAGCATAATAGAAAATCGAGAAGATGACCTTACATCTATGCTGATGAAGAGGATAATAGAGGAAACAAATAAAATACATAAAGAATTAGAGGAAGCTAAAACCAAACAGATCATAAATCTGTAAAGAAATGGAGGAAATTAAAGACAAGCAGATTGTGGCCATCCGTGAAGAAATACGGAAAAATGCAGCCAAACAGTTTGCGGCCTTCAGAGAAGAAATAATTAAATCACTGAAAGAAATAAAAGAGACAGAGTTGAAGGAACTAAAAGAAAAAGAGGAAAATACAATTAGACAGGTGAAGGAAGTAAACAAAACAACTCAAGACCTGAAGCTAGAACTGGAAAAATTTTAAAAAAAAAACACAAATGGAGGAAATAATGGAGAGGAAGAATTTAGGGAAGAAAACATGAACTAAAGAGGTAAGCATAACCAACAGACTACAAGAGATGGAAGAAAGAATCTCAGGTATAGAAGATACAATGGAAGAAATCAATGTATCTGTCAAAGAAAATGTTAAATCCAAAAAATTCCTGACACAGACCGTCCAAGAAATCCAAGACAATATGAAAAGACAAAACCTAAGAATAATAGGTATAGAGGAAAAAGAAGACTCCCTTCTCCAAGGCCCAGAAAATATTTTCAACAAAATCATTGAAGAAAATTTCCCCAAGTTAAAGGAAAAGCCAATAAAAATACATGATGCCTACAGAACAGCCAACAAATTTGACAAGAAAAGAAAATCCTCCCGCCACATAATAATAAAAACAGTAAGTATACAGAACAAAGAAAAAATACTAAAAGCTGCAAGGGACAAAGGCCAAGTAACATATAATGGCAAACCCATTAGAATCACACCTGACTTTTCAACAGAGACTATGAAAGCTAGAAGGGCCTGGATGAATATCATGCAGACCCTAAGAGAACACAGATGTCAGCCCAGGCTACTATACCCTGCAAAACTCTCAATCCTCATAGACGGAGAAAACAAGATATTCAATGACAAAAACAAATTTCAACAATACCTACACACAAATCCAGCATTACAGAAGATACTGGAAGGGAAAATACAACCCAAGAAAATTAGCTTCTGTCAAGAAAACACAGGAAATAATTAACCTTACTACAGCAAAACAAAAAGCAACCAAGCACACAACCTTATGAACACAGCTAACATCAAAATCAAAGGATCTAAAAGCCATTGGTCATTAATCTCTCTCAACATCAATGGACTCAACTCTACAGTAAAAAGACACAGATTAACAGAGTGGATAGGTAAACAAAACCCAGCAATTTGTTGCATACAAGAAATACACCTAAAGCACAAAGATAGACATTACCTGAGGGTAAAAGGTTGGAAGATGGCTTTCCAAGCAAATCTTGGACCCAAGAAACAAGCAGGAGTAGCCATTCTAATATCTGATAAAATAGACTTTCAACCAAAATTAATCAAAATAGATGGGGAAGGACACTTCATAATCATCAAAGGAAAATTCCACCAGAAAGACATCACAATCCTGAACATCTATGCCCCAAATACAAGAGCACTCACATTTTTAAAAAAACATTGATAAAATTTAAACCACATATAGATCCCCACACATTAATAGTGGGAGACTTCAACACCCCACTCTCAACAAAGGACAGGTCAACAAAACAGAAATTAAACAAAGAAACAATATCTCTGACAGAGGTCATGAATCAAATGGACCTCACAGACATTTACAGAACTTTACACCCAAACACAAAAGAATTTACCTTCTTCTCAGCACCTCATGGAACCTTCTCCAAAATAGACCACATAGTTGGTCACAAAGCAAGCCTAAACAGATACAAGAAGATTGAAATAATCCCTTGTATCTTTTCTGATCACCATGGACTAAAACTGGACCTCAACAACAACAGAGATAGCAAAAAGCCTACACACACATGGAAACTGAACAACTTGTTACTAAATGACAGCTGGGTCAGGGAAGAAATAAAGAAAGAAATTAAAGCCTTTCTAGAACTCAATGAAAATGAAGACACAACATACCCAAACTTGTGAGACACAATGAAAGCAGTGCTAAGAGGAAAGTTCATAGCACTAAGTGCCTTCAAGAAGAAATTCGAGACAGCTCATTCAAGCAACTTAACTTAGGGTTAGGGTTAATGGCCCAGTTAAAAACCCAAGAAAAAGAAGAAGCAGACACACCAAGAAGGAGTAGATGGCTGGAAATAATCAAATTCAGGGCTGAAATCAATCAATTGGAAACAAATAAAACAATTCAAAGAAACAATGAAACCAAGAGCTGGTTCTTTGAGAAAATCAACAAGATCGACAAACCCTTAGCCAAGCTAACTAAAAGGCAGAGAGACACCACCCAAATCAACAAAATCAGAAATGAAAAGGGGGACATAACTACAGACACTGAGGAAATCCAAACAATCATTAGGACTTACTTCAAAAGTCTATACTCAACAAAATTTGAAAATCTAAATGAAATTGACAATTTTCTTGATCGATTTGACTTACCAAAGCTGAATCAGGACAAGGTAAATCAATTAAATAGTCCTATATCACCCAAAGAAATAGAAGTGGTCATCAAAAGTCTCCCATCCAAAAAAAGCCCAGGACCAGATGGCTTCAGTGCAGAATTCTACCAGACCTTCAAAGAAGAGTTAACTCCAATTCTCTTCAAACTATTCCACAAAATAGAAACAGAAGGAACATTACCAAACTCATTCTATGAAGCCACATTCACCTTGGTACCTAAACCTCACAAAGACTCAACAAAGAAAGAGAATTTCAGGCCAATCTCCCTTATGAACATTGATGCAAAAATACTTAACAAAATATTTGCAAACCGAATACAAGAACACATCAAAGATATTATCCACTATGACCAAGTAGGCTTCATCCCAGGTATGCAGGGGTGGTTCAATATACAGAAATCCATCAATGTAATCCACCATATTAATAAACTCAAAGAAAAAAAAACCACATGATAATCTCCCTAGATGCTGAAAAAGCATTTGACAAAATCCAACATCCATTCATGATTAAAGTATTGGAGAGATCAGGGATACAAGGCACATATCTAAACATAGTAAAGGCGATATACAGCAAGCCTATAGCCAACATCAAACTGAACGGAGAGAAACTTAAAGAATCAGGGACAAGACAAGGCTGCCCACTCTCTCCATATCTCTTCAACATAGTGCTGGAAGTCCTAGCTAGAGCAATAAGACAGTTGAAGAAGATCAAGGGGATACAGATTGGAAAGGAAGAAGTCAAATTATCACTATTTGCAGATGACATGATAGTATACATGAGTGACCCCAAAAACTCTACCAGGGAACTCCTATAGTTGATAAACACGTTCAGCAAAGTGGCTGGATACAAAATTAACTCAAAAAAATCAGTAGCACTCCTGTATACAAAAGACAAAAGGGCTGAGAAAGAAATTATGAAAAAAAACACCCTTCAAAATAGCCACAAATGACATAAAGTACCTTGGTGTAACCCTAACCACGTAAGTCAAAGACTTGTATGAAAAAAAATTTCAAGTCTCTGAAGAAAGAATTAGAAGAAGATATGAGAAGATGGAAAGATCTCCCATTCTCATGGCTTGGCAGGATTAACATAGTAAAAATGGCCATCTTACCAAAAGCAATCTACAAATTTAATGCAATTCCCATCAAATTGCCAACACAATTCTTTACAGACCTGGAAAGAAAAATTCTCAACTTCATATGGAATGACAAGAAACCGAGAATTGCTAAAACAATCCTCTACAATAAAAGATCTTCTGGAGGTATCTCCATCCCTGATCTCAAGCTGTACTATAGAGCGACAGTTATAAAAACTGCATGGTACTGGCATAGAAACAGAATGGAGGATCAATGGAACTGAACAGAAGACCCAGAAATAAACCCACACACTTATGGACATCTGATTTTGACAAAGATGCCAAAACCATACAATGGAAAAAAAGATAGCATCTTCAACAAATGGTGCTGGTCCAACAGGATGTCTACATGTAGAAAAACGAAAATAGATCCATACTTATCACCCTGCACAAAACTGAAGTCCAAGTGGATCAAAGACCTCAATATAAAACCAGACACATTAAATCAGCTAGAAAAAAAAAAAGTGGGGAATACCCTAGAACTCATTGGAACAGGAGAAAACTTCCTGAACAGAACACCAACAGCACAGGCGCTAAGAGCAACAATTAATAAATGGGACCTCATGAAATTGAAAAGCTTCTGTAAAGCAAAGGACACTGTCATCAAAACAAAGCGACTGCCTACAGATTGGGAAAGAATTTGCACCAACCCTTTATCTGACAGAGGACTCATATCCAGTATATGTAAAGAACTAAACAAGCTGAAAAGCAGGAAACCAAGTAATCCACTTAAAAAATGGGGAACAGAGCTAAAGAGAGAATTCTCTGTAGAGGAATATCGAATGGCAGAGAAGCACTTAAAGAAATGCTCAACCTCATTAGCCCTTAGGGAAATGCAAATCAAAACAACCCTGAGATTTCACCTTACACCCATCAGAGTGGCCAAGATGAAAAACTCAAGTGACAACACATCCTGGAGAGGTTGTGGAGAAAGGGGAACCCTTCTCCACTGCTGGTGGGATTGTAAACTTGTACAACCACTCTGGAAATCAATCTGGCACTTTCTCAGACGACTAGGAATAGTGCTTCCTCAAGATTCAGCCATACCACTCCTAGGCATATATCCAAAAGAGGCTCAAGTACACAAAAAGGACATTTGCTCAACCATGTTTGTAGCAGCTTTATTTGTCATAGCCAGAAGCTGGAAACAGCGCAGATGCTCCTCAACTGAAGAATGGATGCAGAAACTGTGGTACATCTATACAATGGAGTATTACTCAGCAATGAAAAATAAGGAAATCATGAAATTTGCAGGTAAATGGTGGGACCTGGAAAGGATCATCCTGAGTGAGTTGTCCCAGAAGCAAAAAGACACACATGGTATATACTCACTCATATAAACATACAACATAGAATAAACCCACTAAAATCTGTACATCTAAACAAACTAAGCAAAAGAGAGGACCCTAACTAAAATGTTCAATCCCCATCCTGAAAGGCAAAGAGGATGGTCATCAGAAGAAAAAGAAAACAGGAAACAACCTCGGAACCTGCCACAGAGGGCCTCTGAAAGCCTCTGCCATGCAGACTGTCAAAGCAGATGCTGAGCCTGATGGCCAACTGATGGGCAGAGTGAATGGAATTTTTTTTTTGAAAATCTAAATTAAATGGACAATTTTTTTAATTTATTAATTACACTTTATTCATTTTGTATCCCCCCATAAGCCCCTCCCTCCTCCCCTCCCGATCCCACCCTCCCTCCCCTTTCTGCATGCATGCCACTCCCCAAGTCCACTGATAGGGGAGGTTCTCCTCCTCTTTCTGATCTTAGTCTATCAGTTCTCATCAAAAGTGGCTGCATTGTCCTCTGCTGTGGCCTGGTAGTGCTGCTCCCCCCTCAGGGGGAGGTAATCAATGAGCAGGCCAATCAGATTATATCAGAGGCAGTCCCTCTTCTCATTGCTATGTAACCCATTTGGACACTGAATGGGAAATAGTAAGAGCTGGAGAGGACAGGAACTCCACAAGGAGAGCAACAGAACAAGAAAATTTGAACACAGGGAACTTCCCAGAGACTCATACTCCAACCAAGGACTATTCATGGAGATAACCTAGAACCCTGACAATGCAGCCTCTTCTGATGAGAACTGATAGACTAAGATCAGAAAGAAGGAGAGGAGAACCTCCCCTATCAGTGGACTTGGGGAGGGGCATGCATGCAGAAAGGGGGGGAAGGGTGGGACCGGGAGGTGAGGAAGGAGTGTCTTATGGGGGGGGATACAAAATGAATAAAGTAATTAATAAAAGTTAAATAAAAAATTAAAAAATTAATATCCTTAATACTAGCCCTTGAATATTGTTGAATTAAGTTTTTGTCAGTTCTGACCCAAATACAAGCTAGTTTGACAAAGTCTTTCATGTAGTGAAAAGCATCATGGAATTTCCTAGATGTGCACCTAATCACCAACAGGACAGCAGTTGGCTTCAGATTTCAAGTGAAGTCTTCAATAATGAATTCATTCTAGAATATTAATTGGACATAGTCCATTGTGACAGATATTCAGATAGGCATGTAAGAAATAAATTTTTATGCTCTGTTTTCATCAAAGAAACGTAGATGAATAGCTGGGACTAATCCTCCTCTATCGTAGCTGGTGGCTGTCACCTTCTTGTACTCAAATTCTGAGAGTTTAGAAGTTGAAAACAGTTGAGTCTGGAAAAATGGGTGTCCATCCCCAGGACTAAGGCTCTGCTTCCTGAACTAACATTATGAGAAGTTTTGGGAGGGCACTATGCTAAAAGAGCATGGGGCTTGGGACTTTAAAGCACCAGGTTAAGGAAAGAGGGAAGTCAGGGACTTCTTGTGAGCAAGGACTTCACTGTCTTGGGTCAAACTGACACAACAGATGACCATTTTTGCCTTTGCTTTATGCCAGGATTTGTCTGCAGAAACTGTGTATTGAAATTGCTTTTTTCCCCCACTGGTTTCGTGATTTTGTTGAAGTGAGGGTCCTTCTTCTACAGGCTTCAAGAGACCATACTCAGAAAATCAAGGATTCAACATGCAGCTAACAGGGAGATAGGCAGGCCCCAGAAGATGTAAATTACCATATGCTTTCTATCATCTCAAACCTATGCTTTAATAAGAGTTATTTTGCTTATTAGACTGTGAGCTCATGGTGGAAAGTCCTTTAGAGTATAGAGTTAAAGATGAGCACACAAAGTTAAAACAGCAACATGTAAAATCAAAGTTAGCTTGTCTCTACTTTTAGAAGTAGCCAGACAAGATCTTTATATCAAATTCAAATATCAGTATAATCATTTTAGTACCTCAAATAAGCTCTAGTTAGTAAAAATACTATAAATTTGGTGAAAAGGATTCACCAAAAAAGCTATTTAGAAAGCTTCTTTTGTCATAGACTACAAACAAAACTTCGACTTGTTATGGCCACTCATTTATTTTAATTTTCTGAAATTACTCTTTCATATAGTTCACTGTTCTAATTCTCACAACCCAACTTCTATGTTAAATTAGTATGATCATTTTATAACATTTCTGGCAAGTTACTGTAATTTAGTAATTTAAAGAGGTAGTATCAATTAATCTAATCTACAATAGTCTTATGAGGCAATTAACATGTCTTTTATAGATAGTTAAGAATACTGTATTCAGAAATATCGATGAACCCCCAATTTGCCAACTCTGAATGGCACAGTTTGCAAACATAGAGAAACATTTCTAACTATTCAACATCAAGCTTCTGGTTCTAGAATAATACTTTTATTTTTTGATATATTGTAATTAAGTTTATAGTTCTTTATTAACTGATTGAAAATAATTTATACACATATAATCATGGCTATATGTGTTTATATGGTTTTATATAATAAAATACATACACTGAACATAAACCAGGTACACAATTTTTATTTGTTTTGGTTTTCATTTATAATATTTTTTAGACTTTAGAAAGTATTACTAACACAAGATTATGCTAAAACAGGTGTTATTTATGATTTGTACTGTCATCTTGCATCGCTTTTTACCTTCTTTCATTTAGCTTTTGTTTTATAAACAATTCTTAATTATTTCTTTTAATTTTGAGATTAACATAATTATATCATTTCCTTCCCTTTCTTCCCTCCAAACCCATCTTTGATGTTTTCCATATTCATGGCCTCTATTTCATTAATTTTTATTACACACACATATATATATTCCTAAATAGGTATAAACTTCACAGTCTGTAAAATATTATTTATATGTATGCTTTCAGGATTGGCCATTTGGTATTGAATAACTAGCTAGTGTGTACTTCCCTGAAGAAGACTCTCAACACACACACACACACACACACACACACACACACACACACACACACTACCCCCTTACTTGCCTTCAGTTCTTTGTGTAGGGGTGAGGCCTCTAGGGCTTTTCCCCTGTCCATGTCAGAACATCTATTTTCCTTGATCAGTAAATTACATTCAATTACCCTACACAAGGATAGCTCCTTAGTATTCAAAATTATCAATACTTGAAGCAAAAAGTCCTCTGAGTTCATTTGATTTTAAATTTTCTTAGAATTTATTTAATGCTAGAAGGAGAATTTAATTCACTTTATCATTTTGCTTTTGTATTATTATATAATATCTGACACATATGTATGACCACAGAATAAGAGGGAAAAGGTTGAAGACTATGGGTTTAAGGTTCTGAGAAGTTGTGTTTCAACCAAAACATCTAGATGTCCATAGAAAATACGTACTTATCCCAAATGAGACTTCCACCTGCTTCATTATGCCTGCCCCCCACATCAAGGCCCATTAGCTGCACCTGCTTGTCCATGAATTGGTTTTGTTTCCTCAACCACATTCCAGTGTCCTGCTCCAGTTGTCACCTGCAGTGTTCCCTTTTTAATTACTGCAGTGAAACTCATCACTGATGCAAAGTAAAATCACTGTGTGAGCATTTAGCATGGACTGATGCCTGAGGTCCTCCCCCAAAAAATCTGTTCTGTGATAAACTTCTTTGGGTTGAGATTTTAACTGCCAGCGTTAATGTTACCGGGGCTGAGAACTTATTGACTTCAGTGAAAGAGATTCTATTTAGCTTTATTAAGGTGCTTATTCAAACATCCCTTTTTAAGACAAATGAATGCTTGTTAAAGAAATATGTTTGAAGTCTATGACACCTAATTTTTAGTTCTATTCATGCTTAGTTCTACGAAGCATGCTTATGTGTACGTTTTCCTATTACTGATATGAGTTTATGAGTTTGTTTCTGTCAGCCTTACCTTTGTAATGAAACGGGAAATATATAATGCTTACTGTCATTACTAATAGAAACAATGCATGCAAATTGCTAAAATAAATAAAGTGCATGATCAATAAGTATGTGATTGAGGAAAAAATAAATAAAAGGTAAGTATTTATAGTAAATGAAAGTAAACAATACTATTTGTTATAGAAATAATACATTCCTGTAATCCCATTACTTCAAAGGTAAGAAGAATCATGAGTTTCAGGCAAATATGAGCTATATATACACACACCATGAGAACTTTTTAAGGACACTAAAAACTAAAAATTCTGTGCAGACCTTCAATAGCTCCTCAATATGCCTCACTGTCCCATCTTCCTCGTTGTAGCTTCCTTGCCCTTTCTATTCTCAATACCTCTCTCTAGGCAAATTACCTCAGTTCTTACCATTAGTTAATACCTTTTATTGATTTATTTTTTATTATAATTTGTTCCCTTTGTATCTCGACTGTAGCCCCCTACACTATCTCCTCCCAGTCCCACCCTCCTTTCCTCTTCTCCCCCTATGCTCCTCTCCTAGTTCACAGATAGAGGAGGGCCTCCTCCCCTACTACCTGACCATGGTCTATCAGGTCTCATCAGGACTTTCTGCATCCTCTTCCTCTGTTGCCTGGAAAGACTGCCCCCACCCACAGGGGAAGGTGATCAAAAGCTGGCTGCTGAGTCTATGTCAGAGACAGCCTCTTCTCCCCTTACTAGGGAACCCACATGGAGACTGAGCTGCCTCTGGACGACATCTGCGCAGTGGTTCTAGATCTTCTCCATGCACGGTCCACATTTTAAGGAAGGTGTTCATCTTACCATATCTTACTCCTGAACTCCTCTTGTGGATGCTCACTTCATCCCATCTGAATTTTCACATCTTTCCTTAAAATCTGTCAGCTAGGTGTTTTCCTACCTCTTTGGGGGTTAAGTTTGTACAAGATGAACAGCTTCTATAGTACACTCCTACACTCCTAGTGGGGTTATAAATAAGCAACTGCCCACCTGTGCCTCATGGACAACCTCTTAGATTCACATATATACCAAGGTAGAGAGAAAATCCCTAACAGAAACAGTTGTTCTCTCCAAGGGACCTCCTCATGGTTCTCAGCAAGGGCTCTTCATATTTGCAAACATCCTCTGGGCTGTATCATAATGTTCTGAGGCTGCTCTAACAAAATATACCCAACTGGGTAATGTGTAAACAATATAAATTATTTCCAACATTTCTGAAGATTGGAAGTACAAGATCAAGTCTGAAGCAAATTCAGTTCGATGGAATCCCGAGGGGCCATAGGCAGTCATTTTATATATTCTCATATTATTAGAGGCAAGGAAGCTCTCTTGGTCTCTCATTTCCTCGTGCTTAATCACTTCTCATCTTAAGTGGGTCTGTACAGGGTAGATTGGGGACCATGGAGTCTATGTCAGACTGAAATTTTCATAAAGGAAGGCAAAAAGGAAGCGCTCCACCTTTTTATAAACACTACCGTCCATGAGTATGCATTGGTACCTCCAAGTGACTATGCTTATAGATGATCTTTTATGTAAGCAGGTTTTTTTTTAATTCTATGAACATATTTATGAATCAGGGCATTAGGTGCAAAAACTGCACACACTACTGATGGAGGCATGTAGTGTCATGACCATGGCAACTCAGCGCTAATGTTTTAAGCTTGAGCACATTGTTCCTTTATGAGTGATTTCTTATCTCAAGCAGGTGTGAAAGCAAGCATTCAGAACATTGAGAAACGATGTCTGCTTTCTTAGTCGCCTTTACTCTTTCTTCTCATTACTAATGGACTTAGCTGCTTTCCATACTCTGTCCATAGGGGTGAGACAAATTTCTCAATCATTTTCATCATATTGTGATTTTTCTCAGCTTCTACCACTAAATGTATTTGCCAAAGCCCAAGACGGTGCTCAACAATGACATTCTACCAGCAGGAAAACCCTCTTAAAATGCAATGGAAGTTACACGTGAATTCTTTCCCTGTTGCACATGTACCCTAAGTCATTGGCAATGGCACATGCTTATGTTGCTAGCTACTTAAGAGGCAGAAGCTGTAAGAGTGCTGAGCAGGGAGATTGAGCCTGCGAGGCACTCACACTAAATTTAGCAACATTATGCTGCAGAGCTGTAAAGAGATTTCTCATCGTCTAGAGGGAAAGACTTCTCAAAAGATGCTTAGACAACACCATGGAAACCTTAATATGCTTAAGAAAAAAAAAAAACCTTTTTGTCTAAAAATAATGCTTCATGTTCAAGTTCATATCAAGTTATTTTATTCTACAAAAATATTTTGAGAATTTGCTACTAATCTTAAAAGAATATTAAAATATTTGAATTGCATGTTTGCTATGAAATATTTGAGTGTTTTTATAACTTATAGTATTCTGTATTTGATTTATATTGGATTTGATAATTATAATGTATAATATATATTTATATTTTATGTGAAACTTATATGACCTTGAATTATATATTTTAGTTCAGCTTGTTTTTATTTTTATATTCTTGGCATTTTTTAAGTGGTATGAATATTAATATTTTGATGTTCTAAAACCAAACACACACACATGAATACACATACATGGCATTCAGTTTCAATATTGCTATTCAGTAGATGGATGAGCCTTTCAATATAGAATCACAGCCAAATAAACTCATGCTCTGGTTAAAACACAGCTGTTCAGAATTTGATAATAGTGCAGTCTGACTTTTTCATGCCTTCAGATAATTCTGTAAATTCATGTACTCAGAATATACGATTTCTGCAAATGGCAAGTAATTCTTTCAAACTTAGAATAATGTGAATTGCCATATCTTATTCATCTTTTTCCAACTAAGATATTATTTATTTACCAAGAGAATAGTGAAAAGCTTGCAGTACAAACTGCACTTGTATATGTTGTCAGTGAGAGTTATTTAAAGCAATCTTTAAGGACAAATGCTGTACTGGTATATTATAAGAGTAGATATATCTCAATAATAGCACTCAAGACTGTCAGGGTTATCTATTTAATTTATCAGAAATAAAAATACTTACTGGGGGCTAGAGAGATGGCTCAGCAGTTAAGAGCACTGGCTGCTCTCCCAGAGGTCCTGAGTTCAATTCCCAGCAACCACATGGTGGCTCACAACCATCTGCAATGGAATCTGATTTCCTCTTCTGGTGTGCATGAAAACAGAGTGTTTATATACATAAATTAAATAAATAAATCTTTAAAAAAATACTGGTTTCTGAAACAGATAATTGACTTAGATATGTGAAAATCATGGAATAAAACAAACTATTAAACAAATTGAGCTTAGGTAGCTGGCATTTTTATTGAATCTCACCGTAAACTCAATGGCCTCAGAGCAACAGAAATTCTTGCTTTACAACAGCATTATTTACTATTCTATTGTTGATAATAGTGATAGATATCATTAGTTTTCAAGTACATTTAAAGCTTAATAATTAGCATTGTTTCACAAAAATAAACATTTTTATTTGTTAAACATTTATATTTATTTTTTATTGTATTTTTTTATTCTTCTCACGTATATTACATCCCGACCACAGTTTACCCTCTCTCCTCTCCTCCTGGTCCCTCCTACCACCTCTGATCTCCCCCATACTCTCTCTCCCTCTGTTTCTCATCAGAAAAGGGCACATTTTCTAGGGATATCAACCAAACATGGCCTATCATGTTGCAATAGGACTAGGCACAGTCCCTTATATTAAAGCTGGACAAGGCAACCAAGTAAAAGAAAAAGGTTCCCCAAAGCAGGCAAAAGAGCCAGAGACAGGCCCCGCTTTCACTGTTAGTAGTCCCAAGAACATCAAGCTACACAACTATAACATATATGCAGAGGACCTAGGTCAGACCCATACAGGTTCCATGATAGTCAGGTCAGTCCCAGTGAGCCCCTTGGAGGCCTGATTGGTTGTTTCTGTAGGTTTGTTTGTGGTGTCTTTGACCCCTCTAGCTCCTATAATCAAGCCTTCCTCTGGCTCTTCTGCAGGATTCCCTGAGTCCTGGCTAACACTTGGCTGTGGGTCTCTGCATCTGCTCCAATCAGTTCCCGGATGAAGCCCTCTGAGAAGATTATGTAGCCTGCTGTCTATGAGTGTAGCAAAGTATCATTAGGAATCATTTCATTGACTTTTTCTCAGTCTTGTCAAGGCCTCTATGGTATCTACCCTTCAGGGCATGTCAGGCGCCAGCTCCCATTGAAGATGTGGATTTTAAGTTGGACCAGTTATTGGTTGGCCACACCCACAAGTTCTGCCCCACCGTTACCTCAACACAGTTGGAGGCAGGACAAATTGTAGGTGGAATAATTTCTGGCTGGGTTGCTACCCAATTCCTCCACTGAAAGTGTAGCCTGATTCAAGCTTTTGGCACCCGTTATTAGGAGGAGTCTTGGCTGTGGTCACCCACTTAGCTTTCTGTGAGTTTGTGTTGCACTGGGTTTCTACCTCTCCCCGGAAATGCTCCCAATCCCAGTTTTTCCTCCCAGTATTCTCGGCCTCCACCCCTTCCTGATCCCTGAAAGATCTATTCTATTTCCTCTTCCCCGAAAGATGCATGCCCTAGCCCCACAGGCCTCCTTCTAATTAGCCTCTCTGGGTCTGTCGATTTTAGCATGATTTCCCTTACTTTACAGTTAATATCCACTTAATAAGTGAGTGCATAACGTGTTTGTCTTTCTGGGTCTGGGTTACCTCACTCGGGATGACTTTTTCTATCTAGTTCCATCCATTTGCCTGACAATTTCATGTTATTTTTTAATAGCTGTGTAATACTTCATTATGTAAATGTACCACATTTTCTTTATCCATTCCTCAGTTGAGAGGTATCTAGGTTGATTCCAGTTTCTGGCTATTGTGAATAATGCTTCTATGAACATAGTTGATCGAGCGTCCTTGTGATAGGATGGAATGTCCTTTGAGTTTAAGCCCAGAAGTTGTACAACTGGGTTATAAGGTAGATTGATGCCCAATTTTCTGAGAAATCACCAAATTGACTTCCAAAGTGGCTTTAGAATTTTGCAGTCCTACAATGGAGTTGGTAGAAATCTTTTCCCACTCTGTAGGCTGCTGTTTTGTCTTATTAACTATCCCTTCCCTTACAGAAGTTTTTCAGTTTCATGAGTTTATTAATTGTTTGTCTTAGAGCCTCTAATGTTTAGGAAGTTGTTGCCTGTGTCTGTCAATGCATTCAAGACTATTCACCACTTTCTCTTTACCAGGTTCAGTGTATCTAGTTTTATGTTGAGGGCTTTGATCCAGAAGTTCTTTTGTATTGTTTGTGGCTATTATGAAGGGTGTTGATTGCCAAAATTCTTCCTCAGCCTGTTTGTACTTTGTATATAGGAAGGCTACTGATATTTTTTGAGTTAAACTTATACCCAGAAAGTTTAATGAAGTTGTCTTTAATCTATAGTAATTCCTAAGTAGAAT
The DNA here is from genome assembly GCF_907164565.1 of Psammomys obesus. Lineage (NCBI taxonomy): Eukaryota > Metazoa > Chordata > Mammalia > Rodentia > Muridae > Psammomys > Psammomys obesus. The sequence goes on along the minus strand of NW_026587216.1, from coordinate 53,079,865 downwards.
TTTTGGGGTAGCTTATGTATATTATCATATCATCAGCAATTAATAATATTTTTTACTTTGTCCTTTCCAGTTTGTATCTTTTGTTTCATTGCTCTAGCTAGAACTTCAAGTACTATGTTGAAGCGATACAGAGAGAGTGAGCAGCCTTGTCTTGTCCCTGATTTTAGTGGCAATGCTTTAAGTTTCTCTCCATTTAATTTGATGCTAGCCATAGGCTTGCTTTAAGTTGTTTTATTGTCTTTAGATATGTCCTTTGTATCCCTTATCTCTCCATGACTAAGATCACAAAGTTGTATTGGATTTTGTCAAAGGATATTTCAGCATATTCTGAGATGATCATGTGGTTTTGTTTCTTTCAATTTGTTTATATGGTTGATTACACTAACAGACTGTTTGGGGTTTTGTTTGTTTTTCTGTTGAGACAGGATTTCTCTGTGTAGCCTTGGCTGTCCTGGCACTCTCCCTGTAGCCCAGGCTGGCCTCGAACTCATAAAGACCTGCCTGCCTCTGCTTCCCCGTGCTGGGATTACAGACATTCACCATCACCGCCAGGCACATTGACAGGTTTTTATATGTTGAGCCGTGCCTGCATCTCCAAAATAAATCCTGCTTGATCATGGCAGATGATCTTTTTGACATGTTCTTAGATTTGCTTTATGTGTATTTTATTGAATAAGTATTCAATAAACTGTTCAATGTTTTTAATAATGTTCATGAGAGAATTTTTTCTGTAACTCTTCTTTGAATCTGTGTGTAGTTTTGGTATCAGAGTGCCTGTGTCCTCAAAAAATGATTTTACAATATTCTAATGCTTCTATTTTTTTAGAATAATTTGAGGACTATTGGTATTAACTCTTCTTTGAATGTTTGGTACAATTCTGTACTAAAAGCATCTAGGGAGATGTAATGACTACATCTATTTCATTAGGGCTCTTAGGTCTATTTAAATTGTTTATCTTGTTTTTACTTAACTTTAGTAAGTGGTATTGTAAATTTCCACTTCTTTGAGGTTGTCCAATTGTGTGGAATATATATTTTTGAAGTATGACATAATGATTCTTTGGATTTTCTGTGTCTGTTGTTATGTCCCACTTTTGTTTTCTGGTTTTGTTAATTTGATTTTTTTTTTCTTTGTGTCTTTTAGTTTGGCTAAGAGTTTGTCTATCTTGTTAATTTTCTCAAAGAACCAATTCTTTGTTTCATTGATTTTTTTGTATTGTTCTCTTTGTTTTATTGATTTTAGTCCTCAGTTTGATTATTCTAATCCTCTTGGGTGTGTTTCCTTCTTTTTGTATATTCTTTTGAGTTTTAGTGAAACATTCTGTAGATATCTGTTTAGGTCCATTTGGTTCATGTTTGTTAACTCCGGTATTTCTCTGTTTAGTTTTTTCCAGATGACCTGTTCATTGGTGATAATTGGATTTTGAAGTCTTGTTCCTACTAATGTTCAATGGGTGATTTAAGCTTTAGTGATGTTTGTTTTATAAATGTAGGTGCTCTTACATTTGGGGCACAGATGCTAAGAATTGAGACATTAAATTGGTGGATATTTCCTTTGATGAGTATGAAGTTTCCTTTCCTATTACTTTCGAGTAATTTTGGTTTTAAGTTGGTTTTCTTAGATATTAGAATAGTTACACAAGATTGCGTCTTTGGTTGATTTACTTAGAAAATCTTTTTTTTTTAATTTTCACTCATTTTATTTAAGTTTACATGATACAGAAGTTATCTTATTTTATTTTATTTTTTTATTAATTACACTTTATTCACTTTGTATCCCCACATAAACCCCTCCCTTCTCCTCTCCCCATCCCACCCTCCCTCCTCCTTCTTCATGCATGCCCCTCCCCAAGTCCACTGATAGGGGAGGTCCTCCTCTCCTTCCTTCTGATCTTAGTCTATCAGATCACATCAGGAGTGGCTGCATTGTCATCTGTGGCCTGGTAAGGCTGCTCCCCCCTCAGGGGGAGGTGATCAAAGATCAGGCCAATCAGATTATGTCAGAGGCAGTCCCTGTTCCCATTACTATGTAACCCACTTGGGCACTGAACTGCCATGTGCTACTTCTGTGCAGGGGTTCTAGGTTATCTCCATGAATAGTCCTTGGTTGGAGCATGAGTCTCTGGGAAGTTCCCTATGTTCAAGTTTTCTGGTTCTGTTGCTCTCCTTGTGAGGTTCCTGTCCTCTCCAGATCTTACTATTTCCCACATCTTACATAAGATTTCATGCACTCTGCCCAACAGTTGGCCACAAATCCCAGCGTCTGCTTTGATAGTCTGCAGGGCAGAGCCTTTCAGAGGCCCTCTGTGGCAGGTTGCTAGGTTGTTTCCTGTTTTCTTCTTTTTCTGATGTCCATCCTCTTTGTCTTTTGGGATGGGGATTGAGCATTATAGCCAGAGTCCTCTCTCTTGATTAGTTTCTTGAGATGTACAGATTTTACTAGGTTTATCCTATGTTATAGGTCTATATGAGTGAGTATATACCGTGTGTGTCTTTCTGCTTCTGGAACAGCTCACCCAGGATGATCCTTTCCAGGTCCCACCATTTACCTGCAAATTTCATGTTTCCTTCTTTTTCATTGCTGACTAGTACTCCATTGTGGAGATGTACCACAGTTTCTGCATCCATTCTTCAGTTGAGGGGCATCTGCGCTGTTTCCAGCTTCTGGCTATGACAAATAAAGCTGCTACAAACATGGTTGAACAAATGTCCTTTTTGTGTACTTGAGCCTCTTTTGGATATATGCCTAGGAGTGGTATGGCTGGATTATGAGGAAGCACTATTCCTAGTCGTCTGAGAAAGTGCCAGGTTGCTTTCCAGAGTGGTTGTACAAGTTTACATTCTCACCAGCAGTGGAGGAGGGCTCCCCTTTCTCCACAACCTCTCCAGCACCTTCAGCAAAGTGGCCGGATACAAAATTAACTCAAAAAAAAAAAAAAAATCAGTAGCCCTCCTGTATACAAAAGACAAAAGGGCTGAGAAAGAAATTAGGGAAATAACTCCCTTCACAATAGCCACAAATGACATAAAGTACCTTGGAGTAGCCCTAACCAAGCAAGTCAAAGACTTGTATGAAAAAAAATTTCAAGTCTCTGAAGAAAGAATTAGAAGAAGACATGAGAAGATGGAAAGATCTCCCATGCTCATGGCTTGGCAGGATTAACATAGTAAAAATGGCCATCTTACCAAAAGCAATCTACATATTCAATGCAATTTCCATCAAATTACCAACACAATTCTTTACAGACCTGGAAAGAAAAATTCTCAACTTCATATGGAATAACAAGAAACCCAGAATTGCTAGAACAATCCTCTACAATAAAAGATCTTCCGGAGGTATCTCCATCCCTGATCTTAATTGTACTATAGAGCAACAGTTATAAAAACTGCATGGTACTGGCATAGAAACAGAATGGAGGATCAATGGAACTGAACAGAAGACCCAGAAATAAACCCATACACTTATGCTTAGAAAATCTTTTTCAGACACTTTACTCTGAGGTAATATATATTTTTTATTATTGTGAGATATTATTGGCCAATGATTATTATTATTATTTATTTTTTTAAATTTTTAAATAATATTATACATTCACTTGTATCCCAGCTGCGGCTCACTCTGTCTTTCCTTCTCATTCCTCCCCTCCCTCCCTCATCTCCTCCCTGTCCTCTTCTGAGTCCACTGAGAGGGGGTGTATTCCTCTTCTTCCGTCAGGCCCTAGCTTATCAGGTATCTTCAGGATGGTTGCAATGTCCTTATCTGTGGCATAGCAAGGCTGCTCCTCCCTCAGGGGAAAGGGGAAGCTCATGAGTTCATGTCAGAACAATTCCTGTCGCCCTTACTAGGGAACCCATTTGGATACTGACCTACCATGGGCTATGTCTGAGCAGGGGTTATAGGTGATATCCATGCATGGTCCTTGGTTGGATAAATGGCCACATAGAAGAGTCCTGTGCTCAGATATATTTGGACCTTATGGGGCTCCCTGTCCCCTCTAGGATATACTAATTCCTCCTTCCTTCATATGATTCCATACACTCTGCTGAAGGCTTGGTTATGGGTCACAGCATCTGCTTTGATACACTGCTAGGTAGAGTCTTTCAGATGCCTTCTGTGGTAGGCTACTCTCCTGTTACTTGTTTTCTCTTATTTCCAATGTCCATCCCCTTTGTCCTTCTAGATGGGAATTGATCATTTTACCCCTCGACCTCTTTCTTGTTTATCTTCTTTAAGTGTACATATTTTAGTATGTTTATCCTATCTTATAGGTCTATATAAGTGAGTATATACCATGTGTGTTTTTCTGCTCCTGGGATACCTCACTTAGGATGATTTTTTTTTTCTAGATCCCACCATTTGCCTGAAAAATTCATGATTTCCTTGTTTTTAATTGCTGAGTAGTATTCCATTGTGTAAAAGTACCACAATTTCTGTATCCATTCCTCCATTGATGGACATCTGGCTTGTTTCCAGGTTCTGGCTATTACGAATAAGGCTGCTACAAACATGGTTGAACAAATGTCTTTGTTGTGTACTTGAACATCTTTTGGATATATGCCTAGTAGTGGTGTAGCTGGATCTTGAGGAAGCACTATTCCTAGTTGTCTGAGAAAGCGCCAGATTGATTTCCAAAGTAGTTGTACAAGTTTACATTCCCACCAGCAATGGAGGAGGGTTCCCCTTTCTCCATATCCTCTCCAGCATGCGTTATCTCTTGAGTTTTTGATCTTAGCCATTCTGGTAGGTGTAAGGTGAAATCTCAGGGTCGTTTTGATTTGCATCTCTCTGATGGCTAGGGATGTTGAACATCTCCTTATGTGTTTCTCTGCCATTCTATATTCTTCTACAGAGAATTCTCTGTTTAGCTCTATAACCCATTTTTAATTGGGTTACTTGAATTATTGCCTTTTAACTTCTTTAGTTCTTTATATGTTCCAGATATCAGCCCTCTGTCAGATGTTGGGTTGGTGAAGATCCTTTCCCAATCTGTAGACTGTTATTTTGTTCTAATGACAGTGTCTTTTGCTTTACAGAAGCTTTTCAGTTTCATGAGGTCCTATTTATTGATTGTTGCTCTTAGGGCCTGTGCTGATGGTGTTCTGTTCAGGAAGTTGTCTCCTGTGCCAATGAGTTCTAGGGTCTTCCCCACTTTTTCTTCCAATTGATTTAGAGTATCTGGTTTTATATTGAGGTCTTTGATCCACTTGGACTTCAGTTTTATGCAGGGTGATAAATATGGATCTACTTTCATTTTTATGCATGTATACTTCCAGTTGGACCAGCACCATTTGTTGAAAATGCTGTCTTTTTTTTTTTTTTTTCATTAAATGGTTTTGGCTTCTTTGTCAAAAATCAAGTATTCATAGGTGTGTGGGTTTATTTCTGGCTCTTCTATTCGGTTCCATTGATCCACCTTTCTGTTTCTATTGCAGTACCAAGCAGTTTTTATTATTATTGTGCTGTAGTACAACTTGAGATCAGGGATGGAGATACCTCCAGACAATCTGTTGTTGTAGAGGATTGTTTTGGAAATTCTGAGTTTTTTGTTTCTTCATATGAAGTTGAGAATTTTTCTTTCAAGTTCTTTCAAGTTCTGTAAAGAATTGTGTTGATATTTTGATGAGAATTGCATTGAATCTGTAGATTGCTTTTGGTAAGATGGCCCTTTTTACTATGTTAATCCTACCGATCCATGAGCACGGGAGATCTTTCCATCTTCTGATGTCTTCTTCAATTTCTTTCCTAAGAGACTTGAATTTTTTTTTTTCAAACAGGTCACATAAAGTACTTTGAGGTGACTCTAACCAATGATTTTTAATTTGTGTTATTTTGTTGAGGTAACAGTAATGTGTCTGCATGGGGGAACTTGCTTTCTTTTGATTATACTAGTGTAAGATTATTTATTTCCTGTGTTTTGATGGTTGTAGTCAACTTCCTTGGGTTGAAGTTTTCTTTCTAGTATGTTCTATAGGGCTGGTTTTGTAGATAGTTATAGTTTACATATGTTTTTCATTGACACATTTTGTTTTCTCCATCTACAGTGATTGAAAGTTTTCTGGTATAGAATTGAGGTGTCATCTTGGTGGATTTTTCCTTTGATGAGTATAAAATGTCCTCCATTTCTTTTGATTAATTTTGGTTGAAAGTCTATTTTACAAGATATCCGGATGGCTACTCAGCTTGCTTCTTGGGTCTGTTTGCTTGGAAAACCTTTTTCCAGCCCTTTACTCTAAGGTAATGTCTATCTTTGTTGGTGAGATGTGTTTTTTGTATGCAGTAGAATCCTGTTTTGGCACCCATTCTATTAACCTGTGTTTTTTTGTTTTTTTTAATTAGGGAATTGAGTCTATTGATGTTGAGAGATGCTAATAACCAATGATTGTTAGTTCCTATTATTTCAATGTTTCTGCTGTTAGTGTTTGTATGTGCTTTCCTTCTTTTGTTTTTTGCTGTGTGTAATTATTTATTTCCTGTGTTTTCTTGGATCTAGTTAACCTCCTTTGGTTGGAGTTTTTCTTGTGTTTTACAGGGTTGGATTTGTGGATAGATATGGTTAAAACATCGCCTTGTCTTGGAATATCTTTCTTTTTTTT
>NW_026587216.1:53069937-53073261 GCF_907164565.1 Psammomys obesus | reverse complement strand
GTATATGGGCACATGGCATGTGCATGTACGTGGTATATGGGCACATGGCATGTGCATGTGTGTGGTATATGGGCACATGGCATATATGCACGTGTGTGTATAGTACATGTACACACGAGTATGCAGCTTCATGAGCTGATTCAGCACAAAGGCTAGAGGATGTTCTATTACTCTGCCTTATTTCTTTGAACCTGGAGCTAGGCTAGCGGGAAGCAAGCCTCATATACTCTTTCCCCAGTGAGCTATCTTCTCAATGCCATAACTTTATTTTTCATTTATTTTCTATTGTTGTCCATTTCTAAATTTAATGTCACATCACATCTGCATGAAGCGTTCATTAATCCAGTAACCATGTCATAAATATCCCAGATACACACTATTTTACCAAATAAATATATTGTTTTATAATTATCTGTTGACGTATCTATTTCTTAAAAGCTTATCTAATGGGGTTGCAGAGTTGGCTCAGCAGTTACAAACACATGTTTCTCTTGTTAGAGGACTCATATTTGATTCTCAGTAGCTACATGGTGCCTCACAATAATCTGCAACTCAGTTCCAGAAAACCTGATGTCTTCTTGTTTCCACAGGCATAGACATGAGTACAGGTACAGCTCTCATACTAAACAAATCATTTTTGAAAGTTCGTTTACCTCCCTAAGTGGGGAGTGCATGGAATTTAACTATTATGTACCTCCAGTGCTGAACATACATAGTACATGGAAATCCTCACCAGGCATATAAAGCACTTATTGAAGAAATAAATAAGATAGACCGAGGATGGTTGAGTGACACAGTGTGGTTAAAGTAGTGTGGACCTCACTGTATACTTGCCATGTTCAAAATTTCCTATGTTCAAAATTGGCTTTTCTCATAATTTCACAAAAATGGACCTAATAAATAGTTAAGGCCAGATACTCTCCCTGGTTTCAGCTACTACTCACCCTGAGTTTCTCATTTTTTTTTCTTTTCTTTTTTCTTTCCCCATATGGATCTGTCTTCATGCTGAGATTTTTCCCATTTTTATTTTTATGCTTGTGATTTATATGCTGGAAATGTGGTCATCTTCACCTCGTGCTTTTTAAGCAAGGCAAGTGGTGACTGTGTGTGATATCAGATAGCACTCACAGAAAGGGCCTGGATCTGCATCCAAGCGCCCATTCCTTAGCATAGCTCAGTTCTTGGAAATAGTTTAGTTGGCTTTCTGCTCTCTGTTTAAGAATGACTTTATTTATCAAATTTCATCACAGATATTGATGTCAGAGGCTCAAAGTCAATTAAAAATTATCTAAGACCATGATCAGGTTTGAAAACACATACTCAAAGTAGTATGCTATAATATCTTAGGAGCCAAATGACTTATACATCTCAATAACAGTGCAGAGATAAATTCTTCAAGCATCAGTTTATAGACTTTTACAAGAATGCAACCCATTACCCATTTGGCCACAAGGTGACTTCCAGTACATTCCAGTAATTCCAACTAAAAAGTGAAAAAAAAATTTTAAAGCAAATTTGAAAAGCTCATCCCAGCTAATGAGACATGTAATGCCCGTGTTCAGTAGACATTATGGAACAAATTAATACTTCCTAAATGTACGTTTAGGCTCCAAGGCTTGTTAGAGAAATGGAGACCAGATAAATAATCAACAAAAGATTTTCTTGCTTAACAACACTCAAACCAGCTCCATGATTTTTTACCTGCTCCTGCCCTGAATTCACGTAGTACGTACCAGTAGGACTACGGGTTAAAATTGATATTTGTCCTGTCCTGTTCCTTCTCTTCTCCTACTTCCTATGTCTATCCTGTTTGCCCTTCTGAATGAGGATCAAGCATCTTACCTAGGAGACAGGAGCCTTCCACAAAGGACATCTGAAAGATTCTACCCACCAGGGAGAAGGAGGTACTGAGACTCACAGACAAACTTTGGGAAGAGCACTGTATTCCTTATGGAAGAAGAGGGAGATAGAAAGACCTGGAGAATAACTCTACAAGGAGAATAAGAGAGCCAAAATACCTGGGCCCAGGAGGTCCTGCAGAGACCTATACTCCAACTAAGGACCATGCATAGAGAGGACCTAGACCTTTTGTTCAAAAGAAGCCCATTGGCTACTCAGTTTCTTAGTGAGTACCCTAGTAAGGAGTACAGAGACTGTCTCTGACATGAACTCAGTGGCTGGCTCTCTGATCAACCCCCCTGGGGAGTACAACCTTGCCAGGCCACAGGAAGATGATGCAGCCAACCTTGATGAGACCTGATAAGTTAGAGTCAGATAGAAGGGAAGGAGGTCCTCCCCAATTGGGACTAGGAAAAGGGCATAGGGGGAGGAAAGGGAGGGTGGGTAGGACTGGGAGGAGATGAGGGAGTGGGGATACAAAGTGAACAAAATGTCCCTACCACAAACTCAAATTCGTATGTAATATAAAATTAAATTAAAAGTGCATAATATACCATTTTAACTTAACATGTTATCAGGCAATCAAATCCCTGAAGACAAAACTGATTGTACAAAATTTGAGAAAAAAAGATCCTCAGAATTTCAGTAGTTATTATATAACAAATCATAATCACATTTACTTTCTGATCCAAAAAAATTACATGTCTAAGATGTAATCCCACTTATAGTCTGTCAACCCACAACACTATACACAAAAACATTTGAAATAACAAACTTTGGAGAAGTCTGGGTATAGATAAATATCTGTTCATAGAAGTCATTACAGTTCTGATAGAACAGCAGCATTGTGGAGTACTATGAAGATCCATAATAAAAAAAGAACTACCTAAACCACACAAAGACCCAACAAAAAAAAGAGAACTTCAGACCTATCTCTCTTATGAACATTGACGCAAAAATACTGAATAAAATACTTGCAAACCGAATCCAAGAACACATCAAAGATATCATCCACCACGACCAAGTAGGCTTCATCCCAGGCATGCAAGGGTGGTTCAACATACGGAAATCTATCAATGTAATCCACCACATAAACAAACTGAAGGAGAAAAACCACATGATCATCTCCTTAGATGCTGAAAAAGCATTTGACAAAGTCCAACACCCATTCATGTTTAAAGTCTTGGAGAGATCAGGAATACAAGGCACATATCTAAACGTAGTAAAACACAGCAAGCCTATAGCCAACATCAAACTCAATGGAGAGAAACTTAAATCAATCCCACTGAAATCAGGGACAAGACAAGGCTGCCCACTCTCTCCCTACCTCTTCAACATAGTACTTGAAGTCCTAGCCAGAGCAATAAGACAACTAAAGGAGATCAAGGGGATACAAATCGGAAAGGAAGAGGTCAAAGTGTCACT
>NW_026587216.1:53043176-53069927 GCF_907164565.1 Psammomys obesus | reverse complement strand
CTGCCTACAGATTGGGAAAGAATCTTCACTAACCCTTTATCTGACAGAGGACTAATATCGAGTATATACAAAGAACTAAAGAAGCTGAAAAGCAGCAAACAAAGTAATCCAATTAAAAAATGGGGAACAGAGCTAAACAGAGAATTCTCGACAGAGGAATATCAAATGGCAGAGAAACACTTAAAGAAATGCTCATCCTCATTAGCCATCAGGGAAATGCAAATCAAAACGACCCTGAGATATCACCTTACACCCATCAGAATGGCCAAAATGAAAAACTCAAGGGACAACACATGCTGGAGAGGTTGTGGAGAAAGAGGAACCCTCCTCTACTGCTGGTGGGAATGTAAACTTGTACAACAACTCTGGAAATCTATCTGGCGCTTTCTAAGACAATTAGGAATAGTGCTTCCTCAAGACCCAGCTATACCACTGCTAGGTATATACCCAAAGTTTGCTCAAGTACATAAAAGGGATATTTGCTCAACCATGTTTATAGCAGCTTTATTTGTAATAGCCAGAACCTGGAAACAACCCAGATGTCCATCAACGAAGGAATGGATACAGAAATTGTGGTATTTTTACACAATGGAATACTACTCAGCAATCAAAAAGGAGGAAATCATGAAATTTGCAGGCAAATGGTGGGATCTAGAAAAGATCATCCTGAGTGAAATATCCCAGAAGGAGAAAGACAAACACGGTATATACTCACTTATATAGACCTATAAGATATAATAAACATAATGAAATCTGTACACCTAAAAAAGATAATCAAGAGAGTGGACATGGGGTAAGATGATCAATCCTCGTTTAGAATGACAGATGGGATGTGCATTGAACATATGACAGGAGTCTACTGAGCGCATTGGAAAGACTCTAACTAGTAGTGTTTTCAAAGCAAAGACTCATGACCAAACCTTTGGCAGAGTACAGGGAATCATAAGAAAGAAGGGGAGTTAGTCTGATGAGGAAAGGATAGGAGCTCCACAAGGACCAAAGATATCTGGGCACAGGGTCTTTTCTGAGACTGACATGCAACCAAGGACCATGTATGAATGTAACCTAGAACCTCTGCTCAGATGTAGCCTGTGGTAGCTCAGTAACCAATTGGTTTCCCATAGTGAGGGGAACAAGGACTATTTCTAACAGGAACTCAATGACTGGCTCTTTGGTCTCCCCACCCCCCAAGGGAGGAGCAGTCCTGTTAGGCCACAGAGGAGAGCTTTGCAGCCAGTCCTGAAGATACCTGATAAAACAGAATCAGATGAATGGGGAGGAGGTCCCCCCTATCAGTGGACTTGGCAAGGGGCACGGTGGAGAGGAGGGAGAGAGGGAGGGACTGGGAGGGAATGAGGGATCGGGACACGGCTGGGGTACAGAGTTAATAAAATGTAACTGATAAGAAAAAAATAAAATACAAAAAAATTTAAAAAAAATAAAAGATGTGAAACCCACAAAGAATAAAAAAAAAAGAAAGAAATATGATTGTAAAAAAAATTATTTTCAACTAATCCTATATATAGTCACAATTAATAGTGAAGTTGAAATAAAGATATTCTACACATGTAAGATAACAATTGCTTTTTTCCATAAATCATTTTTAAAAAATAAAAAATAAAAAATAAAAAATAAAAAATAAATAAATAAAGAACTAAAACTTATTCTAAAGACATTATTAAATTAATAGGGAAGAATGGCTGTCTTGGTCAGGGTTCTCCAAGAAAAATAATGAACCAATATATATTTGTATGTTAGTAGGACTTTGTTAGACTGACTTACAGACTTACAGGCTGTTGGACTCAGTTGTTCAAAAATGGCTTGTACCCTGACAGAAAGACGAATTATCCTGTAGCTGTTCAGTACATAAGACTGGATGCCTCAGCAGTTTCAATATGGTGCTATATTCCCAAGCAAGTGCTAGTCACTCCCCAATCTTCAGTTCACATTAGAATCCTGAAGAAATAGGTTCTACCACCAGTGAAGAAATGGCTCATGATAGATGAATTTTCCAGCCAGAGTCAGGGCAAACCAAGAGAGCAGCATAAGCTTCCTTCTTCTATGTTCTTTCCTGAAGACTACTTCCTGAAGGTGTGGTTTAGGTTGTAGTTGCATCTTCTGACCTTAATGGTCCAGATTTAGAGTGAATCTTCCACCTCATGTAACCAAACCAAGAAAAATTCTTTATAGGTGTGCCCATGTGCCTGTGTTTCAGCTATTTTCAAATGCAACCAAGACCAGTCATCACAATGCTCAACTCTATACGGTGGCCCATGTCTACAATGCCAGCTCTCATGTCCCAACCCAAGATGGGATAACCACATGATCATTACTGAAATTACAACACCAAAAAAGTTTACTTTTTGGGTCTAGAAAAATCTTTGTGTTTATAAATGAGAATAAATTGTTTCTTATTAAATTTGCATATATTATGTATTACATATACATATATAATAATGAAAGTAGTTTATGATACAGGTAATTATGAAGAAGTGAGAAATAATGCAGAGAAATGGATATGTTATGTGCATTGAATAACAGGTAATGGATATGGAAGGGATGGTAGAACAGAAAAAATGAACAGTTTTTACGTCTCTAGGCAATAATTAAGTTACATAGGCATTGACTGTAGGTTCTGAAACTAGTATGTGAAAGACTGGAGAGAAGCAGGGTGATTTTTTTTCACTATAAGGTGTACCAGCAACATGAGGTCAAAATCATTAATTGCCAGTGGGAACTATCTTTCTTTAAAATTAAGAGTTCTAGTTCTAGTGATTCAGTGGTCAGGTATAATGAGCTTATGTGAAACAGTAAGAAACACACAGTAATAGCTACACATTATTCTTGCTAAAATTAATAACCTAAATTGACTTACCTGGATACAAACAAAACTAAGGAAGGGATGGCCTCTAAAAGGCTGAAATTTGTAAATTTGCAAAGCACAGTTCTATCCTAGAGAGTACCATAAAAACAGAGTCTAAGAAGACATGTTTTAGAAAGAGAGTTTTGCACACACCCTGCATTTGAGAATTTTAAAATACTGTTAGATCTCTTGGTCCTTAATTGAGTAATTATTCTGAAAAGTCTTAATCACAAGATTTTCCTGCACATATTTCCTAGACAAATTATAAAATGACTATTTTCACGAACTACTTTCACAATCTACTTTCACATTGCTCAGCCAAAAGAAAATTTTATTTTTAGAGAAAGAAAGCACTTTTGAAACAAATATTAGTGTTGGAGTAGTTAGATATGGTGGTACAGGTATTGCCTCCCATCTTTTTGTAAGTCTGACTTATTCTCCAAAATAAACATGTTTAAGAAGAAATCTATACTGTTTCAAAATGATAGTTTTTAATTGAAATAAATAACATAAGTAATTTTTCTAATAGATGTAAAAACAAATATTTTAAGCTACATTTGTTGAATATACCTTCCTCTCATTTATAGCCATGTGCTAAAGTATCATTAGGGAACATGGTTGGAACGCTGTAACTTAGACGGAGCAAAATATCAAGAATGAAGTAATTTCTGTACCATAGTCTTGTGTGTGTGTGTGTACATTCACATGTGCATGTGCAGGAGCACATATGTATGCAGATGTACATACCCTCGTGTGCACAGTCATGTGCAGACTAGAGGACAACAATGCCTCCACCTTTTCTAGGATTTTTGCCTTGTTTTGCTTTGTTTGTTTTTGAGGTAACATCCTTTACCAGTCTAGTACCCTACGGCGAGGCTGCAGTAGCCAGCCAATGAGTCTCAGGCAACCTCCATACTTCTGCCTTCTCAGCACTGGGATTACATTTCTGGCTTTTTGTGTTATATTCTTAATGGATTTAGTGAGGTGTGGCTATTGAAAGAGCATGTAATTGCAAACTCTCCGTGATGAAATGCTTTCCTGAGAAGCAATTAACTTTCCCAGTCAGATTTGTAAGAGGAAATAAGACAAAAGGTTAAACACCAGGCACAACTGGACCAGAGGACTGTATTATGCCATCATGAGAAACTGGTATCACCCTCGTCTCTCAACATAGTTTTCCTTGCTGTTCCAGATCAGCCTCCACTTTGTGGACCAGATGCCTGTTCTCTGGCCACTGTCATATCTGGATGCAGTTTCTCTAGGTCCTCAGAGTCACATCTGCTCCACTTGTCTCTTCCTGGATTAAAAACCAATAAACAAATAAATAAACCTTGCAGCCATGGGCATGTGAAACTGTGATGTATTGGGCCACTTCCCAATTCTAAAAGAGGAACAGGATCATTAACACCTGGCCAACTTGTTCAGAAAGAGGAAAGAGGACTTTTCATAAAACAAAATTAGGATCCTTGTAACATAAAAAGTGGTGATGAGTGCTGGGCAGGCAAAAGAACAGCTGTCGATTCCCAGTGCCAGTGCCTTTCCTGGGATGATTTTATACTATTTTATGATACGTTAGTCACATTTTATGACTTCACGTAAGATGCATGAATGGTTTTGATGGATAAAATTGGATTTTATAATCAGTATTCCCTCATTTATATGTGCTATAATTTTATAAGATGAACTAACTTTGATTACAAACTGCCTTATCTCACATTCATTTTTAGTCAGTTGAACACATTTTTACTTGGTTCATTGCAAATAAATAATTTCTTTAGTAATTTGTTTCTCAGAACTTTTATTATTTGGAGTCATATTCCTATACCATTACATTAATATTATGAGTAAATTACTAAATTCCAAAGCAAAAAGATTGTGACTCAAGAATGACTCATTTTAGTGGAGAATAATTGTGTCATTGTAGTAACTTTCTGGGGAATAAAGTGCCTTTTAGTCTAGCAAAGACACACGTGCATCACTCATGCCCTTTGTAGTGGGACAGAACAGTCCTTGGCAGGTAAGGAAGGGCACCACTTATGAAGCTACAGCCTTTTTACAGCGCATAATAGAAAACGAAAATCATTTAATAAAACTACATCAACTGATTTTTCTTTTCCCAAGAGACCATCTCAAGAAGTAAAATTCTAACACCATTTGTTTCTGATCACTCTGGAGGTGGCTCAGCTGGGTGTTGCTGGGTTGGGTTACTCTGTCACATCATATCATGATATTTCCTTTGTGATTTGAGTTTTCATGTTTCTTTGTATTCTTTAAAATTTCAAGTTGATTTTTAAAATATTGTGCTATAAACCTTGGTCTATTCAAAAGAGGATATGGATTTTTAATTTTTTAATCAATAATCTGACACACCTAGGCTTAGCATTATGTTCCACGTAACTTTTATGGTTTCTTACTTCATTTTTAACTCAAATCTTGAAGCAACTCTGCAGCTTGAGAATGAGTGAAGGCTTCTTGTACCTTAGTCCTTCATAGTTCTGTTAAAATGCCTGCGTGTAAACCCTGTATATGAACTTTAGAGATGAGCCAGGGAATTTGCTATAATTCATGGGATTTCTCCACATTCCTTTTCATTTTTTGTCTGATGCTGTTATTTCTCCCAGTCAGTTATTACGTCTTCAAGGCACTTCCTGAAGGTGTGCTTGCATTGATGACTTAATAGAGAGAGAACAAAGAAAAGAAAAGCAAATAGTTTTTTCCCCATGTATTTGAGACCTCAGCTTTCCTCCTGCGGAGGAGTTTCCCCTTCATAAGAGTTGTAAGGTGCTGCCTAGCAAATGCTGACCACAGATAATAGTGTCACTGCTAACCTACCACCTTATCCTTGTGTGGAAGCTGGAAGGAGCTGGAACAAATGAAAACAAACAAACAAGCAAACAAGATACATACTGTCTTCCAGTCTTTTTAGATTTTAATAGTGTCATTTTTTGGTTCAGATAAAAAGAATGTTTCTCATGGAGTTCTATCTCAAAGCATGCATTTTTAAATTACAGCTAGTTTTAGCACATGTTGGATGACAACAAGATGGAAATAGTTGCAAACTGGCCACTACTTCTTTCAAAATTTAAATTTTGAAATTTTAATATCTCCTTAATACTTCTGATTCCACATACTTTTGAAGACACCATATTTCTCAGCTAGGCATTCTGTTCAGGATTTGGATGGATGTTTTCTTGTAGACAGGGTGGAACTTATTTCTCTTCTTATATATATTTATTTATCTTCTTCAGATTCTGAGCACCATATTCTTCAAAAAATTTAAATATCCCAGGGTTGAAAATAAGCAAAAATATGATTGAAGGACAGTGAAGGCAAAGAACATAATGCCAGAGCAGAGGGCTACAGAAGGGGAGTAACATGAGAATGTGAGCTGATGGTCTAGGTTGACTCAGCCACTCTCAGTGTTTGATGTGTTGTGAGTAGTTGTCTACAAAGCTCAGGTGGTGAAATAATGAATCTGAGCTTCATTTGGGTCATGAGTTTGGTACAAGAGTAATTTATTCTAATGAATATGCTTACAGGCAGTCTACTGATATTCACAAATACAAGACAGTGAGAAAGAAAATGTCTGTCATATGCTCTTACACTATTCAAGATCCTGTATAAGTAAGAAACAACACACTTATTATGCCAGAAGTCAATAAACAAAAAAGGATTAATATTAGTGTTACTAAAAATAAACAATGACAATAATGAAAACAAAAATGTAAGGATAATAAACCTGCCAATATTCTTTTATTAAACATTCTCATAAATAAAGATATTTGATTTACATATGCTTCGTCTTTTTCAGCTTAAAAATGTGTATTAACTAGCACCTTGCTGTTAGATTAGAGTTTATTCTAAGTCAATATCCTGGTCAGTCCCCTCAGTAAAATTAGCTTTTTTGTTTGTCTGTTTGTCTGTTTTTTTTTTTTGTTTCTTTGTTTCTTTGTTTTGTTCCCATGCAACTCCAATGTGAACTAAATATAGCAAGGAGACGTCATGCAAGGAAACTCAAAATTGTCTAGTGCTCAACTACTACTGAACGCAATTCAGTTCATTTGCTCAACCATGTTAATTTATGTTCTATTCAATATAGCAAGAAATATGAAAAAGCCTAGATTATTCTTGACAGAAGAATGAATAAGAAAAGTCATATATTTACACAATGGATTATTACTGAGCTGTTTAAAAAAATGACATCATGAAATTTACAGACACATAGACTGAACTAGAAAAATTATTCTGAGTGAGACAACCCAGACCGAGAAAGAAAAATACGGTATATATTCACTTGTACAGAGCTATTAGCCATTAAGTAAATAATAACCAATTCACAATCCATAGAACCAGAAAGGTTAAGAATAGAGGAAGGAACTAGGGACATACATGGATCTCCTTAAGAAAGGGAAATAAAGTATGAGTAGATCTGTTGTGAGGAGAAATGAGAGGATGTGGTCGGGAATAAGAGAAAAAATAGGGTTGAGGGAAAGGATAGGGAGAGAGTCAGCTAGGATTGAGGGGTATTTGAAGAATGTTATAAAAACCTAGTGCAGTGGATACGTCCTAAAAAATATGAAGGCAATCCTAAGGAAGTCTCTAAATAATGATGGAGACATATTTCTAACATGTCGTCTCTTGTCACCAAGTAAAGCTTCCAATACCAGGACTGCGCTACATTCAATTTGGTTGTTTGACAAAAGAGGTCCATGGAAATGCCCAAACAATGCAGACTGTTGCTAAGTAAATATGATTCTCTCCAAAAACTGACACCAAGGCCCCTTTAATGACAATAACACTCACAGAACTCATTAAACATAGAGAGGTTGAGTTGCTGCCTACAAAGATCCTTCACCGCTATGTTCTGTTTTCTTTGGTATGAGAAGTTACTCTGAAGGCCACCAAAAAAGAAACAGAAAGACCAACCCACCTACAAAAACTTTGATCTACAAACTATCTTACCTGCAAAATATGCTAGCACAAAGCTTCTGGGAGTAACTGACCAATGTGTGGTTTGAATTAAGGCCCAGTCCAAGAGGTATAACTCATAAACATATTGCTTGTTTGACCAAGAAGCAGAGACTACACATTCCAGAGATATTGAGTAAAACCAAATCATGCTGGTCTAAAAGCAAAGAGAGAAAAAAGAAAATAACAATAAAATGATTTCTTATGATGTCCTGATATTCTCATAAATCAGTGCCTAACAATCATCATCAGAGAAGCTTCCTCCTGCAGCAGATAACAAATACAGAGAACCTCAGCTGAATATTGCATTATGCATTAGGAGAGAGAGACTCCAGAACACATAGCTCTAAGTGGAACATTTCCATGAAATGCCGTCCTTCAGAACTCAAGGAACCCTTGGAAGAGGATGCGTTAAGAATGTAAGAGCTTTCTGTCTGATGTTAGGGTGGGCCAATTCACAACCCTGGTCTGGGCCTGAGAGGCATGTGAGCTGATCTGCCCACTGACTTGCTCACTGTCATGCTCTCAGTGCCAACTCACCAGCAAACCCCCACAACCAGAGCCAGCACTACCCTGCTGCCCAGGTGAGGTGCAAGGCCCACTCTCCTGAGTGTTGCAACTGGTGAGGGACATCCACTCCTATGATGCCGGGCCAGTTCTCCCAACTGCCATAGACGGCAGGGTACCAAGGAGGAGAGAAGGGAGTCCCTTCCTTATCAGTGAGCTGTCCAGCAGACTAGAGGCAGGGTCTGCCATCCTGCACTCATGCCCTCAAAGCTGGCTTATTTTCAACCCCCACATTCAAAGCCAGCCCTACTGTGATGTCCAGAAGAGGTGCAGGGCTCATTCTCCCATGCCCTGCAGCAGATAAGGGGCAGGAACAGCTCTCCCTGCCTGCTGTAAGTGACAAGGGCCAAGGGTGAGAGGAGGGCATCTCTCCATTGCCCATCTTGCTGCTTGGCAGACAAGTTGTGAGGCCAGCTCTCCCATTCTCACACCATCTCACAAGAGAGGCCCAGCTCTCTTGTGCTCCCACCATCAGGGTGAGCTCTTCTGTGGTTGCTCAGGTGAAGTACAGGGCCTACTCTCTCAAATGCTGCAGGGAGGCAGCACTGAAAAGTAGAGCCAGCACTCCTGTTCTTATGACCCCATTGGGGCCAGCCCTCACACACACTGCTGTTGGCAAGGGTAAATGGATGTCAGGGGATCTCTCCCTAGCCGACACCATCACACAGCAAACAAGAGGAAGGGCTGGCTTTCCCACACTTACACCCTCAGGACCTGCTCACCTGCAAACCCCACATACATGACCAGCTCTGCTGTGCTGCCCAGATGACATGCAAGGCCTGCTCTCCCAAGTGCTGCAGCAGATGAGGGACAGGGCCAGCTCTCTTGCTTTGATGACATCAGGAACAACTATTCTGCTTGTCTTAGATAGAGAGGGTTAAGATGGACCATTTTCCAAAGTAAGGGGAACAAGGACTATTTCTAACAGGATCTCAAGGGCAGGCTCTTTGACCTCCCCATCCCCCCAGGGGAGGAGCAGTCCTGTTAGGCCACAGAGGAGGACTTTGCAGCCATATCTGAAGATAACTGATAAAACAGGGTCAAATGAAAGGGGAGGAGGTCCTCCCCTATCAGTGGACTTGGAAAGGAGCAGGGAGGAGACCAGGGAGGGAGTGTGGGGTTGGGGAAGGAATGAGGGAGCAGGATACAGCTGGGACACAGAGTTAACAAAATGTAACTAATAAGAAAAATAAAATTAAAAAAAAAAAAGATGGACCATTTTTCCCGCTCCCTGTCACCACATGGCAGGCAAGAGGCAGGGCCAGCTCTTCCATGCTTATGTCCTTAGGTCCAGCTCACCTGTGTCTCCACCACCATGGTAAGTTCTATTGTGCTGCCTAGGCAAGATGAGGACCTGCTCTCCAGAGTGTTGCAGCTAGTGAGGTGTAGGAATAGCTCTTCTGCTCTCATGACCTCAGGGACAGGTCGCCCACCTATAACAGATAGTGAAGGGCAAGATGGAAGGAGGGTGGCTCTCACTCATCCATGCCACTGCATAGGAGATAGTGGTAGAGCCAGTCCTCCCACACTTTTATCCTTGGGGCAGGCTCAACTCCTACAATGTGTTTGGCCTGCCCTCCTGAGTATTGCACCTAGTTAGGGGCAGGGGCAGCTCTCCTGCTTTAATGCCCCCAGGACCAACTCTCCCATGAAGCACAAGTGAGGGGTGGGGCTATTTTTGCATAGCCCTCAGGTAGCCCAGACCAAAGACGTCCATCTGAACTTTGGTGGTGGTAACAGACCACTGCTATTGCAGGGCCACAGACCCTGGCACCATAGTTCGAGGTGGCATTACCTGCTATGCACATCAGGTTGTTCCTCACTACCCTCCATCTATCGCATTGATGAAATACTGGAGTGCATGAAGAGGCAGGTCCTGCAGATCCAAAACTACAGAGCAACAACCAGATTTCTGAGAGGAATCTCAGTTAGGTTCTAATATTGATAGGGTAGCAGAAGCTAGAGGCCTCATACCAGACCAACAAGTCATTGCAGTGACCATTTGCAAGCCAAGAGGTACACTGTGGGGCATGCTGTAACGCACTACTGCTTTCACAATTTATTTTTCTTTTTGAGGGGAGGTTGTAAAGGTGAAAGCCAGGTACGAGGAGAGGCAGAGATGAGTGAAATTCAAGTATATAATGTGAAATTTGCAAAAAACAATAACATTTAAAAAAAAGTTAAAGAGTGAGAGAGTATAGAGGAAACCGAAAGAGCAAGGCCCTCTAAACCAGCTGAGCAGGCTCAGATGAACTCGAGGCTGAAGCAGCAAGCACAGTGCCAACACTGCTCTTCACCAGGTCTTCTGTGTGTATATTAAAACTTTCAGTTTAGTGTCTTTATGGGACTCCAGAATGTGTGAATGAGTAGGTCTCTGATTTTTACACCTTCTCCTGGGTTATTTTCCTTTTGTTGGTTTCTCCTATTCAACTTTGAAGTGATAGTTTTTGTTTTATCTTATTATATTTTATTTTATTATGTTTTGTTATTTCTTAGAAGCCTGTTTTTTTTGTTTTGTTTTGTTTTTTCTAATGAGAGTCAGAAAGGTAGTGGATACAGATGGGAGAGAAAGAGAGGAAGAACTGGGAAGAGTAGAGAGAGGAGAAACTGTAATCAGGATACATTAAAAATAAATTAAAAGAAAAGCTACTAGATTCAAGTTAAGGTAAAATTCAAAGAGGTAGTATCTTGTGTTTTGACAATTTACAACTTTAATATTTTTAAATGTGTCATCATCATCATTATCACTGTGTGATGGAGGCTCACACATGACACAGCACCTGAGTAGAATTGAGAAGGGAACTTTATGGAGTAGTTCTCGCCATTCACCTCAAACAGGTAACTAATTGAACTCAGGTTGTCAGATTCACATTACTGGGTGGCAAGAACCTTTACCCTGAGCTATCTCATCTCCTCATATAGTGAAAAGTGTTTGATGTATCCTGTAATTGTGCTGCTTACTTCACTGAAACTATAAAAATGTTGACATCCTTCAACAATTTTGATAGTTTCTTTTACCAAAAACAAGAGTATATTTTTAGTTACAAGCTAATTGAGAAATTACAAAAATAGAAACCAAAGTGATAACAGCCTCCCAGACCATTTTTGTTCCATAGAAGTTTTATCTCCTTTCATGCAGAAGGATTTATCTTCAAGATCTTGTTCCTCAACCACACAAACCTGATGTGAAGATTTTGAATATACAGCATTTCTTTACAAACTTCTCCCAGCTGCTGCTAGGATGCTGATTTCCTCCTGGATCCTTTGCTTTTTGTCATCCAGCAGATAAATCAGGTGCCAGACAAACGGCCAGATGTCTCAAGCTGCAGCCTTGATTAGCAAACTGCAGGCTGAGCAGCAGATGGAGGTGTCTGCGGCTCACTGCTCTTGCTTCCGCTGCATTCTTTGGTGTTATTCACCAAAGCTTGGCATCCAAGCCCAGATGCTCCTCAGAGCTTCAGGAAGCATACTTCCGCTAGAGCTCTTCTGCTTTGTGCATAGGTTTGAAAACATTTAGGCCCCACTGTGCTTGTGTTTTTGTTTTCCATTGTTTTACTTCAACGATCAGTCAATAGTGAAATAAAATGGGCCCTGGAGATAATGAATAAAATTTAATAGGAAACAAAGACATTTTTCCCTTGAAGAAACGTTAGCATTTGTCTAAGTGTCAACAAGAGAACTCACTATTATAGATTGCAGCTGAGGCAAATTCCAAGACTTTGACGTGATTTTAATGATAATTACATTTAAAATTTTAAGCTTAAAGAAAACATCTTGAGAGAAAACATTTATGTATACTGAATCCATGTAAGATGGGTGTGTGTGTATGCACACTTGCAAGCACCTGTTTGTTTTCTGTGACATGGAATTATACAATGAGTATATGTGAAAATGAAGGGAAATATGTTTAAATTTTGTGCTACAAGATGGGAGACCTCAGGTAGCCAACCAGAAGCATAATGAAAAAGAAACACACAGGGCTGCCACCATGACTCAGCAGGTGTTCCGTCCTCCTAAGCCTAATGATAGGAGTTCAATACTCAGAACACTCGAGGTAGGAGAGACCTGTTTCCTGATTCCCACAAGTCGTACTCTGACCCCCTACAATATTGACCCCTACACATATGCTATCTATGGCTTGCATGTGGACCTCGCCCAACAAAAATGTAAAAACATATTTTAAGAATTAGAAAACAGTGTATTATATAGGTCAGAAAGATTTCCAGGTCAAGACAGAATACTGAATTTCAAAGTTACTGTTAAGTTTGAAATTTAACAATAACTGCTGGGACAAATGGCTGAGGTACCTACTTAATATATCAAAATAATGCAAAATTTAGTATTGTAAACAAGAAGCAAATTGCTCCTCGTACTGTTTTGCTATGTTTGTTAAATGACTTATTTGACATATGTGATTCTGAATAAGAAATGTACATGTTCTGCATTGAATATATCACCATTGCTGGAGGAATAGCCCCTGATGTCCCACAGTTGGCAGAGGGGTTGATGATAGTTGGCTCTTGTTAGATTTCCCAGGCTCAGGATGGATCCAAACTCAGGTGAGTGTGATTAGCATTTATAGGATTTTGAGGGTTATCAACAAAAGACAAAATAAAAATAAAACAAAGAACATGACATTGGGAAGGAAAAGAGGAGGTGGGGACTATGTAGAGTTTGAAGGAAGTAATGGAGGATGATGTGATCAAAATAAACTCTACAATGTATGAAATTTATTTATTCCCTTATCTTCTTTACAGAAAACGGAAATGGATATATGTATTATATGTTATTTAAAAATATACTTCAAAGGTTTTGTATAGATTTAGTTAAAAAAAAACACATTTCTGTTGAATGTTTGTGAGCCTACTTCTCAGTTTAAACAATGACATGTTAACAATAGAGTTGAATTCCTTTTTAAAATTCTTTTCGTTTCATATTCAAAATTTTTGCTATCCCAAATGTTGTTCCACTGTCTGCATTCTCTAAGAGAATTTGTCTCTTTACGTGCTTAGGATTTTATCTGGTACAGTACACGCTTTTAGAAGCAGTTTTTATCCATATGTTCCTTACATATGTACATCTTTATTTTTTGTTGTTTTTATATATTTTTATTCCTATCATTAAGGAATATAATAATATTAACTGCAATTATTCTTATATTCCTTTCTTGTTCCTATTGAGGTAATGGAAGTTATTAGACAAAATTCAAACATCTTGCATTTGTGTGACATTGTAAATTCATTTATTCCCATCAACTTTGCATCACTAGTTTCATTATCCTGAACCCACAATTTTTTCTTCTTTAATTTTTTATTTTACATCTCAGTTGCAACTCCACTCCCTTCTCTCTCCCCATTCCCACCCTCCCAACCACTTCCCTCATACACCCATACCCCCAAATCCCCACACCTACGGATCAACCTACTTTGTCATATAGAGTCACGTCAAGACTAAATGCCTCCTCTTTCACTGAGGCATGATAAGACAGACCTCCTAAGAAAACTGAATTCAGAGGGAGGCAACAGAGTCCAAATCAGAGACAGCCCCCTCTCCAATTTTTAGGGTACCCACTTGAGGACCAAGCAGCCCATCAGCTTCACACATGTAGGGGTCCTGGGACCAGTCCATTCATATACTTTGGTTGGTGGTTCAGTCTCTTTGAGCCCTAAGGGACCCAGGTCAATTGGCTATGTAGGTCTTCTTGTGGTGTCCTTGACTCCTCTGGCTCTCTCAGTCCTTCCCCCAACTCTTCCACAGACTCCCTGAGTTCTGCCTAATGTTTGCTGTGAGTCTCTGCACTTGTTTTCATTGTCTGATAGATGAGACTTCTCAGATGACAGTTATGCTAGGTTCCTGTCTTCAAGGATAGCAGACTATCATTAATACATTAATATTAACAGGGCTTAGGTCTCTCAGATAGGGTGGATCTCAAGTTGGTCCAGTCATTGGTTGGCAAGCCCCTCAATATCTGTTCCATCTTATATCCCCGCATATATTGTAGGCAGAACAAATTTGGGGTTGGGTTTTTTTTTTTTTTCTTTTTTGCTTTGTGACTATTTGGTCAATTTTTAAGACTATTCTGTAAGGTGCTGAGAAGAATGATATTCTTTTGTGTTTAGGAGAAATTTCTGTAGATAAATGTTAGGTCCATTTGATTCATGATGTCTGTTAGTTTTATTATTTTTTTGTTTAGTTTCTGTCTTGATGATATGTTCATTGCCGATAGTGGGGTGTTTAAGTCTCCCACTATTAATGTGTGGGGTTTGATGTAATATTTAAGTTTTAGTAATATGTCTTTTACAAATGTGGGTGCCCTTGAATTTGGAGCATAAATGTTCAGAATTGAGATTTCATCTTGGTGGATTTTTCCTTTCATGAATATGATGTATTCTTCCCCATATCTTTTGATTAATTTTCATTAAATGTCTATTTTATTAGCTACTAGAATACCTATCTTGCTTCTTAGGTCGATTTGCTTGGAGAACCTTTTCCAGCCCATTTGAGATAATGTCTATCTTTATTACTGAGGTGTGTTTCTTGTATGCAGCAGAAAGATGGATCCTGTTTACACGTCCTTTCTGTTAGTCTGTGTCTCTTTTTTGGGAATTTGAGTTCATCGAGATTGAGAGATATTAGTGACCAAATATTGTTAATTCTTGTTATTTTGATGTTGATGATGACAGTATGTATGTGTGTGTGTGTGGGGGGGGGGTGTTTGTGCTTTCCTTCTTTTTGTTTTCCCGACGTAGGGTTATTTATTCCTTGAGTTTCTCTGGGTATAGTTAACCTCTTTAGGTTGGAGTTTTCCTTCTAGTATATTCTGTAGGGCTGGATATTGTTTAACTTTGTTTTTGTCATGTAATATCTTGTTTTCTCCATCTATACTGATTAAAAATTTTGCTGTGTATAATAGTCTGGTCTAATAATTGTAATCTCTTAGTGTCTGAAAGATATCTGCTCAGGGCCTTTTTGCTTTTAGAGTCTCTGTTTTGAAGTCAGATGTAATTCTGACAGGTCTGTATTTATATGTGACTTGGCCTTTTTATTCCATGCAGGTTTTAATATTCTTTCTTTGTTCTGTATATTTAGTGTATATTTGATCATTATGTGGTAGAATTATTTTCTTTTTTTGGTACATTCTATTTAGTGTTCTATAAGCTTCTTTTATGTTTATAGGCTCCTTTTTCTTTAGGTTGGGGAAGTTTTTGTCTATGATTTTATTGAAAACATTTTCTGGGCCTTGGAGCTGGGAGCCATTTTCTTTTATTCCTATTATTCTTGGGGTTGGCCTTTTCATACTGTCTCAGATTTCTTGGATGTTTTGTGATAGGAACTTCTTAGATTTAACACTTTATGACTGATGTATCAATTTCTTCAATTATATCTCCTGCGCCCAAGATTTTCTCTTCCAACTCTTGTATTCTGTTGTTGAAATCTTGTATCTGTAGTTCCTGTTCTCTTCCCTAGGTTTTTCATCTCCATGATTCTTTCAATTTGTGTTTTCTTTATTGTGTCTATTTCAATTTTCAGGTTTTAGATAGTTTTATTCATTTTTTCACTCATTTAATTGTATTTTCCTGTATTCTTTAAGGGATTTATTAAATTTTTTTTTACCTGTTTGTATTGTCCTATATTTCTTTAAGGTATTTATTCATTTTGTTGACCTGTTTGCATCTTTCTGTATTTCTTTAAGGGATTTATTCATATCCTCTTTTAAGGCCTCTATCCTCTTTATAGGGTTGGGTTTAAGGTTGTCTTTGCTTTGGCTGTGTCGGTGTGTTCAGGGCTTTCTCTAGTAGGATTGCTGCATTCTGATGATGGCATATTGCCCTGGCTTTGGTTGATTGTGTTTTTACGCTGTCCTTTTTCCATCTGTTTGACCCTGGTCTTAGGTGATGATTTTGTTCAAAATATTTTCAATGGTTCGATATTTCATCAGTTCTTGATGTTGACAGAACTTGTCGGGGAGGTAAGCAGAGCCTTGAGCCTGATAATGGAGCTCAGGGAATAGCAGGCTGCTTACTTCTGCTGGCTGTGTGTTCCTGAGGACCTGAACACCTGGTTTGTCCCTTCTGGCTGTGTTCCAGGTAAGCCTGGATAGCAAGCGAAAAGCTATGCAGAGTCTGACCTACTTGTTCTTGGGAAACAAGTAGGCCTCCTCCAAAGGGTGTATAACATCTTTAAACAATATATAACACTGTTCCAGAAGCTTTAATGCAGTATTTAATTGTTTTGTAATATATGTCTTCTTCAACTTTCTTTTTATTTCTTTTATTTGGGGGATTATAATATAGTCAAATTACTTTTTTCTTTTATAACTACTCCCAGTACCTACAATATACCCCTCCTTGCTCTAGTTCAAATTCATGGCTTTTCTATCATTACTGTCTTTGGGAGATTGATTTGAGGTTCATTATTTAAGATGATGGATTTCATTGTCACATAGTCTGTTGTGTAAATACATAATAGTCAATTCCAATTGATGGACAATGAATTTTACACTTTTAATGAAACAATCATTTGAAAACATGTCTAGATAACTTTAGAAGGAATAATGGTAAATCAACATTGTTAGGTTTCTATTTCCTCCCTCTAAAAACATTAAAGGTAAACTTCTAGCCTTTGTATGTTTGAAAAATTTTTTGGCTTATTTTCACGTGGAATAAATTTGTGGTTGGCAGCTTCATAATATTGATTTAATACTATCTATTATTTAGTATTGACGAGGAAAAATTACTCCAATACTGTGTTTGAGCTGTTGAAAGCTATGGCTGCGATTTTCTTTTTGCAATAGTCCTTTTAAATCATTTATCAGGTGATAATATTTTTCTAGGTGTGAAATTTTCTTTTGCCCTATTTAACCTCATGATATACTTTATACATTAAAAAAAAACAAATTTCTCACTCTATAAGTGGATTGTCTTAGAATTTGGCATATTGCCTCAGTCAGTGGTCCATAAACCCCTCTTCTTGCCTCAGCCATACTGATACATGCATACTGACACTGTTACAACTGTGGACAACCACACTTGGCTTTCTGGTTTACTTTTTATGTAGACCGGAAAGGAAAATTCTGTTTCCTTCAAAGAAGAAAATGTTTTATTCTACTTCTTAATTGTTAACCATTGTTAGTCTCTACTGTAGAAATCTCCATTAATTTTTTAATATGATTCTGCATGTCTCTTGCCATGGTTGGTATTCATTTTATTTCATTGGTTAAGCTGTACTAGTTGTAGCACAGTGTTATTATAGGTCAGCACATGGATAGTCTGAAATGATTACTTTTTGCCACTACTTGTTAGTTTTTATTTGTCTGATCTAGTATTTATAGGCTCAGCATTATTTCATGTTTTTAAAAGGATTAATCTGGTTATTTTTTTTTTACTTTCATGAATTTTAATTTGCTGGGTTTTTTTTAAATACCTTTAACCATTTATTTGGAGTCTCTCTAAATATTTTATAATTTCCATTTATTGTTTTGTGAATACAATTAACATTAAGACCTGTTTTTATGTTCATGTGTTGATTATTAATATTAGGAATTTAGGATCTCATAGACAGGATTATATTTATGTTTTTTTAACTTCATCTTTTAAAATTATCATACTTTAAACTTTAGATTTGCTTATTTTGTTTTATGAGCATGAGTTTTTGCCAGCATGTACATGCACTATGTATGTCCCTGGTGTCTACGGAGGTCAGGAAAGGACATTCTATTTGCTAAAACTGGAGTTGCAGATGTTTTTGAGTCACCATGTGGAACAGAATTCTGAATCTGGGACAAGAACAGCAAGTACTCATAATTACTGAACCATCTCTCTAACCCCCAAATTAAAATGATTTACAATAATGATAATTTCAAATATGTATAAAAGTAATGTATAATTGATTGAATGTTGTTCATAAAGATTTATATATTTCTATTTTTTATTTAGCAACTTTGCATTACTTATATGGAATTATAGCTAGGTAACATTGATTAATTAATTATATGTTTTATTTACTTTTAAAACTAACATTTAAAATAACCAGAGTAAAATAAAATAAAATTTCAGTTGTTTTTTTTTTTTTTTATAATAGTTAAGTAATTGAACTGGCCTTTCATTTTCCAAAGACCCATTGTATCTAATAATCACTATTTTCACATTATAAATTTATGAGGCTAAAACAATGATTTTGCTGAAAGAGCTATGCATTAATCACATTATCACAGAGAAATATGATTAACCAGTGGTAGTAAATAATTTAATCTGATAAATTATAAAATGATGCAGTAACATGAGTTAACAATGGAAATGAACATGAAAATTCGAAGAGCATTATAGTTTTCATTTGCTACTGAAATAGCATTTCAATATAATCTGCTTAATATTTATTAATTGCATGAGATTAATATAATAAAAAAGTGCCTTCCATGTGGCATTTGTCAGGGTAGTGGTGTAAAGGTGAGCACAGCTTTTTTTCAGTGAGTTTAACATTTATAAAGTAAGCAGAATTTATTATCTTCACATCTACCTTTTTCTATTCATTTTAACATAAAATGCACTGATTTATTTTTGGGAGGAAAAAACTCTAAATCGAAAAAGAAAATAAAGCTAAGACAAAATAAAGTAAAATATAATAAAAATAACAACAAAAAAGATTTAAAACCAATCAAAGATGCCTGACATTGCAGAAAAATCAACAATCTGAATTAATTTTATTTCAGTAGTCCTGAAAGGAGTTGAGGACTAAACTAAAAAACGAATCAGTCGTGATTAAGTTTATAAGTAAGAGTGAAATAATTCAAATGACTTGAGACTTGGAAATATTGAAGCTAGTGAGTGAATTTAAAAATAAAAATCTTGTGAGGAGCACATGGCCACGGTCTTAATTCTCACTGAAAGTATGTAAATATAACTCCAAATATATGTAGAGTAGATTTAGATCATGTATATACTGCATTGAGAAGAAAAAGCCACAGAAGACACAAATACACAACATATTAGTGATGTTCAGTGTGATAGTTCACATGTGTACAACCTGTCACCCTGAACTATGAATTCCTCATGATTTTTACATAAATAATAAGTTAATGAAAACATTTAGGAATACCCCATCACAGACTAGACACTGCACTCACCTAGGGCCCATTGAACAACAAAGCAGTGAGACCAGAACATTTCTCTCCACCCATATTCTTTCCTGTATCTGTCTCAACTCGCGTATAGGAGCATGATCTTTTCTGTTACAACTTCTCTAAGTGCCAGGCTGAACTTGGTTTTCTAATTTTAGTAGTTGCAAGATCAGGTAGAAAAGAACGTTGAGTGTGCTATGGCACGCTGCACATAGCATCCCTTGCATTGCTTGATTCACTTGAATGTGTCAGGACCACTGTGTCTGTGGTCAGCAGCCAAGTCGCAGTGAGGTTCTGCAAAGCATTCTGAATGCAGCAAATTCCCTAGCAACAAATAGGCCTAAAGTTCTGTTATATTTTAGCATTAGATATTAATAACTTGGATGTTGATAAAAGTAAACACATTATCTTTTGGGGTTTTATTTTCTGTCTGTTTGAGCACAAAGGAAACTTTGTTGTTTGTTTGTTTGTTTTTGCTTTTGTTTCTGCTTGTGATAGACCTATTTCTCAGGCTCTAGTGCATTTTGCAATGTGGGTTTAGAGAACTACCTGATCATGCAGCCAGGTATGATTAGAATGATAAATGAGATGTGAGTAGATTTTCAAATCGAGATAAAGTGGGAATTATATTATTAATTCATTTTTCCAAATTAGATTAAAGCCATTTGTATTAAAAACCTGTTATTCAACAACTTGTTTTGGGAAACACACAAGGATCAGCACTGCTTTTTGATATTGACTCTACTGAATATAGAAGCAACAGGGATAAATGAGCTTGGCAGCAATGTATGGGAACTGTTTTAAACAGAAAAGCATAACAAAATTTTACATTTTTTTTCATTTTTAAAACCAAAATCTACATTACAAAAGAAAAATAAAAACATAAAAATAACTGGGAAAAACAGCTAGTTCCTTATCATAAACCTTCTGTGTGATTCATTAATATGGCACAACACATTTGCAGGGATCTTGCTTTCTTTGCTTTTGTGTGATATGTTTAAAAAATCTAAGCCTTTTATACAGTTATTTAAAGATTATGAAAACCAAATTTAGCTTATGAACAAACACACATTTTTCACTTCCAATGTACTACTAATAAAATTGATGATTGATGCCTTAGTTTATTCAATGTCTTTTGTAGTTTTCTTGATAAATCAAGAACTAAATTTGGGAGAAAGCCATGATAACTCTTCATTTCTAATCACAGAAGCTAAAAATTCTGTACTAAGAAGCTGTTATAAAGAGAGGTACAACTTCACACTTGCTTTGCATTAGCATATGTTGCAATATTATCCCTTGTAAAAATAATAATTAATATTTCTTCCTCCTTTTTAGTTCTTTTTAGATTTGTACTATTTTCTCCCATAAACATTTCATATGCTGTAAAAATGCATGTGTTTTTACTTCATTTTACATGGAGTAATATAAATATAACTTTGAAAAATCTGGAAGTGTCTGGTACAAGAATTAGGAAATAATTAAATGGGAAATGGAAGCTGGGGCTTTCATTAATCCTAGAACTTGGGAAGCAAAGGTGTTTGAGGCCAGCCTGGTCTAGCATGAGTTTCAGGACAGCCAAGCCTACTCAAACCTTCTCTTGAAAAACAAACAAACAAACAAACAAACAGTCAAAGAATGCAAACCGAAGCAAACAAAAAATGGGGGGGGGAATTAGATCATATTCAGAACTTAAGTATCTGTGCACTTGATAGCTGCTTAGTAAATAAATTCAAAAATATTAATTACTAGGCACGAGGCAAAATTTTAAAGACCAGTTGATAAGCCACATAGACAGTATCTGTCCTCACAGATTTTAGAAAGAAAGCAAGGATTGTTGAATGCTTTTTGAAAATAATAAAATTGACAGTGAATTATTAAAGAAGCTTAAGTCACCAAGGAATGCAGTTAAAGAACTGACAAGCCAACAAGCCAACGTATATGAGCCTAACCCAGTGGCCGTTCCCAAATTACAGCTTTAATGGAGGCTAAAGAGTTATTCTAAACAGTCACCAGAAAACTCATGTCTTTTTTTCTTTTTCTTTTCTTTTTTCCAGTCATGTTTGGTTTTACCCTAGATCTCTGAGCCATACAACCTTCCAGTTCCTGGCATTCTAGGCAATGCTTAATGAGCATGGTTTGGCCCTCAACATAGACCAGTTATTGGATGACGACACCCACAAACTCTGAGACACTATTGCCCCAGGACATTTCAGGCAGGACAGGCTGTGGGTCAAATATTTTATGGCTGGGTTGATGTCCCAACCCAACACTGGAAGTCTTCCCCAGTTATAGAGATGACCAGTTCAGGCTCTATACTCTCCATTAATAGGAGTCCTGACTATGGTCACTATTATAGGTTCCAGTGCTGAGGCCCACTAATAGCCCACAGACCCCTCAGACTCAGGAATTGATCCCAAACAGGTCATTTATTGAGCATTCTTTTACAAATGAATCAATTGATGTCACAGCTGGACTCAAGAGCTCATACTGTGATTGTGTTCATGCTCAGAGCTCAGTTTTTTTTTTGTTTTGTTTTTTTAACTTATTTTTATTTTTTAAAATTTATTTTGCATGCCAAGGGTGCCCCTCCCTCCTCTCCTCCCAGTCCCCACCTTCTTCCCTTCCCCTCTTTCTTTCTTCCCAGAAAAGGAGAACCTCCCCCATATCAACCTTCCTTAGCACATTAAGTCACATCAGGACTGAGCATATCTTCATCCCCTGAGGCCAGGTTAGGCAGTGCTGCCAGGGGGAAGTGATCCAAAAGCAGGCAATAGAGTCCATGTTAGAAATACCACCCTTCCCACCCCCATCTCCACTGGCCAGGCTTCCTTTATGAAGAACAAGCAGCCCATTGACTAGATGTGTGTAGGGGCTTAGGTCCAGATGATGCATGCTCCTTAGTTGATGTGTCTGTCTCTGAAAGCCCCAATGGGACTAGATTAGTTGTCTCTGTTGGTGTTGGTCTCCTTGTAAGATCCCTGTCCCTTCCAGGTCCTTCCATCTTTTCCCCAACACTTCCACAGGACTCCTGGAGCTCTGCCCCAAGCTTGGCTGCAAGTCCCAGCATCTGACTCTCTCCCCTGCTGGCTGGAGCCTCCCAGAGGACAGTACAGTTAGGCTCCTGTCTGTAAGCATAAGTATCATTATTAGTGACAGGTGCTGGCTCTTTTCCCTGGGGTGAGTCTCAGGTTGGGCCAATTATTGGTTGGACTTTATCTCAATCTCTCATTATCCCTGCACTTCCTGTATGCAGGGTAATTTTTGGATCACAGGTTTTATTGGTGGGTTATTGTTCCTCTCCTTCCACTAGTCCTACCTGGCTAGAAAGTGGTCACTTCAGTCTTCATGTCCTCCTACCCTGTTAGGAGTGTCAGCTATAGTCACCCCCATGTCCTCCCAGGAGCCTGTCACAGGCCTCCAGCTTGACAGATTTCCCCTCCCAGTTTCCCTTCTTTTTCCTAGCCCTGTCACTGTCCCCCCCCCCAGTTCTGATTCCCACTCCTGTTTCCATCCCCATTCTATCTCCTGTCCAGTTCCCTCTTTTCACCCATTTCTGCTCTCTATTCTATTTCCCCTTCTGCGTGACATTCCGGCCCCCTCCCTTGGGCCCTCCTTATTACTTAACTTCTTTGTGGTTACCCTGTACTATAGGTCTAATATCCACTTGTAAGTGAGTACATACCATGTGTATCTTTCTGGGTGTGAGCTACCTTGCTTTGGATGATCTTTTCTGGTTCCATCCATTTGCCTGCAAATTTCATGATTTCCTTGTTTTTAATTGTTGAGTAGTATTCCACTGTGTAAATGTACCACAATTTCTGTATCTGTTCTTCAGTTGAGGGTTGTTTCCTTCAACTGAAATAGGTTGTTTCCAGTTTCTGGCTATTTAGAATAAAGCTGCTATGATATAAAGCTGCTATGAACATAGTTGAGCAAATGTCCTTATTGTATTGTGGAGCATCTTTTGGATATATGCCCAGGAGTTGTATGGCTGTGTCTTGAAATAGAACTATTGCTAATTTTCTAAGAAAGTGCCAGATTGATTTACAGAGAGGTTATACAAGTTAGCACTCCCACCAGCAATGGAGGAGTGTTCCCCTTTCTACATATCTTCGCCAGCATGTGTTGTGACTTGAGATTTGATCTTACCATTCTGACTGGTGAAAGATGGAACCTTAGAGTCATTTTGATTTGCATTAATCTGATGGCTAAGGACATTGAACATTTCTTTAAGTGCTCAACCATTTGAGATTCTTCTGTTGTGAGTTCTCAGTTTAGATCTCTACCCCATTTTTTAATTAGATTACTTGATTTGTTGAAGTTTAATTTCTTAAGTTCATTGCATATTTTATATATTAACACTCTGATGTAGAGTGGTTGAAGATCTTTTCCCAATCGGCAGACTGCCATTTTGATCAATTGACAGTGCCCTTTGGCTTTCAGAAGCTTCTCAGTTTCATGAGATCCTATTTGTAATTGTTGCTCTCAGAGCCTGTGCTGATGTTGTTCTTCAGGAAGTTGTCTCCTATGCCAATGAGTTCCAGACTTTTCCTCACTTTGTCTTCTAATAGGCTTAGAGTCTCTGGTTTTATGTCAAGGTCTTTGAACCACTTGGATTTGAGTTTTGTTCAAGGTTATAAATATGGCTCTATTTGCATTTTTCTACACACAGACATCCAGTTAGATCAGCACCATTTGTTGAAGATTATTTCATTTTTAGATTATATTGTTTTGGCTTATTTACTGAAAATCAAGTGCACATAGTAGTGTGGGTTTATTTCTTGGTCTTTAATTCTGTTCCATTGATTAACCTCTCTGTTTCTATGCCAGTACAGTGATGTTTTTATTACTATTGCTCTGTAGTATAGCTTGAAATCAGGGATGTTGATACCACCAGAAGTCCTTTTGTTGTATAGAACTGTTTTGGCTATCCTGGGTCTTTTGTTTTTTCATATGAAGTTAACGGCTGCTCTTTCTAGGTCTGTAAAGAATTGTGTTGGAATTTTGATAGGAATTGCATAGAATCTGTAAACCGCTTTTGGCAGGCTGGTCATTTTTTACTATGTTAATCCTACCAATCCATGAGAATGAGAGATATTTTCATCTTCTAAAATCTTCTTCAATTTCTTTCTTCAAAGACTTGAAGTTCTTGTCATACAGGTCTTTCAATTGATTGATTAGAATTACACCAAAATATTTTACATTATTTGTTGTTATTGTGAAGAGTGTTGTTTCCCTAATTTCTTTCTCAGCCCTTTTGGCCCTTGATTAAGGAGGACTACTGACATTTTTTGAGTTAATTTTGTATCCAGACACTTTATCAAAGGAGTTTTTCAACCATAGTAGTTCTCTGGTAGAATCCTTGGATCACTTACACGGTATCATTTGCTAATAGCAATACTTTAACTTCTCTTCCAATTTGTATCTCCTTGATCTCCTTTACTTGTCTTATTGCTTAAGCTAGAACTTCAAATACTATATTGAAGTGATATGGTGAGAGTGGGCAGTTTTGTCTTATCAGCCCCAAGTTTTTATATGGGAAAAACCCACAAACAGGTACATTTGCAACATTTAGGCTATCTAAACAAAGAATTGTCCTCTGACCTTTAAGCTGTTTGCTTACAACTAATTTCATAGTTGTCTAGGGAGTTTCCAAGACCTGAGGGCCTTGTGATGGGTACTTCCAGACTAGAAAAACAAGATGCAATAGTTAGGGCAAGAAACATCATTCTACGTTACATGCTAAGGCTAAAGTAGAATTATTAAAGTTATTGTCAAGTTTTAACATAACACCAGGAAGTTTCTACTGCATTAGGTTTTATTATCACACCCCAATTGTCTCCCAATTCCAGTCATCTCTTTCCATACTCTCTCCTCCATTCTTCTTTCCCATGCCTCATACCTTCTATTCCCATCCCCTCCTGACCCTAGTCCACCTGCAAAATGTATTCTATTTCTTCATCCCAGAAGGATCCATGCTTCCCCAGACCCTTCCTTATAACTTAGAGTATATCGGTCTGTGGATTGTGGCTAGATTATTCTTTACTTAACAGCTACTATTCACTTACAAGTAAGCATGTATAATGTTTGTCTTTTGGGGTCTGAGTTGCCTTGCTCAGGATAATTTTTTTTTCTAGTTCAATACATTTGCCTGTAAATTTCATGATATTTTTTAAACAAACATGTGTGCTATTGCATTTGGGGCATAGATATTAAAAAAATTAAGACATCATCTTGGTGAACTTTTTCTTTGTAGAGTGTGAAGTGTCCTTCCCCATTTCTTATGATTAATTATGGTTTCAAGTTTTTTTGTTGTTTTGTTTTGTTTTATTATATATTAGGATGGGTACATCAGCTTGTTTCTTAGATCAATTTGCTTGGAAAATCTTTTTCTAGCACTTTACTTTGAAGTAATGTATATCTTTGATGTTGAGGTATGTTCCTTGTATACAGCAGAAAGATTAATTCCATTTTAGCATCCATTTTGTATCTTTTTATTGGTGAATTGTATCCATTGGTATTGAAAATATCAATGACCAATGATTATTAAATCCAAATGTTTTGTTGTTGCTGCTGTTATTGGTGGTAGTAGTTGTGGTGGTAGTGGTGTGTATGCTTCTCTCCTTTTAGTTTTTGCTGGTATGAGATTATTTTCTGTGTTTTCATGGGTATAATTAACCTCCTAAGGTTGAAGTTTTCTTTCTAGTACCTTCCCTAGGGCTGCATTTACAGAGAGATCTTGTTTAAATATGACTTTATAATGCATCATCTTGTTTTGTACATCTACGCTGATTGAAAGTTTTGCTGGGTAAGTAGTCTGGGCTATCATCTGTGGTCTCTTAGAGTCTGAAGGACATCTGTTTAAGCCCTTCTAGCATTTAGATTTTCCATTGAGAAGACAGGTGTAATTCTAATAGGCTTGTTTTTATATGTTACTTGGTCCTTTGCCATTGCAGCTTTTAACGTTCTTCCTTTGTTCTTTACTTTTAGTGTTTTGATTATTATGTGGTAAGGGGAATTTCTTTCTGATTCAATCTATTTGATATTCTGTAAACTTTTTGCACCTTTATAGACATGATCCTTTTGGGGTTAGGAAAGTGTTCTTTTGTGATTTTGTTGAAAATATTTTATGGGCCTTTGAGGTAAGATTATTTACCTTCTATTTTCATTATTATTAGGTTTGGTCTTTCATAGTGTTCCAGATTTCCTGGATGTTCTGTATCAGAAAATTTTTTTT
>NW_026587216.1:52999881-53043166 GCF_907164565.1 Psammomys obesus | reverse complement strand
AAAAAAAAAAATGGAAGATAGATGAGATCATGGCCACTACAAGACGTGTATAAAATTTGAATATGAATGAGTCAAAAAAAGAAGCCAGTCTGGAAAACTCACAAAATGCATGATTTCAAATAT
Source organism: Psammomys obesus (assembly GCF_907164565.1). Lineage (NCBI taxonomy): Eukaryota > Metazoa > Chordata > Mammalia > Rodentia > Muridae > Psammomys > Psammomys obesus. The sequence continues at coordinate 53,043,043 of NW_026587216.1, read as the reverse complement.
AAAATAGCTTGGAGAAGGCAATGCATCTTGAAAAATAAGTAAATAGACAATAGGCTGTCAAGGTTTGGGAAGGAAGGAGGGAGGAACAGATGTATCTTAGAGAAGTTTCAGAACAATAAAGCCATTATGCATTGTACTACTCTTATGGACACATATCTTTATAAAATTGCAAAATGCATACAATGAATGATTTCAGCAGTGAGTCCTAAAGCAGACAGTTCATCTGAAGTGACAATGGTGTATCATTGTAGGGTCCCACAACTAATATGGGAGATGTTTTGAACGCATGAAGGAGATTGAGTAGGTGGTTAGTGAACTCTACATCAGTATTGCAACAATCCAATAGCCACTCTGAAAAATGAAGTCTGTTCTGAAAAAGAGAATGCTTAATTCATTCACATATTACTATTATGGATTAAAATTATGAAACCTAGATGTTCAAATTTATTTTTATTCTTAGCAGGACCTTGATAATAATGCAGGAAGAACGAAAGAACTGAAAGCTCAGTGATAAAAACTGAAGACAGGACAAAACATGAGGACAGAACATTAATAAAGCAGCACAAAGAGTTCATTATTCAGGAAAAAGAAGGAAGGATTGATTCTGCTATCACAGCACAGTGGCTTAATACCATATGAATGCTAATAAACACAGCAGGTAACTGTAACAGAGACTTACTCCATGCCAGCCTTTTTGCTAAAGATTCGGTGTGTGACTACACTAATCCTTACTCTAAAAATCACGTAAGCTGAGTGCAAACATTTTATTTCTGTTTTATAGGTAAAGCAAATGATGAAGCATGTTAATATATATTCTGATCTATAAACATTCTTACATTCTTGATAAAGTAGCAGATACATAGTAATGACACATTTATATACTACTATGATTCATCTATTATATTTTATCTAGGAATTTTAACTGATGTTTTCAAGATTTCATTTGAAAGTATCTCTGAATACTATAATTTCTCATGTAGTAATGTCAGTGTTATATTATCTGGAACACATAATTATTCATAATGTTTAGTTTTATCTACACTAGAAAAAGGCCTATTTTGTTACTTTGAAACATCTTTCTTTTTGCTGAACATATTTTGGCCTTGGTGCATGAAACTTTGTCTCTGGTTGTTTATAATTCATACATTACTTCTTGTGAGCATGCCCATTCTTTTCTTTTTCCATCTATTTGAATTCACCTACTGGAAAAATAAAACATTTTTTTGTAATAAAATCTAGAAATATTTATTTTCCCATTGTATATAAGTATAGAAATAGAAATACATCTATATAAATTGATATGAACAGTATTTACAATAATTATTCTTCATAATGCCATATTATTTTATGCTGCTTTTATTCCTTACAGCTATGAATTTTCATTACAGTATAGTTTATTTTCTTATTGTTTTAAATTTATAAAATTTTTTATTTTGAACTTTGTTGTTTTACAATTTATTCCTTTATAAACTGAGTACTATTATCTATTTTTATAGACTGTATAGGTTAGTTTATTAAAACAATCGATGATAAGTATCAAGTGTTTAGATCTGGGGCTATAGCTCAGTCACTGAAATAGCTGCTGCCCATGTAAGAACACAGTTCAGATCCATACCATCCTTTAACATAGTGTGCAGCACATACTTATGATCCCAGCACACTGAGAAAGGAGCTTTGAGAACCTCAGGGACATAACTGACAACCATTCTAGCTGAGAATCTGAGCTTCAGGTTCAGTGGGAGATCCTGCCTCAAAAATAAGGTGAAGAGAAATTGAAGAAGATGTATGATGTCAACCTATGGCTTACATAATCACTCGTGTGCAAGAACATGCAGGTATACACACACACACACACAAATATGTAGGAGCATGTATACACACAGAATGTTTCTTATTCTTTCCTGTCTCCCTCCTTTGATATAGTTTTTTTGCTATTATTTTGATTGCTTTTTGTTGCTTTAAGTGATTTTCTTTGATTTCTAGCCATAAATGATTATCACATTTATACCCTATCTTCTCTTATCTTTTTTTCAAAGACTGCTTAGATGTATCACTTTATAATGTATGGATCAATGAAGTTTCTATTTTATTCTATTGCTTTATTTCTTACTTTTTATAAATTTAGACCAGTAGATAAAATCTGTCAATTTATTAACTTGAACAACCAGTTTGTTATCCAGCATATTTCTTTTATCTATCTTAGGAAGCTAAATTTTGTTGTCTAACTTAGTGATTTTTCTAAAGATAGATTCCTGAGAATAGTATTTCTGGAGTTCTCACAAATTCAAAATCGTTTGTACTCATTATACTTGAAGGGCACTTAGCTAAAAAGAATTAAAAAAAACTATAGCTGACATTCTTTTCTTAGTCCTGATGCAGGCTTTGTCCACTGATGTTGAATGACTGTACTTCACTAGTGGAATTGGCAGGAAAAAAGTTTTGAGAATAGTATTGTTTTCCTTGAAATGAAAATCAAAGTTACTTTGAGATTCCATGGTAGACCTGTCAGAAAGTCTAAGATTAATGACAAAAGTGATAGCTCATGTTGATGAAGAGAGCAAAGGGAACACTCCTCCATTGCTGTTCTGAACACAAATTTGTAGAACCACTCTGGTGGTTCCTCAGAAAACTGGGAATAGTTCTACCTCAAGACTCAATACTCTTGAGCATATTCCCAAAGAACACTCCTCCTACCTTAAAGACACTTACTCAACTATGTTAATAGTGATTTTCTTCATAACTGGAAACTGGAAACAATCTAGATGCTTCTCAAGAGAAGAATAAAGAAATTCTGGTTCCTTTACATAACAGGGTATTACTTAGCTGTCAAAAAAATGGCACTATAGTTAGGTGTGGTACATGCCTTTAATCCTAGCACTCAGGGAGGCAGAGGCACATGAATCACTGTAAGTTCTAGGCCATCCTGGTCTACAGAGTAGGTCCAGGACAGCCAAGACTACACAGAGAACCCTATCTCAGAAAACAAAACAAAACAAAACAAAACAAAAAGACATTACGAAATTGTCAGGCAAATAAAAATAGATGGACCTAAGAAAATTCATCCTGAAGTAACCAAGACCAAGAAAGATAAACATGATCAGTGCCTAGCTCAGTTAAAGCTCAGAGGCTTTCATCAGCATCTGATGAGAGCAGATGCAGAGACCCACAGCCAAACACTAGGCAGAGACAAAGCCCAAATTGAAGATCTCCATCAAATTCATTCCCGTAGAGTTCTGGTAACTGAGTGGAAGAGGGGGAGGAAGAATTGGAAGAGCCAGAGGGGCTGAGGATACAAAGTAAGTAGAATCCATAGGGGATCACAGAGACTGAAGCAGCAATTACATGGGTCTTCACTAAGTACTCTGCATATATGTTATGGTTGTTATCTTCCATTTTTATGGGACTCTTAACACTGTGAGTGAGAGTGTCTTTGACTCTTTAAACTCTTTGACTCCTACTGGGTTCCCTAGCCAGGCTGGACATGAGAGTTTGTGCCTAATCTTTATTATAACAAGTTATGCCTTATTCAGTTAATATCCTTAGGAGGCCTGCTCTTTTGTGAAGGGAAACAGAGGGATAGATCTGGGAGAAAGTAAAAGTGTGGGGACAGAAACTGGAAAGAGTAAAGAGTGGGGATGTTGTAGCGAGAATAACTTGTATATTGTATGGATGCATCACCTGTCCAAACACAAACAAACAAACAAACAACAACAACAACAAACCCACGGCCTATAGGAAATGGTGAAATGAAAGGTGGGACATCCAGTAGGCAGAAAGGATTCTGGGATAGAGCCAGGCACAGATTAGTTCCAGAAGATGTGAGGAGGACAAATGCACAATATCTGAGCACAGGTAACCAGCCATGTGGCAGAGTGTAGACTAGTATAAACGGGTATTTTAATTTACAAGCTACCTATATGGCCTAGGTATTTCTAAATATATTTTGAGTCTCATAGGAGGAAAACCTACCAAAATAGGATACTGCAGCCAGGACATATTGAAAACAAAAGAAGACAAAAACAAAAATGAAATGAAAGGAACTAAAATTTCTAAGAAAGCAATAATAATAACTTCTAAGAAAAATTTATTATTATTATTTAACTTTTTCTTATAGCTGGCATTTATCATTTTGGAGAAATTTCTCTTGTAATAATTTTTGTCCAACATGAAAATTGAAATCTTTCATTTTAAAGAAAGTTTTCTTAATATACTAAAAATATTTTTTTTTCTTTTCATTACCAATTCTTAATCTTCTAGAACTTGTTTTGTCTCCTGGTTTGCTTTTTTCACCTCATCCTTTTCCTGACTATTTTACATTTCTGTCCCCACCCTTAAAATTTACCTCCATATTTACTTTATGTATATTCTTCCATTTTCTGTCCTAACTTGTGACTGGTCCTTATCTCCTCACTGCTTTTTTGAACTCTTCCAGCTCTGTCACCAGTTACTATCTTCTCATAATCTCCTCAAAATCTTGAAATTATGCCTGTGAAATTCTGTATGTCATTCTTAGAGTTAATTCCTTTGCTGTGCCTTTATAAAAACTCATGTCAGAATATTAAAACCATATTTTAACTTCTCCATAGCAACATTTTTTATGGTATAAAAATTTCAACAACTGGCTCATTTCATCTCCTCTCAATGATTTTGTTTTTATATTGATACTGTGTCATTTTTTAACTATTCAACAATAGCTAAGTCAACATGTTTTTCATCAAAGTGAGAAAAGGAAATAGTAACCAAGGATTACCAAGGTTTTTTCTTTGTTACCAATAAAGGAACAAACAACTGTTTGCAATCAGTGCTCTGATCTAATCATTTCATATCCTACTTTCTTCAGAGAGTTGCAAGTGGTATTGCATCTATAGGAGGTTGTGGGAAGAAAGAAATGCTTGATTCTCAAGCTAATGTGAGCAGCTAGCCTTAGCTGACTCCTGTGAGGCTTGTGTTTTTTTATTTCCTTTTTTGTTTGTAGCCACTGGCCAGTTCTTGTTCTTAAATAAAGTGTGCCAAGAAAAATAAATTTCCCATTTTCAAAAGAAATTCTCTTCTGAAGTATAGCTTCTTGGTACATTCTTAGAGAAGGTGCCACTGGGATCATTCTCAGATTTTCCTCCCGCAACATCCCTAACATCGCCATCCCCCGTGACACTTACATTTGATCTTGGCAGTTTTGATCATTCATCCATGTGATCTGGTAATGATAGGCTTCTCATTGTGTCTTTGGAAAAGTTAAGTGGGAATATAAGGGAAAGCTGAAGCTTTCTGCTTCATCTCCACATCAGCTTTAGTTCGTATAGCCAGTGGTATCAAATATATGCTGTAACTCATTTGTAGTGTTTAGAGCTCTCTTTAATCTTACAGATAGTATTCTATAAACTACCACAAATAAAAACAAACACCCATTTAAAAAAAAGTTGTAGCTGACCAAATTTTCACTTGCCAACAAACTGTCTGGATTTTTTCATAGTGTGTGAGTTTGGCTTTTTCTTTCTTTCTTTTTTTTTTTAATTCTTTCTTTCTTTCTTTTTTTATAACTCTTCTTTCCCTTTTCTCTTCACAGCTTATACATAAATTCACTGCAGCATAACCTAGTAATCACTCTTCATTTACCTCTTAGGTATCTTAATGACTATAATTAAATTATTAAATATTTATTCATTAAACCTAAAAAATACTATAATTGCCATTATCATATCATTTTTTAACTGACCCATTTTATTGAATCATTAGACAATAAGTTTACAAGGGCAAAGCTAGCACTTTCCTTCATTGTTGTAGTGCTTAACATAGAACTGGACCACAGAGCGCTCATCCAATGTCTGTTCTATAAATACAGCATTGATTTTGCTGCATTGATACTTCTTACCAAGTGTACAGTAGCAGCTCATAGACTCTCAAGACCTCCAGTTTCAGAAAATTTCAAATGAGTTTCTTTTCAATTAAGTAACTGCCAAGGTAATCAAAGGAGTTTTTATTTTATTAATCAGATCATTTTGGTTTCTGTTATTGTAGTACATGATATGTTTATACGGTAATGGAAATGCAAGGAAAAAGGAGAAAGAGGGAATGCTATGGTGGAGGTGAAAGTTTTCATTCATCCAAAATCTGAATTAAAAACTAAGTTTTTCGACAAGAGAATTTGAATGCCCTATTACCTTTTATTTTCCTCTTCTTTATCTTTCTTGTTTCCAGGGGCTCACATGGTTGTGAAAGAAAGCTAAAGTGAGAGCCTAAGTGTGTTTTTGTCTTTTGTCTCTTCGCTTAGATTTAAGGAATTCTAGTTTCCATTTCACAACCATAAAATCAGACTGCAAAAGTACCGCAATTGCTGAGATGCACCAAATATGAGGAGACATCGCAAACATGTCTCAAAGCAAATTATCTTATTAAAAAAATAATGAGGTGTAAAATAGATGCCCTGTTATGACTGATCCAGAGTCTGGAAGCTCGTGGAGAAACTGTCTCTAGGACATGGCATTATCACTACAGTCATGAACTCTTAGTAGCTGTGTTCGCGTAGTAGTATTCCCAGTCAAGTCAGCATGAGCTCCCAACCCTGCCTATCTGAGGAGCTGATAGTCAAAGGCAGCTGAAGGAAAGATAGTCTGTTTTCTTTAAGGGTGTGCCCCCTAGTAGGTCAACCATATTCTAGTGCATGGCCTCAAATCCATGAGTATAAATCTGTCTAGATGGTTTATTAGCTAATTTTTTACTGCTGTGATAAAACACCAAAACTCAGGCAACTTGTATAAAAAGGTGTTTAATTAGGGTAGTTCTCCAGAGGATTAGAGTTCATGATGGTGAAGCAAAACCACGATGACAGGAACATATGAGAACTCACATCTCAAACTACAAGCAAGAGACAGAGAGTACGCTAGGGATGACAGGAGATTTTAAAAACCTGAACCTACCTTTGGTGACATTCCTCATCTGACAAGGCCATATTCTTTAATCCTTTTCTAACAGTCTCAACAATTTAAGACCAACTATTCAAATAGATGAGCCTGTGGAGGCAACTCTCATTCAAACTACGACAGCTATGAAAAACAAAATCAAATTTTATGAAGTTCAGGTGGACTAGGGTTGGATTTATGGAAGGAGTTAGGGTTGCCAGTGGTGGTTAATAACACAATATATTGTATGCACATATGAAATTCTCAGTTATACTAAAATTACATAAAACATGATATAAAAATGAAAACATGAGGGATATCCTAATCATACCTGAGGAAATTTGTATTTTTATTAATTCTCAAAAAACACTCTTTGATTAAGTAGTTACTATCATTTGCAAATTTTATCATTCATCTTTGACAATAGTCCTGAGTGGGGTATTAAGCTTCATTAGCCATTGTAAAATTAATTAATTATTCTGTATATATTAATTAATACAGGAAATTATAGCAGCAGTTATTCATAAACTAGCTATTTTCCAAATGAAAGACACAGAAACTTGTCAGATTTACAATAAGCTTTAAAGCACTAGACCTGGGCAGATATCAACTCTCTAAGCTATCCTGACTGCTTCTCAGACAAAATACGAAATAGTTTCACATGTTCACTTTGGACTGCTTCTGCTCCATCAGGCCAGTCCTCAGAGCAAGCTGCTCATGGCCATGTGCTCCTGGTTACCCCATGGTGACCTCCTGTCTCCTCTCCATCTTTGTCCACCTCCTTCTCCTCTCCTCAGGGCACGTCTGACACACCAAGCCCTGGAAGCTTCCCTCTGCCTACCTTTCTTCTGCCTAGCAACTTCCTTAACCAATCAGGAATAATTTGGCACTATTTCTTACTTCACATTGATACAGGAGATGGTTCAACATACCTAACAATGCCCAGGGCAAGGCAGTAAGCAGATCTCAGGGCACTGAAATCAGCATCTGAAAACACAGTATACAAGACCGTCCTCCAATAAGTCATTTTCTTTCTATGTTCTTTAAGTGGTTAACACTAGGTGGTTTTATCTGGTGCACTGCTGCATATCTGGACCCAGCAGCATACGCCTTTTGAAGCTGGAGTGTGAGGGCCATTGGCCCTTACTGAATAGATGCTTCTCATATTCTGACAATGCAGACATGAAACCAAATATTTTCATTGGCATGCATGTTCATAGGAAGAGTCTGACAAGTCATAGACATAATCAAATATTAATATATCACTGAAATTTAACTTTTATTCATGTAAAAAGATACAGAGATAGAGGGTTTTCAATAATATTTAAGGCTGGCTTGAGGCATTAAAATGTTTTTCACACTGCATTTATAACTAAGAGAGGATTTATTTTAATATGAGTACATTTGTTATATAAGACATAATTATGTAAAATAAAATGTCTAAATTATTTTAGAGACTAAGTTCCTTTAGCAGATGAAGATTACTACATTAAGAAAAGCAGCATGTGGACATGCTTGGTATACACACATACACACACACACACACACACACACACACACACACACACACACCACACTTTTCTCCAGTGCTCTGGTAAGGAATTGAGGAATACAGGAGTACTTGCTGTATTATTTTAAGAGAGTTTTACTAGACTTCTTTCTCCACCTGTGTCATTACACACGCAATCTATTTGCTCCCTGCCTGTGGCCAGCTCCAGTTAGCATGTGAAGATTATGAAACAAAGTCAAACCTCATAGGAATTCATCAATAATGACTGTCTTTATCTTTACTAAATGTGTGAGTTCTTTTTCTGATTCTTGGAAGTGTAGGAGGCAATAAATATAGTTTCTATATGTATTTGGATCTTTGTAGTTCAAGAATAAATATCGAGGATTGATTTGTAGTCCAAAGTGGAGCCTGTCTCCAGAAAGATGGGATGAGGGGCAATGAAGGGTCAGCCCTGGCTTGCTATCTGTCTGCCACCTATCTACCTACCTGTTTGTATTTTAATGACAGCTAAAGAGGACAGCCAGCACTGAGCAGCACTGCCCTTCACATTTACGACCTTCCTGAATCACTGAGACTGTGGTTCCAAATACTCCATCACCTCCTTTTTAACCCGACTTTAATTGGTCAACCCCAGCTGAAGACAAACACCTCCATCCATGACCAGAGAGCAGATTCAAAGGACAGAGAAGGTTGCCCACATTGAGCTCCCTGCTGGCGCCTTCTGTCTGGACTGCCTGTGCCAAATAGCGCCCATGGAAACAATCAGTAATAGGGAACTCCACAGATGTGGCTGCTGCATGTACAGAACCTCAGTTTGAGCGAAAAGGAGAGTGGAAGAGAGTGACAAGCTGACAGTCCGCAACTGGGAGCTGCAGCAATGGAACCAGCGACTGCGTGTGAGAGCACAGGTGCTGTAGGCCTGGAGCGAAGAGCTGTGTCTCTGCAGCCTCCCGGCTCAGCACAAGAGGCAGCTTGCTGAAACTGCATCCGCAGCGGAGCGTGGGTACTCCCAGACGCCGCCACCAAAGGAAGAGCCAAAGGAAAGGGCGCGAAGGGGAAGCATGGAGTAGCAGGGGATTGGGGCAAGATCCACAGCCTCATCTCAGAGCTCCTTTGGTGGGAACCTGCACAGGCTGCTATGCTCCTCCCTTCTCTTCCCAACTCTCGGTGATCATCTCCATCTCCCCTCGCACGTCCCTTCCCCCTCCCCGCTTTCTTTGCTCTCCCTCCCTGCCGCGTGCCTGCTCCCCTCCCCCTCGACTGACTGCTCTGGGCAGCAGCAACCTCGGCAGCCCCGGAGATGGGCAGAGAGCGCGCGGGGCGCTGCAGCTCTGGAGCCACCGCTCTCCCCGCCCCCGGTTCCCTGAGCCCCCGCCGCCGCTCTCGCCTCCCGGCTTTCCCCCGACTCCAGCTCTGCTTTTAGGACAGCGCCGCCACCGCCTCCAGCTTTCGTCCCGCCCGCGACGCGCTGCCCTCACGCGCCCTGGATGGCGCTTTCCCTTGCTGGGATCGGTGAGTACCGGAGAGTCCAGGGGGTCAGGCTCAGGGCTGAGCGCCCAGAGAACATTCTTAGACTAGAGAGGCATCCTGACCACCTGCTGGTTGTCCTACCTGGCACGGGGTCTCTGGCAGGTCCCCGGGGACGTTTGATTTCAACTCCGCCAGCCAGGAACCTGAACCCTTTCTCTTCCAGAGAGAGCTGCTGTAGCGCTTATTTCCTTGCCACCCTCCTGCCCTCTGGCTGCTACCCTCACTCCCATGGCAGATAGCCCCCGCCTGGCGTCACTTCAAACAGGGTCATTGCAGACCTCATTGTCCCCACGTCTTTCTGAATCCCACCTTCTGCCGCGCGCCCAGGTTTCTCCACAAAGTCCTACCCTGAGCCATCTCCCCTTAAAGCTTGACCACAGAGCCCCGGTCCAGCCATCTCGTTCCTTCTCAGAGTGAATAGTCTTAGTGAATTCTGACCTCATTCCCTCCATATGATGCTGCCTCCCAGATTTTCTGACACTCACCTCAAGACTGACACCGCCACGAGGCGATCCTGCCTTCTGTGTATTGTGTCTCTGCACCTGGACTGGACTGTTAGGTGATGATCAAGCATGAGAAGAGAAAGATAAAAATAGCAGATCTTTTGGGACTAAACTTTTCGTCATTGTTTCAAAGTGCACAACTATTTATGTTGCTTAGATTCCTTCTTGTCTGCGGGCTTGTTGGCTGAGCACGGGGGAGGCCCCTTATTTTACCTGTTTTTCCCAGATTCTCTCTTCCTTTCAGGTCTTAGAGCAGAGCACCTACATAGCTCAGTTGCGATTCTCCCTCAGCTATGCCACCCAAAACTCAGCAACTTTGAAAATAAGCAGCTTTTCCTTGAAAGAGGACAAGGTGGCACCAGAAATGCCACTTGGAATGTTTTTTTTTTTTTTTTTTTTTAATTCCCATAAGCCAAAGACCTTAGTATTTCTCTTTTTGTTTAGGGCCTGAGAGGGGAACCACGCGCCTCAGGTGCAGTGTAGTTAGTCTCTTGCCATCTCTAGGGTATTTAATTCCCATAAGCCAAAGACCTTAGTATTTCTCTTCTTGTTTAGAGCCTGAGAGGGGAACCACGCGCCTCAGGTGCAGTGTAGTTAGTCTTTTGCCATCTCTAGGGTATTTCTGTATGAGCTTCCCGAAAGCAGCAGCCTTTCCTTCTGAAATCAGGCTTATCATTTGTTTGTGGTTAGCTTGAGCGAAAACAGCTGTTGTGTTCAATGAATGAATCTGAGAAAGAGAGTTGAGATTACCCGTGAACAGGAAAGGAGGGAATTAAAACATTGTATTTTTTATTCAAGATTCTTCTATTCTTATGTCATAAAATAAGGTCCCACACTACTTAATAATTTACATTTAAACAACTTGTAAAATATTAATTTTGAGGTGGAGTTTGACCACACAGGGTTAATGTTTGAAGAAGACAGTTAGGGGTATTCAAAGAAATCTAAGAAACTTTGAAATGTACCCTGCCTAATGATGGACTGTGTGAATAAGTTTTTTGGTATTACTATGAGCAACGTAAGGAGAATAAGACTTGAACTGCCTTCCTCTCCTTTGAAGTTGGTGCAGAGGATGTGTTCAGTCCTCTTCTTGAAGAAATTTTCGATATACATAAAACTGGAAGGGAAAGTTGATCAAATATACGAAGAGTTGACTTTGTTTAACAAAGATTGCCTTAAAAAAAATCCACCTTTCCATTATCAGGCATTTTACTTAATTTTGCTTTCTCTGTAGTCCTTTTCTCCTGTGCTGTGGGTATAAACAAAGTGACCAGAAGTGGTTTTCAGTAATTGTGTTCAGCTGCATCAAAAATCACAGGGGCCAGAGATACTAACTTTTCTAAATATGGAAATGTGCCTAATTACACTTACAGTTATACTAAGAATACTCAAAACTGTGTATTTAAGTTTGCAATTGCTACAGATAGTCACATATGGCATGCTTTGTGAGCAATAGGACATAGAAGGTGAATCAAAGGATCTTTAAATTTTCCCCCTGGAGGTATTTACCTTTTGTGTAGTAACAGGGTAAATGGTCTATATAGCACATTCAGCAATAAGGTGTCTTCACAAAAAGACACATCACCACTGAACAAAGTAAAGCAAGTGGCAATGGCAACCATTCTGGTGTGGTAAGCATAAGTTCAAATCAATGTATTCTAACACAATTCTAATTATGTCACAATATTAAAATTGTCTCAGAATTATCTCTGAGCATGCAAATTAATTTGTCATAAAGCATGGTAGAGATTTCTGTTATGAATTCTTATATGGAAGCCAAGATCCTACTGAATTTAAAGTTCCTGTAATTAGTTAGTACTACACAAAATAACCAAACATAACAGATGAGGAAGGCACACCAATATAGATCATTGTTGAGTGTATGATGCTCTTAATTATCTGCCACCAAGAGGACAGATATAAAGTAAGTATTTGCTGGCAAAAGAGATTAACAATCATGTAAATGACATAAGAATTTCATCAACAAGTTGTCATTAGTCCCATGCTCCATATAAGTTGATTTTACTGAGAGTACAAGGTAAAAAGAGAAAAAGACTGAGGAAAATGATGCAATGAGGGGAAATAGAGAGAACCTGTGAATAGTGGCTTGAAACCTTTACTCAAGTGAGGATAACTGAACACAATTCCTATTATGATGGTATTTTAGGTAACAGCTATTTTCCAACTTGGCTTTTTTTTAAAGCATCCTTAATTTCAGGAATAAAAATGTAACATTTTTCTTTTTTATGAGGTTATTTAGTTTCTTTCACTAGAAGGTCAAAGACAAACTCGTCTAATCTATTTAACTGAACTAAATTCTATACAAATTTACAACCAAACCTTTGGAAAATGAATCTATAAACTAATACCTAAATTTATAATGTTGGACAAAGCTAAATATCACATGCTTATTTACATTGGTGAATGCCTTACCCATTTTTATATACCTTTACATTTGACTTAATTCAGAAGAGTCTAGGTATTAAAACACACAAATTTTATGAGTTCAAAACACACTTAATAAAATGGAGAGCAAGCAGCTGTATAAGTATTCTCTGCGGTTTTTCTTTCTAGCCTCGGTGTATAAAAGAATAAATGACAAGACTTCCTAGAGAACAAAAGATAGATAGTTTCAACACTAGCATCATGATTTGGCCAGTTTCACAGTTTTTGAAGTAGTGTGATTTTGATTCCTATGTAAGTAAGGATTTTGCTGGCTCTCATGGTCTATGCCTGTAATTCCAGTGTTTGGAAGGCTGAGGCAGGATGATCACGAGTTCAAGGTTAGCATGGGTTACTTAGGGAGTGGCTCACTCAAAACAACAAAACAAAGGCACAGAATGAAAGACATTTAAATTTTGTGGTGTGACTTGTGGCTGTTGCAAATAGACCCCTGCTCATTTAATTGCAAATGGAATGACTCATAGAATTTGATATTGATTAGAGAATTTGAAGGACATTCCATATCCATTATTTCACTAATGATTTACCAAAGTATCTTAAGCAATTAATAGATTCAGAATTAGAATCTAGGTTTCCTCTATCTGTGCTGTGTCTTTCAATGGCGTGTTTCTGAGAAAGGTAATAACAGGATAATTCAGTTTCAGTGTCAAAGAAATGAGAAAAGGTGTGTACTGAGTCAGGGTCATCTCAGTGCTTAATCCTTAATAACCAGTCTTCCTGACACTTGCTTGTTAAAGCTTATGAAACATGTTAAAATCATAGATTAGCTAAAATATTTCATATTCTATTATTAAATTATCACTTATGTACTTATAAGGTGTAAGGTTCTTTTATAATAATAGTATACCACAGATATTTTCCATTTTAACATTTATAAACAGTGGATTGAAAGACATTCCCCAAAGCAGATGCTGGCTTCTTTAAGCTAGGAGCAGAAATGAATGTGGAGCTTCATTTGTGTATTTACTTAATCCTTATTTCAACACAAAGTTCAAATATCAGTGTGCTTATTTTTCACTTTGAAGTTTGTCCCCCACAGACTGAATAGTAGTCTGGGAAGAAAAATCTGTGTCATAAAGTTCAAGACCACATATAAAAATCCTGGCACTTGTACATTTCTCTTCACTGACATGGGGCAGTGGGAATGTCAATGAATATATCAATGAGGAGCCATCATTATTACTGACTAAATAATAAACGGCCAGATGCATTCTTGGACATGGTGACTCATCACTATCATCTTCCAAAGGAAGATTAATTAATATATGTAGATTCCTGAGTCTTATCACGTGGACATTGCATTATTTAAATGTGGCTGGATTGGAGGGAGGTAGTTAAGAGAACCAGCAGAGCTGGGTGCCTTGGTGGCATTCTCAACAGGTGAAGAACCGTGTCTTAAGGGTTCCTTGGTAAAAGAATTGGACTTTAAGTTATTTAAGATGCATATTTTTCTAATACGAGAGAATTGCATTTCTAAGGTTTCCATGACCTAATTTCTTTGCTGTGCAATGCAACCTTCATTAACTGAGATCTTACTATACTGTGTGGTCTAATAGAATGCATGCAGACACATGAAAGAATATGATGTAGGCTCTGACTTTAAACATATTACAGTTTAACTGGATACACACCTTATAAATGAAAAGAATTGATGAAGTACAGGCAGCCCTTAATGTAGGGCAGCCCTAACTTCCCGAACAGATGATCCAAGAAAAAAATAAAAAGAACAGAACTTAGGCTAATCTCCATTATTTTAAATTGAAGGAGATATTTCATTATTAAGGCTTGATATGAAATTAATGTAGTTCTTTAAAGCATATGATTTTATAGTTTTTTATATTTAAATATAATGCACAACAAATTACTGACAATACAGAAATAATTGTACATTATTATAAACAAATTTATCTGTATATTTATAATTCCTACAAATAAACACATACATTAAGTGATTAGGTTATAAGGTAAATTTCTAAGAAAAAGGCAATTAATTTGTATAACTTCAATAAGTATACAAATTGTCCACTTTGTCTTTTAGCAAACAGTCTCAAGAAAGTGAGCAGAAATGAGGCAGGAAGCTATATAATTTCTATATTGCATCTTCAATACTTACATGTCTACTAATGGCTTTAATAAAAGATATTTAAATTTAAGGAATTAAAATAACAGTCTTGTTTGATAAAAGGAATGTACTGAATAATTACAACTGAATGTTAGAAAATCTTAGTTGGAATGTTAAAATATATTCTTGGAAAATAATTTGGAGAGATTTACAGTGGAGATCAGGGACTGGAAGATTATTTTCATAGTCATCAATGTATAGTATTGTAGTTCCTATAAAGTAATGGTTTGTAATAGCTCCTTAGGATAGTTTTATGTAAAAAGATTATCATACGTACAAGAAGAATTTATTTCTTTAATGTTTGCTGTTGGTTTCCCAAGAGTAAAATATATTAGTGACCTTGTTGCATGAATGTAGTTTTTGGTCTTTTATTCTAAGAAGCCATTAGTAGACAAAAGATGGCCTTGCCAGAGACCAAGACCCATTCTATGAGTTTAATCTGAGTAGTGTATTCAATTGCATGAACAGCTGGGACTAAGGAACCAACAGCTGGATTCAGTGGGAGATAATCCACTCTGAGTTAATAAAGTTCATTAACTCTCTCACTGTCTCTGGAAAGCTGCTATACTAGGATATTGCCTTGCTTGCTGTGATGGCTTCTTAAGGTCTATAATCACATCTGTGGTCTTTTTTCTCCTATAATATTCAAGCAGTTTCTACTGGACCATATGGGAAGAAAAAAAGAAATCATGCAAGCCACTTAAGTCTTGTTAGCATATATGACATAAGTGCCTAGTTTTGATATGTTTTTCCTGGCACTTAACAGACAACAAAGAGTAAAGGACATGAAGTGTTATTTTCTATAGCACAGCATTGCTAAACAGATTCACAAAACTTCACCACAAGAGGATGTTTTCTCCGCTTTCCTGCTATGGTCCCTGTTTAAACTCATGAACTGAATATAAAGGTCTTTTATTTTCTACAATTACAGGTAAAAAGGGGATCTGAGTCTATATCCAACATATCTAACCCCTTCCCTGCCTGAGATCCTTGAACATACCTAAACATGTGCATATTCACTTAAAAGAGGTGGATTTTTATTTTACTCCTTTCCTGTATAAAATGGTGTGTGCACATGGACATATGCTCGCACACGTGCACAGCACATAATGCCAATGCTTTTGGAGGACAGGAGTCAGAACCCCTGGAAGTGAAGTCACAGAGGGACATGGGCGGCCATGTAGGCATTGGGAAACATACCCAAGTCCCATGGTTCTGAATTTAATACTTCCGGTTGATGCAGTGTAGATGCATAGAATAGTTAATTTCTTTGCAGAGCCCTGTTTAATTTGTGGCATTGGCTGCTCCATTGTGCAGAAAATAAACACCTCAAGAATTTAGATTTCTTTCATCATTGTGTCTTCCCAGTGAGTCGCCTTCATCTGAATTCTAACCCAAGTAGACAAAAACAAAGAGCCCAAATACTAGTACATGCATCAATGATGTCATCATGTTTTTATATGTTTGTTTGTTTGATTGATTTGTTGTTTTGACTTAGGAAAATCTCCCTGAGAAAGCTAAAGTCACTGATATTGGACAAAGTCACTAAACACACACACACACACACACACACAAACACATACACACACAGTAAATCAAATAAACATAAAAACTTATGAGAACCTCATTGTCAATTAGAAAAAGCTTCCTAGTATAAGCTTAGGTGCAATTTAGACGTAGAACAATATATTGCGTGCCAATTTATCTTAGTAAATATGTTTCACAGTAATGTATTCCATGATTCTTCTTCAGGGAAACAACCAAGGTTCTAATAATTGACATGTTAAAGTCCCCCTTCACACTGGATGTATGTGTTCATTTTTGTAATTACTTTCGGAAAGCTCCAGAACCCTCAGCCTAGCAAGGACAAAGCTTCTTGCTACTGTTTATAGGGATGCACAAGTCTGATGCTCCTTCTAATGAGGAGGGTGTAGCTCTGTTCATAGGAGAGTTAGAAACGACGGGAATGACTCTGATAACTTCATTTTACCTATTGTCCATTAGTTAGACTGAAATGACTTCCTTGACTCCTTAGCTCTAACAGGGAAGAAATAGAAGAATTATTTTTTTAAAGGGTTTTTGGTTTTATTTATTTGGTGTTAGGAGCATTGATCATGGTAGGCAAGTGCTTTACCACTGACCTATGTCTCTATCCCCTAGATTGAAGATTTAGAACCTGGGAATCAAAGTTTTCTTTTACTCTTAGTTAAGATTTGGTAGAGGTTCATTCTGTTTCATCCTTTGCCCTTGTAAGTTAATCATCTTCTTTAATTGTCATAGAGCACAGTTGAAGTCGATGTCCTACGGCTATCTTTGAATTCTTAGAATTATTTATTATTCATGTATGTTTGTTACTGACTTCTGTAGACTTCCTTAAAACCCATGAAAATCTCAGTAAGGATCTCACCCGTCCTCCTGCAGAAAGAACATGAGTGATGTCGCTATCAGCATTTTATCTTTATTACCAACATTGTCAACATCTCAAGTCTGAGATTTCTCTCTTCCTTCACCTTAGCCCAAAAGCCTGCCATAGTTTCACAGATGCTCACAAAGATTTTAGATTTCTAGGTTAGAGAGAAATAAAGGTTTGTTACTCACAGAAGTAGCAAAGAGTATTAACATTTTTGTACTGGTTTCTTGGGCTCAGTTTCCATAAGTGACAAAACATATCTTCACATGAATACACAAAAGGTACAACTTAAGAAATGTGAATCCTTTGTAATAGACAGTAAATGTGCCTCCCTTTGTTCTAAATGGAGATTCTCTTTCTACCTTTCTAGAATGTTTGATTTACAAATACCTCCTAAAAGCAGTTGAAACTATGCTACTCAGTGATTTATAAGTTGTACTGAAACATGATAGGCTCATGAGAAATTATGTCCCATTCATGACAAAGGACTCCAATAAATGTTTTATTGGACTTCTTCTCTAACACACACTATATGTACACCCTGTTGATATGATGCTCTTTTAACATGGAATACCTGAGATTTATGAATCACCAAGCTTTTATAACAAATATGTTGTATTGTAGCATTTGATTTTAGATTATTTTCTCCTGACTATATATTATAAAATAGAGATTATGCCATTGAAAATTCCTGTACAAGTAAGTAGAAATCTGAGCCCCAAGCAGAGACTATAATAAATGTGTATTTTATTTAAGTATATCATAAATAAAACTTTGATGTATATCTGGTCTTGTGTCATTAAAGTTTCCTTAATATGATGTCCTTAGAAATTAGAGTAAAGGTAAAGTTTTCCAAATAATCAAAAGTTTAATTTTAAATAAATCATATCCCTTAATAATATTTTAATTCAAGTAATACCTCAGGGTTCATAATGACCATTTGATAACAGTCAATTAAATATATAAATTCTTATTTTTGTTTATGACACATGATGAAAAAATAAAGTTTTATTCCACTTTATATACTTTAAAAACTGAGATAAGGATCAACAAGTAAATCCATGATTAGAAACCGGTGACTTATGTTATCAGGATAGATGTCAATTTTCTAAAATTCCCAGCTGGAAATTCCAAAGTTGCACAGTTCTCTCTCCATCAGAGGAAACTAAGATGACATGCTTTCTGGCCATTTGATCTCTTGCCCTGATGCACAGTTTCTTTCTTCACTTCCTTCTCATGATAGGTATTTTACCCTTATGCTGAGACATGTGCTGCTCAAGCCTGGTTTTGATGTTTCTCATCACCACACATCCATCCCCAAGGCGCTAACTCTGGAATCTGCAGTATCCCTTTCTTTCCTCTTATTACAGTCTTCCAGTTTATTCTGATTTGAATTGTTCATTCACATTCTACAAACCATAAAATACAACAAAAAATACAATCTTCAAGAGACACAGCATTTCCTTCTATTTAAACAGAGTGGAGGTCCTGGAGTGATGATGGTCTCCAGTTTTTGTTTTATTTTGGCTGCCATGGGATGATGGTGTAATCACTTCACACTGCACATTTATTGTTTTCTGCCACAGTGCTATGGAAATTTAAAAATGGCAAGTTCCTGAATTTTTATTGAAAACATTTTTAATATGCTCATAATTAATATGACGTTGGTAATTGTTTTGCTTCTACATTGTCTCATTACTTTCCTGACACAATTATCAAGGAGCTCCTTATATGTGAACGAATGTGTGGTACTTAGGAGAATACAAAGGTCAGAGTGAATCAGAAGACATATGTTTCTGTGTAAACCATGAATGGTGAGGCAGTAAGTCAATTGACAGAAGATATGGAGCCAATCTTGTGAAAATATGATGAACTGAAAATGCTGAGCAATATGAGAATACAAAAGTATGAGAGAGGGAAGAGGTGATGAGAACTTTTACACCATGATAAATAAAAAAATGTATCTAATATATATAGCTCCATGGGAACTTTACTGTACATACTTAAATAAGCTTTTAAAAAGGCAGTTCTCTCTTAATTATTATTAAACTGCTGTGGTACAACTTTTTTACATTGATTAAAATCACTAACTGAAGGAGGACCTTTCTTGATAAACAATTCCAGAACAGTGTAAATCCTCCTCAAACAATAATAACTAGAGGAAGAACAAATATGAACTTTTTCTTGAACTCAATAAAACACTGAGTCCGTTGGGCCTACCAATGCTCAGAATTGTTTCAAGTTCCAACCATGAAGATATGGGGCTTGAGGTCCTGCTATGTGTGGAAAATCTCAGATTATGATCTGACCACAGGAGAGGTGATGATAAAATAGCTATGATCAATATAATCTGGCTGAGTATTTGCTTGTAAAAAATATTAAAGCAGGCTGAGAGCGTGAAAGTAATTTCCATCAGGCATCAGGTGCAGAATAGGTCTATCTACCAGTACAGGTTCAACATGAAATTCCCTGGCTCCTCCTCCAACCTTTATTTTAAGCTCAAAGCAATGCAAATAGGTCTTCAGTACTTAAAAGACCAACTTCTTGTTAGAATAACTTACTTCTTCAAATAAATGGGCTTAGCATATAAAAGGTGTAAATGATGTCTAGGCATACATAATTAGTAGAAATCTCAGTTTATCCTACATTATAAATTTAATAAAATAGTGGTAAAGCACAGAGAAATTTAAATAAATAAAAACATTGTCAAGAGTCTAAAAATATAAACTGGACTTGAAAATAATATGGAAGTAGGACTATGATATGGATTCATTAAGATGACTAATAGCAAAACATGGTGGAGTAGAGAAAGGGGGAAAGAAGAAGCAAAAGAATTAGAGGAAGAACAGTAAAAGGCAGAGGAGGAGGCAGAAGAAGAGGAGAAGGAGGCAGAGGAGGAGAAGAAGAGATATTCAATATGAAATCAAACCTGCATAGCGAAATGGAAAAAATAAATAATAAATCAACATGTAAATGGGCTCTAAAATAAAATTTATGCAAAGAATGGTTTTCACTCTAATATTATTTCCTTGAATTATTGCCTTATTCAACAAACAGCTATTAATCTGTTTGTGAGCTTTCAGTATAAGATAAATGGTCTCAATCATCAAATGAATCAACTGACGTGAATCAATTTGAGAAGCAATGGAATGAAATGTGTTTATTAGTCACTACTGCTATGGGGCAGTTTAGTTCAGAGATTAGAAGCTACTGCCTGTAAATCTTTATATTCAGCATTGTCCCACCAGAACCCTAACCATGCACAAGGCTTTTGCTTTTATGTATGTATGTATTTTATTCATTCAATCATTTATTCATTTATTTTTCCTTACAATGAATATTTATTTTTGCTTTCTTCTCAGCTGCCAAACCTTAAGGGTAGCCAAGATATCCTTCATAAAGGAATAGACAAATAAATTTTAGAATGTATGGAAAATAGAATATCAATCAGTAATAAAAGAAAATACACTAAGATGCAAGAGACTCTTAACTGCATATTGCAAAGCAAAATAACCTAGACTTTAAAGTTTATGTACTATACAAGTCAAACCAAATATTTTCTATCCTAGAAATAGTAAAATTATGAAGACAGTGAAAGATATTTGACTAATGTTTGAAAAAGAAAGTAGATTGTTGGGTATGAAGCACCTGGCAGTGAAAGGTCTCTAAAAAAATTGAAAGATTTTTTAAACCAATAATAAGATAAAATAAAAACAAACAAACTTGAGTAGGATAAACAAACAAAACACACAAGAAAGAGCCAAAGAAAATGCAAAGAAATATATGTAGACAATGAGACACACACATCGTCTAACAACCTCATAAAACACATAATATATAAGCATAAGACCGTTAGGAAAAAATGCTGAGCCAAAGCACTAGGAGACAAGTTAACTAATTAATTAAAATAACATTTAAAAACCTCTGAAATTCCATTGACTTTGTTTTGTGTTGGTCATCTACTGCTGAGCATTAAGAGTGGTTTGTTTACCCAGTGAGACTCTGTTGTAGAAAACTCTTTCTTTTTTATACAAGTGTTTTCTTTTTTCTTTTCTTTTTTTTTTTCCTTGTGCTTTTTCTTTGGCTCTTTGCTTTTCTGGTTTTGGTTGTTTGGTTGGTTGTTTTGTTGTTGTTGTTTTGTTTTGTGGATGGAAATATGTCAGTTGGAGTTAGCTTTTGGGTTAGGGAGATAGGGGCTATGTGACCATCTCCCCTTTTATCACTGGGACTCAATCTGCAAATATGTGCAAGCCCTGTGCGTGCTGCCACAGTGTCTATGAGCCATGTGCACATTTATTCTGCTGTACTTAGAAGGCCTTGTTTCTTTGATGTTCTCTATCACATCTGGTACTTCCTGTCTTTCCGGCTCTTCTTCCTTAGAGTTCTCTGGGCCTTGACTGAAGGGACTTGATGGAGATATATCTTTAGGACTTGTTCTGAGATCTCTCACTTTCTGCACATTGTCAAGCTGTGGGTCTCTAAATTTGCTTTCATTTATTGCATAAGGGAACATTGGTGGCTGAGCAAGACACTCTAAATATGGCAGAATGTCATTAGGAGTCTCTGTTATTATGTTACGTAAGCAGAACAATAGTATTTGGTTTTCCCCTAAGTCCCTGGCTTATCTAGTTTCAGATTCCTGGCCAACTGAGCATTGTCAGGGGTGGGTTGTATCTCAGGGGTGGGCCTTAAGTTCAATTAGATACTGGTTGGTTACTCCCACAAGCTTTGGGCCACTATTGCAGTAGCACCTTTTGCATGCTGGTCATCACTGTTGATCGAAGGGTTTAAGGCTGGCTTGGCGTTTACCATTCTCCTTTGGTAGTGTGCAGAGTTCTGTGTAGTACCATGAACACTAGCCAGGAAGGATGAAAGCTCTATGAGACACCAACTCAACTTTTCCATGTTCAACAAGTTGTGTAGGCGTCTTCAGAAATGGGGTCTTACTATCAGTTTGTGGAGAGCAAACAATAACCTTGGCAATAGCCTGATTTTCTGGAGGGGAGGGTTCTAATGAGAACCTTTGTTCAATTACTTGATAGATATAACCCATTCCCAGGACTAGATGACAGCTGTATAGCTGAAACTCCATCATACCCATTATTTGGCAAGATCAACTTCATGTATGCTTATATTTTGGAAGCTTCTACTCTATTAGGTTTTATTATAGTCCCACAAACGGTCCTTAGTTTTACATGTCCCTCCCTGTGCTCCCTCCATTACCTCTTCCACATTCGATCCTTGTGTTTGAGCCTCCCCCATCTATCCATAACTATCTATTCCATTTTTTTTTCCTGGTGTGATCCATTCTTCCCTCCTGTCCCTTACCCCATAGCTAACCTCTATGGTTATATGCAGGGCAATTTTTTTGGATCCATTCATTTACCTGTGGTTTTATTTTTATAAACAGCTGAGTTAGCACTCCATGTGTAAACATACTGTTTTGTTCATCCACTCCTCTGTTGATGGACATCTAGTCTGTTTCTAAATCCTGGCTATTAGGAATAGAACATCAATGAACATGCTTAAGAAAGTGTCTCTATAGTAGAATGTAAAGTCCCTGGCAAATGAATGTTTTTCTTACATATAGGGATATGTAAATATCAGCTGACTTAACCCACATGATTCACAGAGATTCTAAAGATGAGAAATAGTCGTGTGAAACAAAGTAACACATACACACACACACACACACACACACACACACACACTTTTCTCTAAGAACATCTACTGGTTTTAGAACAGGATAATGTACTACATCTCCCCCACACAAAGTGGGTGGGGAGTGAGAGGGAAGGAGGAAAAAAAATGAGAAAAAGGGTGGGGGAGGAAAGGAGGGAGGGATGAAGGGAGGGAAGGAGTAGCCCATGAATTTATGGGACATTATTGAATTATTATGTAACACAAAGTCTAAGAACACTGTAAAATAATGCATTATTTTATTTTATTTTATTTTGTTTCTTTTATTATATTGTAAATGTCACCAGGCAATTTTGTCTGATAATTAACTTTCTTCCTATTGTCTCTCTTCCTTTTACCACTCAACCTTATTTTTCTCCTTTACCTTAGAGTTTTCTTATTTCTTAATCCACCTATATTCATTTATGTACATATATGAAAATGTATGAATAGAGTAGCAATGAACGATACATAATGCATATTATATATAATGCTTTGGATAATATATTTCTAATGTATATTATGTATATTTTTTTAGATAATATACTTCTAAAGCATTTAGTTTATTCATTTTTTTCATTTTTTAATTAAATTCTTTATTAATTATACTTTTTTCACTATGTATCCCCCCTGCGGTTCCCTCCCTCCTCCTGTCCCATTCCCTCCCTTCTCCCACCCTTTGCATGCATGCCCTTCAGCAAGTCCACTGATAGGGGAGGTCTTCTTTTCCTTCCTTCTGACCCTAGTCAGTTAGGTCTCAACAGGAGTGGCTGCGCTGTCTTCTTCTGTGACCTGGTAATGCTGCTTCACCCTCAGGGGGAAGTAATTAAAGAGCAGGCCAATCAGTTCATGTCAGAGACAGTCCCTGTTCCTACTTGGATATTGAACTGCCATGGGCTACATCTGTGCAGGGGTCTTAGGTTATCTCCATGCATGGTCCTTGGTTGGAGTATCATCAGTCTTAGGAAAGACCCCTGTGCTCAGATTTTTTGGTTCTGTTGCTCTCCTTGTGGAGTTCCTGTCCTCTCCAGATCTTAGTGTTTCCCACTTCTTTCATAAGATTCCCTGCACTCTGTCCAAAGGTTACCCATAAGTCTTAGCATCTGCATTGAAAGTCTGCAGGGCAAAGCCTTTCAGAGGTCCTCTGTGTCAGGCTCCTGACTTGTTCCCTCTTTTTTCCTTCTTCTGATGTAGTTTATTCAATTTTAAGAGGTAATTTTAGAAATATAAGCACTCATATTTTTAGAGGCTAATGTGGTATTTATTCAGAAATTCAAACATTACTTCAGTTTTAGGCAGGTCTGACAGAAAATTTCAGTCTAACATCTGTGAATGAATATTTAAATTTTTAAATTTCTTTTGCATGTGTGTTTTGAGCCAGAACACTTACACTTCAGGACAGAGATTCTAAGAACTATGTAGCTTGATGTGGAAACCTAATTTAATCATTAGATATCTTTAAAAATAATATTTGCTTTAATTATAAAAGTTCAAGGCAGATTCTCATACTGCTATAATAATAGATTGTGAAGGCTGAATATATCCAGAAATTTGTTACAGTAATTAGATCACACCTAGTGCAGTGCTAATTTGACATGTTGACATTATCATGAACGGCACAGCCGTTATTGTGCTGCATGATTAAATAAGTTCTTCACACAACTGGCTGTCATTAGGATTTCCTGGCCAAAGTAACTTTGGTGTTTCTTTTATTTTCCCTTCTATTTCATCAATAAGATCATTAATGGTGATATCCTCAGCTAATGCCACTCATAATTAATCATGATTATAATTAGATCAAGCATAGAACATTATAAAGAAATATTGGGTTTTTTCAAGACATATTTTTTTCATTGCTGGGCTCATCATTTCATTATAAAACAAAAACCCAGCTTCACCAACTTTGCTCTGGTATGTCTGTACTATAAGGAGACAAGAGAAAAGCATCTTCAAATATCACCAAATATTCTGCTCTTTCACATTAAGTGTATTTAAACCAAACTTTGTAGCAAAACAAACTTGAGCTTTACCTGAGTCAGGTCAAGATAGATTCATTAAGGTTGTGTGGACCATGCAATTTCTGATGAACTCCTGTTAACTGATGTTCTAGAAACTATGCTTTAGGGAGCCAGGAACTTGCCAAACTATAAAGTAAAACCATCTAGTTCAGTGGTTCTTAATCAGGGCTCTGGGGCTCCAGAGCACTTAACCAGAGGTTATACGGTTCAACGATTGAGAAGGTAATCATATGTGCATAAATATGAGCATATTTTTCTGGAATATAAAGCTTAGTTATTATATTCTTTGAGATTATTAGTTGTTACATACAACTTAAATTATGTGACTTCTGTTCAATTTGTTCCATTTTAGATGAGCAAACAGAAGACCAAGGGGCTAAGATTCACAGTTAGTTACAAGGCTCACTTTTTGGGACTCCAGGCAGAAAATTTTATAGTACTCTTAGACTGTCTTTTGATTAGAAAAGGGGGAATTTTAAAATGCAATATTTAAATGATAATAAAGAACAAATAAAAAAGGGAATATAAACATACTTAGGCAATCAAGTCCTTTAATGATTTAAGGGTATTTGGAGTAGATTGTCTAATAAATATGCCATGATAAATGTATAATGCATATATAATGCCATGAAAAATAATGTCCTCCAGAGAGAATAAGGTGGAAAAGACAAAGACTGTGACTATGAATACAGAGGCAACAGAGTTCAAAGCTAAAGGTAATCCTGAGGTCTAGGAGTATATTGCCTAGACTATTGAAAACAGAGTCCAGGCCCAAGCACTGACATGGCATTTATTCAGAAGAACTTTAAGATTTATCCTAGTTTTATTCAGATCTGATAGAAAAAATCAAGTTTACAATCCGTAAACTAATACTTCTTTTTAAATTTCTTTTATGTGTTTTGAGCCAGAACATTTATGATTTGAGATAGAAATTATACCTAATAACTAAAGTTATCTTTTTCTATCTGAATAAAAATTGCACAAATGTTCAGTTACTCATATTAAGTACAAAAATTTCACTGAATAATACAAAGAGGTGAAAATTTTTTGTATCTTTATTTCAAAGAAATGTACTAAAACATGATTATGTAAAATATAAAACAATGTAAATTCTTTGAAATAAATTTTGTTAACATTTCAAATGTATAATTGATGGGATTAAATATGATGGTTTCATTAATGTATACAATATACACCTAATACCCTCTTCCTTTTTTTCATCCACCTCTTGCCTCCCTCCTTTCCCCATTTTACTTCCATGCTTCTTAAAAAGTATTTAATTAAGCATGTCAGTGAAAAGATGTAATTTTTGTCTTCTTAAGTACAGTTTATTTAACATGATCATGTCAAATCCATTCTTTTACAAGCAAATTGATTTTTTTAACCTTCCTTAAAACTTAATAACAACCCAATCCTTTGTGTATATATCCTAGTTTAATTTAAAAATAATCAGTGTGGAATCTCCAGAATGATGCACCCTTGTTTTTCTGTACCTTTTGTAGCAGTGTGCATGTTCTTAAAATAATAGCTCTAGTGGTGGCGGAGGGGGATAGTGTGGTAGTTGTTTTGTCAGACTCCTGAGAAACACGTGTAAGAACTTCAAGCTGTGCTACAATTCCAAACACTGATAGAAGTTTCCAGGCAATAAACCTCAGGAGACAGACATCTGAGACATACATCTATACATGGATCCTCAAATAGCTGCTGCCCAGACAGAGAAAAATATTTTAAACAGCACTAAAGGTCAGTAGTCCACAAGGAAAGTCTGTAAAGATGTAAATAGATACCAGTGTAAAAGAAATGCAAATCTGAGATGTAAAATTTTAAGGTATAGTTTTTTATTTAGTTTCAAATTATTGAATAAAATAAAAAGACTAAAGGTTTTCAGAAAGGAAATGCTGAAAGGTTGTAAATATTCATTGCAGAAAACCCTTGCCATATTTAGGTCACATGAATTCAGCTGATGTTGGAATCTAAAGTGTGAGTGATATTAGGGATTGCTCTGTCATTATTAAAGAAAAATTCAGAAGTGATTTGACATTGTTAAAATAGTCTCCACTTGAATGCAAGTCGGGTAGAAAAAGTCCAGTGTGTTTCCACCAGCTGTCTGTGACCTATTTAGATTCAGTTCTTACTGGGTTCTATCAATTCTCAACACTTACCAATGCTATGAAGATGATGTCAGGACAGCATTTGAACAGCTGGTCTTAGATTAAGTTACTTCTTATCATTTCTTGAATTTTTCCTACTGGTCCCTGGTTCATATTTGAAGCTTCAATAAACTGACCAAAAAGAGTTTTGTACCATATGTATGAAATGAGTCCTTGTCTCCTCTTCTTCCTCTTCCTTTCTCATTGCTTCTATTTTTCTCTACAAGGAGCAGTTTGGTTCAGGATAGTTTATTCAGATCTCAGGTGTTTCCCCTTCTAGGAAACTCCTCAAATTCCAGCCTAGGATAGCCAATATTCACTGCCATTTTGCAATATTATGCCTTACCATGTTTTGTTTCAAAATTATGGGAACAAAGTCTGGCTTTCTGCCTACACTAAATAATCTCTAAAACATATCTTTCATATATAAATCACATTTGATGGAAATTGTTGCCATTCCATCAATTAGTGAAAAACAAGGGGAAGAAGGCATACTAATGCTGTGTCTTAGTTAGGGTTTCATTGCTGTGAAGAGACACCATGACCCTGGCAACTCTTATAAAGGAGAACATGTCATTGAAGCTGACTTTCAGTTTCAGAGGTTTAGTCCACTGCCATCATGGCAAGAAGGAGCTGAGAGTTCTACAACTTGATCAGCAGACAGCAGAAGGGGACTGTGTGCAACGCTGGCTGCACCTCGACCATATGAGACTTCACAGCTTGCCTCCAAGGTGACACACTTTCTCCACACCTCCTAGAGGTGCCTCTCACTATGGGCCAACCATCCAAACACACGATCCTTGGGGGCCCCTTCTATTCAAACCACCACATGCTAATTATGGGAATTGCAGAAGTGCATACTGGGAGAAGCTTCATTGGTCTCTTTCACTGACAGGAATGTCTCTGCTTAGTAGCTACTCTCCATTAGCTGTCTAGCAATTCAAACATCCCTCCTATCTTTGTGTCAATGAGCTATCACTTCGCCCTAATATTATATGATGTATTTTTCCTCATTTTCAGCAATTCCACTTAAACTTTACAAGATTCTTCCTACTTCAAGACTTAAGTAGGTGATATCTCTCTTAGGTTCTTTTTCACATCTGATTCTAATCTCAAATATTCTCTCCAGCTTATAAAGACTGCTTCAATAACTTTGTCAAAAGTAGCCACATTGCTTCTCCATCATTTTCTGCTGTATTTTTGTTCTTTTAATTTTATAATATTTCATTTGAAAATTTATCTTAATTTTCTTGCTGTGTATGATAAGAGCAGGATGGCTCATCCAGCGGAAACATTGTCTTTGAACGTGACCTTCTAAGTTCAATTTCTGGAACACAAACACAGTGGTAGAAATGAATTGACTGCCAAAAGAGCTGTCCTCTCACGTCTACATAGGTACAGTGACACACACGCACACACACACACACACCAAATAATTAATAAGTAAATAAATAAATAGATAAACAAAATTTAAAATAATAAAATAGCTCTAAGTAAAATCTATCTCACTCTTTGCCAGCTGAAACAGTTCACCTATGTCGTGACATCAGCAAACATGTGATGTGCATATTTAATAAAACTGGTGTTATTTTCTTTTTGCATTCCTATAAAATATAGTTTAAACTTATATTAAAGTTATGTGAGAAAACCATATCTCACGATTAATTTCAAGAAACCTCTCTCTCTGTTGTTCTTACTGACTTTCCTGTTGTCTCTCCTTTTTAGTATTGATTTGGTTCCTATTACATGCCATGGTGATATCTTACATCATATTGAGTCTTCTCACACTGCACAAAATACTTTAGTTTCACAGATTCCCAGAATACTGAGTAGTGCCTTGTGATTCACAGCATAAACTATTTGCCATTATTTTCTTAGTATTCTTCAGAGTTCAAAGACACACTTGTTTAAAAGACCCATTCATTTAAGAACCATTACAAAAACAAAAAACATTATTTGAGATGTTGAAATATACTCTGACATACTGAAAAATGCTGAGAATTAAAATAAATGCACCTATTTAGTCATCAGCAGGGCAGTATTTTGTGTGATCTAAAACCTTTGCTGTCTATTAACTAAGGTTGCCCAAGTGGAAAGGCACCTGAATGCAAAACGTGACATGTTCTCAGAACATTAAGTGTTCTGGGAGAGCAATGACTGAGGTAGAGAAAGTCTTATAATACCCACAACATCAATTCGATTAGAAATCATAAAACATTGAAGTGACAGGAATTGAGCTTAAATTTTATTTTGTAAATGATAACTCCTTTTTTTCTTTTTGTTTTTATTCACTATTTATTAATTATGTATCTTGAATGATGCCCCCTCCCTCAACTCCTCCCATTCCCACCCTTCCTCCCGCTTCCTCCCATCCCCTTCCCCTAGTCCACTGAAGGGGAAGTTATCCTCCTTTGCTATCTGCCCATAGCTTGTCAAGTCTCATCAGGACTGCCTGGATTCTCTTATTCTGTGGCCTGGTAAGGCAGCCTCACCAGGGGCAAGTGATCAAAGAGCAAGCAACCAAATTCATAAAGGCAGCCCCTGCTCCTCTTGGAGAGCCACATGGACACTGAGCTGCCAATAGACTACATCTGAGCAGGGGAACAAGGTCCTCTCCATGTATGGTCCTTGGTAAAGAAGCTAAACACTAAGGAGGACCCTAGGGAGGATACTTAAAATTCATTCAGAATGGCAAACAGGATAGACACTAGAAGGGGTGGAAGAGAGGAAACAGGATGAGAACTTATTATAGAGGGTTCTCTGAGATGTTCCACCCAGCAGGAGATCCAAGCAGATGCTGAGACTCATGGCCAAACTTGAGCAGAGTGCAGGGAGTCTCATGGAAGAAAAGGGGGTGTGGATATAAGGACATGGAGGGGATAGGAGCCCCACAAGAAGACCAACAATGCTAAAGAATCTGAGCCCATGGAGTCCTGCAGAAGCTGATGTAACTCCTATCCAGGAAGAGGGTTAAGGAAAGTAAATCCTAGTACAGTAGTCCAAATGAAAACAATGAGAAATGAAACAGTGTGAGAAAAGCACACTATCTTGGAGGGAAGTCAATAACAGATACCTATGTTGGGATCTTGTTTTTAGGTCTTGAACTATAACGTGTGGGAATTGAAGACCAAGGAGTAATGAATTGTTATCTGGATTGGAGTTGGTAGTGACATTCACAAACTACTGGAAGGTGGGGGAAGGTTTGTTAGGTCACTGTCTTAGCAGTTTCTGTGGGGTATACAAAAACACTTTTGCCTGCCTTTATTGCTATCTTATTACTATAATAAGGGACTGAAAGCAGACAGGATTTGATCCTGAGGACAAGTCAGGTGTGGAAGCAGAATATTTCTTCATTTTCGTTGACTGACTCTGTAACTGTAACTGACAGTCCTTCTGCCTCTTGCTTGTATTTTGCTATTATGTTTTCTCTTAGTTTCTCAGTTTTATGTTACAAAATCCAACTTGATGGTTATTTTTTGTGTGTGAATATCCTCTCCTTAGGAACAGGGTTTGGATATTCCTTAAGCAGCCAGCATAGTCCTTCCACATGGTAATTTTTTTTCCAAACAAAGGAATTCTATACTTTATTGTCATTGTTAGTCAGAGTGTATATCTCTTTGTATGCCTGATCATCATATGTGTTTCACTTTTTTTTGATGCTTCATTATATATTTATTTTTTAATTAAATTTCTATTTATATTAATTACAGTTTATTCATTTCGTATCCCAGCTGTAGACCCCTCCCTCATTCCCTACCAACCTCACCCTCCCTCCCTCATCTCTTCCCATGTCCCTCTCCAAGTCCACTGATAGGGGAGCTCCTCTTCCCCTTCCATCTGACCCTAGCTTCTCAGGTCTCATCAGGATTGGCTACATTGTCCTCCTCTGTGGCCTGCAAGGGTGCTACCACCTTGGGGTGTGTGGGGGGTGCCAAAGAGCCCACCACTGAGGTCATGTCAGAGACAATTCCTATCTAGAGAACCCACTTGGATACTGAGCTGCCATGGGCTACATCTGAGCAGGCGTTCTAGCTTATCTCCATGAATGGTCAGTCCTTGGTTGGAGTATCAGTCTCAGAAAAGTCTCCTGTGCCCTGATTTCTTGGTTCTGTTGCTCTCCTTGTGGAGCTCCTGTCCTCTCCAGGTCTTACTATCTCCCGCTTCTTTCACAGGATTCCCTGATTCTGCCCAAGGTTTGGTTATGAGTCTTAGCATCTGCTTTGACACAGTGCTGAGTGGTCTTTCAGAGGCCCTCTGTGGTCGGCTCCTGTCCTGTTTCCTATTTTCTCATTTTATCTAAAGCATTCAGATATGAGTACATAACTTGGAGTAACTGCAGAAACCAGAATATCAAAATGGTACCATTGACAGAAGAGGGGAAGGGGCTGGAGAGTAATAGAAAAAGGAAATGCAAAATATAAGTGGTTTGATGAGGAAAATGAAAAAGGAGATAGAGAAAGGTAAATATAGAAAGAATAGGCAATAATAACAATAACAAAATTGTTATTTTAATAACAATAAGGATTGTTATTAAAAGTCTTAAAAGGTCATGTTTTAGGTCACAAGAAATTATACTTTAACTATTTAAACTGTACTACACAAACTCTGTATAAATATACATATGTACTTTAAACAAATCTTTCTCATATAGGCAGAAAATGTTCCTTACAAGGGCAATAAATAAATAAATACAATGCAATAAATACAATAAAATCACGTAACAAAAACCCAACATCAGAAATGAGGATCCGCTGTTTTGAATTGTTGGTCATGGTTGTCCATGTGACTCCCAAAATACACAGTCTATTGCTATTAGCATGGTTTCCCTCCAGACATGGAAGATAAGCCCCTATTCCTGGAGACAACCTGCACCTCAGAGCAGAGCCCAGACTTCCAAGCTAAAACTGACCTGAATGCCTGCACACTGGTTTTCATGATGCAGGAAGGCATGTGAGCTTGCAAAGGAGGGCAGCAACCAACAGTACTCTCCAGCCATGACACCTGTGGGTCAGCATGACAGCATGACAATATAGTACCAAGGGTGCGGTAGTATCACAGTTGTCTTGGTGTTAAACTCCTGTCACCGAGTTTGGAGGAGAATCTACAACCACTTTTTTTTCACTGAACCAGCATAATACTAACAGTAATATAAATATTTGTCATTATGCCCACAGATAAATATTGTCATCACTTCCCATTAAGAAAAAAATTTTTCTTTGCAAATGATGGACACCACTACAGAAAACCACAATGAAGTAAAATGCAAAACTGTAAAACCCATTTCTTTTCTTTCTTTTTTTTACAGCTACTGGATTTTTTTTCTTTAACTTTTATTAATTACACTTTATTCATTTTGTATCCCCCTCCCCTCCTGGTCCCACCCTTCCCCCCCTTTCTGCATGCATGCCCCTCCCCAAGTCCACTGATAGGGGAGGTTCTCCTCTCCTTCTTTCTGATCTTAGTCTATCAGTTCTCATCAGAAGTGGCCGCATTGTCAGGGTTCCAGGTTATCTCCATGGATAGTCCTTGGTTGGAGTATGAGTCTCTGGGAAGTTCCCTGTGTTCAAATTTTCTTGTTCTGTTGCTCTCCTTGTGGAGTTCCTGTCCTCTCCAGCTCTTACTATTTCCCACTTCTTACATAAAATTCCATTCACTCTGCATGTCAGTTGGCCATCAGGCTCAGCATCTGCTTTGATAGTCTGCAGGGCAGAGGCTTTCAGAGGCCCTCTGTGGCAGGTTCCGAGGTTGTTTCCTGTTTTCTTTTTCTTCTGATGTCCATCCTCTTTGCCTTTCAGGATGGGGATTGAACATTTTAGTTAGGGTCCTCTCTTTTGCTTAGTTTGTTTAGATGTACAGATTTTAGTGGGTTTATTCTATGTTGTATGTTTATATGAGTGAGTATATACCGTGTGTGTCTTTTTGCTTCTGGGACAACTCATTCAGGATGATCCTTTCCAGGTCCCACCATTTACCTGCAAATTTCATGATTTCCTTATTTTTCATTGCTGAGTAATACTCCATTGTATAGATGTACCACAGTTTCTGCATGTAAAACCCATTTCTATGGATACATTTATAAAACACTCTGGCACTTAAGGCTTAGGGAATATTACAAAAAAATGGGGCAGAAAGGCTGTAAGAGTTAAAAGGTAGGGAGTTTGCTGTGAGATTGTGCCTCCTAGTAACAACAGAAGTTACAGCCCTATACTCACCAATACAACTGCTCAGAAGAGAGTTAACAAAGATAACACCAAGGACATCCCATGATGGACAAAGAAATGCCCCAGTGATCAGCCCTGGAAACAAACACAGCTAACATTGAGTAGACTGAGTAGGTTGCATTAAGAATATAATTTGGTAAATTCTGAGAGAATTACTGTCTGTGTTTGCCAAACTGTGAGTCCATTGGCTCCAAAGAATAGCTCCTAACCAATGGCTATATACAAGGGTCTATTTACAATTAATGGTTCCAAAAACAGTTAATGAAAAAAAAGAGTCCATGAAATTTGAAAGAGAGCAAGAAAGAGTATATGGAAGGGTTTGGAGAGAGGAGATGGGAGAAATATTTTAATTATACTGCAATGTCAAAAAAGATTTAAAAAAACATAAAAAATAAAACATAGCTACATTCACCTGTTTAATTTGAGATTATATAAAAGTTGTTAGAAATATGAAAATAACTTTCAAAAACTTTAAAGATTCACACAGCCTTAAATAATCCAGTATATTGATAAATATGTCTATATATGCATAATATATTTACATATACTCATACTTATATATTTTTAAACATAAACTTAAAACTCCATACAAAAATGCTTTGGGTCAAAAATTTACATTTTGCTTTATAGTATATCAACTTTTGTAACTAATGCTCTGTTCCACTCTTCTTGAGCATTGGCAACAAATAATACTAGTGCTAGTTTTCAAAAGTGCACATTTCTAATAGTTGGCTCCGGATTTGTGTGTGTGTGTGTGTGTATTGTACATATATGTGTGAGTATGTGGGTATATGTATATGTTTTCATCTGAGTATTCGTGTGTGTACATGTGTGTATATATGAGCATATGTATGTATATATGTATGTATATACATGTGTATATGTATGTGGCTGTGTGTATACATTTATGGAATACCAAGTTTCAGCATATGATACTCAATCCCCACAATTTAAACTGAACCCCAATTTTGTATTTTTAGATGGATTGCCAAGTTGTTCCCAAAGGTACAGGGTTCTACAACCTCTGATACACAGTACAACAGCATCCAGGGAAACTGTATTTCTACCTTCGGGGGCACCATCACAGAGAGCAATCACAGATCCCTTGTCTGTAACTACGTGAATATCTGTAATTGATTGATTTCTATTTACTCTATTTGATACTTTATTATTTTTATTTTTATTTGTTATTATTTTCTATTTATCAGTTACTTGGTGATGAATAGGTCCTAAATTATTTTTCTCCTGAGAGAAGACGAATCATTTAGTTTAGTTTTTTTTTTTTTTTTAATCTTTGGAAATTTCATGTTTGTAGTTTGAGTGCTCTGTTTGCTCTCACTTCTACTCTCTCTTGTCTCCCTCCCATATATGCCATTTCTTCATCTTTCCTAGAGATCCCTTTCCTACATTTATGACTTTTCGGCACCATTAACTATAGCCAGGTCCTTCTACATAGCCATGAGATAGGAGCTGTTCTTTCAAGCCAATGGACTCAGGGTTTGGCAATTAGACAGTAATTATCCTGTAGTGCAGTAGCTTACTTGGCTAAAGGGTACCTTAATTCTGCATACATTTTTAAAATCTTTTTTTCTGAATTATTTAGGACATTGGCTTTTCTTCCATCTCTTTGTTTTCTAAACATATTTTGCTTAACGCTCAGGGATTCTCCATCATTTTGAGGTGAGTCTTTGCATGGTTTGAATATGAAAGTAATAGTGTCTTTATCTATCTATCTATCTATCTATCTATCTATCTATCTATCTATCTATCTAAAGAGGATAATGTTTCTTTAGTCTGTATTTTGCAGAATAAGTTAAGGAGTATTGCTTTCAGTGGTTCTTTAAAGTTTTGGTAGAATTCTGTGCTGAATTCATCTACCCCTAGCCCTTTTTTATGTTTTTGTTGGGACATTTTTAATTGCTATTTTTATATCACTATGGATTATGAATATGTTTCTTTTTCTTTTCTTTATTTATTTTTGGTTATTAGAATTTTAATTGCTAGTTTTATATCACTATGGATTATGAATATGTTTCTTTTTTCTTTTCTTTATTTTTGGTTATTACAATTTATTCACTTTGTATCCCAGCTGTAGCCCTGTCCCTAGTCCCTTCTCAATCCCTCCCTCCCTTCCTCTTTTCCTCCCATGCCCCTCCTTCTGTCATCTGATAGGGGAGGTCCTCCTCCCCTACTATCTGACCCTAGCCTATTATGTCTTATCAGGACTGGCTGTATTGTCTTCCTCTGTGGCCTTATACAGCTTCTCTTCCCCCAGTAGGAGGTGATCAAAGAGCCAACCACTGAGTTCATGTCAGAGACAGCCCCTGTTTCCCTTACTAGGTAACACACTTGGCCATTGACCTGCCATGGGCTACATCTGCACAAGGGGTCTAGGCTAGCTCCATGCATGGTCCTTGACTGGAATATCGGTCTTTGCAAATACCCCTGGGCCCTGATTTTTTTTTTTTTTTTTTTTTTGCTTATGTTGGTTTTCCTTGTGGAGCTCCTGTCCTCTCCTAGTCACAGTAAGTCTTCCTAATATCATATGATTCCCTGCACTCTGCTGAAGGTTTGGTTATGAGTCTCCGCATCTGCTTTGATATACTGCTAGGTAGAGTCTTTCAGAGGCCCTCTGTGGTAGGCTCCTGTCCTGTTCCTTGCTTCCTCCCTCTCAATCATTGAATTTATTATGAAATATCTATGGTAGATCTTATATGTCAAGAACTTAATCATTTCTTTAGGTTTTCCAGTTTGATGAAATACAGATTTTTAAACTACGTCCTTGTAATTTTCTGAATTTTCCTTTTTGGTTGTTGTTGTTGGGCTATCCCCATTTTCATCTCTAATTTTATTCATTTGTATCTTTTATCTGTGGCTTTTGATTAGTACAGCTAATGGTTCGTTAATCCAATTGTCTTCCTTAAAGAACCAACTCATTGATTCTTTGTGAATTTTGTTTCTATTTAAGATGTAAGCACTAAGTTTGATTATTTCTCTCTACACATTTTTGGTGTTGTTTGTCTTGTTTTTTAGTGCTTTCAAGTGTGTCATTAAGTTATTAATATGAGATTTCTCAATTTTTAATTTAATTGTTTTTTTTTACTTACATTCCAAGGGTTTTCCCTCCCTCCTTTTCTCCCAGTACCCTATCCTCTTTTTACCCTCTTGTCCTCTCCCTTTCCTCCCAGAAAAGGGAAACACCCGCTCCCTGTATCAACCCTCTTCAGCACATCAAGTCTTATCAGGACTGAGCATATCCTCATCCACTGAATCCGGACAAGGCAGCCCTGCCAGGGGAAGTGATTCAAAAGCAGGCAAGAGAGTCCATGTTAGAAACAGCCCCTGCTCCCTCCATTCACCAGGCATCCCACATGAAGACCAAGTTTCTCATTGGCCACATATGTACAGAACTGTTTTTGCTATCCTGTGTCTTTTATTTTTCCATATGAAGTTAATAATTGCTCTTTCCAGGCCTGCAAAGAATTGTTTTGGAATTTTGGTGGGAATTGCATTAAATATGTAATTAATTAATTAATTAATTAATCAATCAATCAATCAATTTAAAAAATATTAGTTACAGTTTGTTAGCTTTGTATCTCTGCTGTATCCTGCTCCCTCATTCCCTCGCAATCTTACTCTCCCTCCATCATGTCCTCCCTGCCCCTTTCCAAGTCTACTGATTAAGGAGAACTTCCTCTCCTTTCATCTGATACTGGTTTATCAGGTATCTTCAGGACTGGCTGCAAAGTCCTCCTCTGTGACCTAGCAGGGCTGCTCCTCCCTCGGGGGAGAGGTGAGGAGGTCAAAGAGCCTGCCATTGAGTTGATGTCAGAAACAGTCCCTGTTCCTCTTATTAGGGTACCCACTTGGATACTGAGCTACCAAGGGCTACATCTGAGCAGAGGTTCTTCTACGTTACATCTATACATGGTCCTTTTTTGGAGAAACTATCTCAAAAAAGAGCCCTGTGCCCAGATACATTTATTCCTTGTGGAGTTCCTGTCCTCTCCAGGTCATATTAATTCCCCCCCCCCTTTTTTATGATTCCTTGCACTCTGTCGAAGGTTTGGTTATGAGTCTTTTTTTTTAAATTTTTTTATTAATTACACTTTATTCATTTTGTATCCCCCATAAGCCCCTCCCTTCTCCCCTGCCGATCCCACCCTCCCTCCCCTTTCTGCATGCATGCCACTCCCCAAGTCCACTGATTGGCCTGCTTGTTGATCACTTCCCCCTGAGGGGGGAGCAGCCTTACCAGGCCACAGTAGAGGACAATGCAGCCACTTTTGATGAGAACTGGTTATGAGTCTTAATATCTGCTTTGATTAACTGCGAAGTAGAGTCTTTCAGAGGCTGTCTGTGTCAGGCTCCTGTCCTGTTACTTGTTTGCTCCTACATCCAATGTCCTTCCCATTTGTCTTTCTAAGTGAGGATTGATCATTGTACCCCGGGTCCTCTTTCTGGTTTATCTTCTTTAGGTGGAGCAGCTCTATTCATAATAGTGAGAACCTGGAAACAGCCCAGATGCCCCTCAGTGGAGGAATGGACACAGAAATTGTGGTACATTTACACAATGGAATACTACTTAGCAATTAAAAGCAAGGAAATCATGAAATTTGCAGGCAAATGGTGGGACCTAGAAACGATCATCCTGAGTGAGGTATCCCAAGAGCAAAAAGACACACCTGGTATATACTCACTTATATAGACCTATAAAATAGGATAAACATACTGAACTCTATTCTTATTTATTAATAAAGATATTTAATGATAAAAATTAACCTTTGGCAGG
This sequence comes from Psammomys obesus, assembly GCF_907164565.1. Lineage (NCBI taxonomy): Eukaryota > Metazoa > Chordata > Mammalia > Rodentia > Muridae > Psammomys > Psammomys obesus. Next base: position 53,004,749 of record NW_026587216.1, on the reverse strand, counting down.
GCAGTGGTGGCTTATTCTTTTAATCCCAGCAAAGGAAATCCTGCAAAGCAAGTTCCAGGACAGCCATTGCTATACAGAGAAAACCTGTCTTGAAAAAAACAAGCCAAAACAACAACAACAACAAATTTACATTTGATATAACTGTGCTCATAGCATGTAGTTTTGATATACAAGATACTTAAGCTGATTAATTAACAAGTACATAAAATTATGCTTGAAGTTGAAACATGTTTAAGAAATCCTGCTTTTTAAAGAGTCAAACTTCCCAAAGAGAATTAATGTTTTATAAACATTGATTGATGTTCCCTTAGGGCTTGCCGTTTTAATACTGTTAAATTCTATACATTTCTGCCTTCATAACAGAAAATGACATTTATATTCTATCCAGTGTGTCTTAACTTTTTGTTATTAAGCTTCTCTTTTTTAAACTTAGTATTAGTGTCTTACTTGCTTTAAATCTCTAAAATGCATGCATATCTGACTTTCAATGAATGGGCTAGAAAGGACAGTTAGAATTTGATTCACATTTATAACAAAGTCTTAGATACTCTCATGATGATAATTATTCTTGTAAATGTGGATACTCAATTTTACTGAAAAATTATTAAATTTTCACGAAACAGTTTAAGATGTTTTGATCAGTAAAATGTACAGTGAGTTATAAGATGTCTTTCATGACTACTACTGATTGAATTCTCAAGGTTTTGTAGTTGAGCAAAAAATTTTATTACAAGCAAATATGTCTGATATCAAAAATTCTAAATTATAATTACCTCGTTAGTCATCTAATGCAATAACTATATAACATACTTAAAAGTGTATAGTTCTTGATTGCATATGATATTTCTTAGAAGAGGTTAATTAGGTAAAATAGCTGTTTTTTTTAATCTTTTTTTCTTTTTCTTAAAATCTTAGATAACTGACAAAATATTTTAGTTTCCATTCCCTTCATTTTCTAGAGGCATTCAGATATGCTAAAGAGATTTGAATTAAACTATTCTGGAAGACAAAGGGATAAAAGACAGTTTTAATAAAGCGAACACTTTATACACATTCCCTAAAAAAATACTAAATAGAAAGAAAATTGTTAGCTAACCAACACATATATGAAAAACAGCTATGTCAAAAGCAATAATGTGCATAATTAACAGAAGTTGATCTGATAAATTTACTGTATTTTCTGATAGTAACATATAATTTCATCATTTTCTTATTTCCTCCCTATACCGCCTTGCCCTGCTTGCTTTCAAAACCAGGCTTCTTTCTTTAAAACTGTTGTTATATATGTATTCCTAACTATGTATGCGGCCTGCTCAGTTCATGTAATGCTACCTGTATATGGTCTCAGGCCCAGCTACTTGGTATTAGATAACCAGTTGGGTTGCTGTTCCCTGGAAGACTATTTCTTCTGTTTTCAACATTCCTGAGTTGCCTGTGGTACTTTGTGTAGAGATGAGAGCATGGTTAAGGTTCTCCCTTCCATATTATCATGTTTACTGGTGTCATCCTTATCAGATTCATAAAGTCATCTATGTTGTTAAGACTTCCTGAGTGGCATTTCACAGATAAACTTTATTTAAAAGTTCTAAATTTAGGATAGATTATAATGCATCACTTGAAATTGCTTAATTGTTAAAAACTGTGCTATAGAAAGTGAGTGTAATGTAAACACAGGATGCAGAGCCATATTTTGTATTAGAAGCTGCTGAAGAAAAGACAAAAACTAAGACAATTCTGTGGACCAGGTTTGAGAAGCAGTCATGAAGAGAGTGCTAATATTCCATGCTGTCTGCAGGAAAGACACACTTGAGAGAATGCCATACAACTTTGGAAATAGAAAGTTTTTAAGAGAGAAGGAAGAAGAGATGAAGAGCGATGGGGGAGAAGAAAGGAGAGAGGAAGAAGTCGAATAAAAAAATCATTTACATGTACAAACAGCTGAAAGTAAATGAGAAACATTTAAAGCAAAGGAACCATCTTCTCCAGTTTCTGCAATGGACATGAAGTAAGAGCACATTCGGTCATGAAATAATTTTCTCCATTTCAAGAACAGAACTGCGTAGAATTAGCTTCTATTTTTTTTCTTCAAGTTGAGGGAATCTGCTTAAAGAAAACTGGAGAAACTGATATGCTTACCCTTTAGGAGACAAGAGGCTAACATTACTTTATTATTTTTTTTCATTTGATTTTTATTCTGTATACTTAAGGTATACAAACATGCTGTTTTGGGATGAGTATATAGAAAATTAGCATACCTATCAATGTACATAGTTGGCATCTTCTTTACCTTGCTACTTACTACGTATGGTACTGTGAACAAAGCAACACCAGAAGAAATCTAGAGTCATGTTTTGGTTCATATGTATCTCAGTCTGTTTTCAGCATTCATCCCTTGACAGGAAGCAACATTGTTTCCTCAAGTGCCTGAAAATAGACTAGCCAGGTAACAAGCTGGCCATTGCTGCATAGACTTTAAGTGCTGGACCTGCTTAATGAGAAAGAAGTCATCTTTGCCCAAGCATCTCTTAAGAGCCTTAGCTCTTGATGTTATCACATTGACAACAATTACCCTCTGTTAGACACATGTCCAAACCATGGCAGATCCCTTATTGTAAAAGCTTCTTCATATCCTCTGAAAGCCCTGTGTGTCTCTACACACCTGGACTTTATTCTCCTGTGCCTCACTTTTGTTTCCTTCCTTGTCTCCTCTATTTCCTCCCTCCACCTTTTTAAGTCTAAGTTATCTCTATCTACTGGGAAAACTGTGTGAGACTGAGGGACTGAGAGACTGAGAGACTGTGAGAGACTGAGGGACTACTGAGATGGAAAGGGAAAGAGTGGAAGGCAAGCAAGATATCCCACAAAGTACAAGTACAAAGTATCCTGGCTCAGTTTCTTGATGCCCTTGTCCCATCTTTGTCACCCAAAGAAGCAAGAATAAGGTCTCAAAGAGAAACTAATAGCACACATAAACACAAAGCAGTGACCAGGCTGGATCTGTCTTCCAATAAGAAAACAAAACACATTTCAGTTCTTTCTACATGGTTTTTATAGCTCCAACCATGAGAAGGACTAATGGATCATGAGTGCTGGTCATAGAACATGCACACTTGGAGTTCCTTAAAATACCTATGGAATTCTCGGTTTCTTGTTATTCCATACGAAGTTGAGAATTTTTCTTTCCAGGTCTGTAAAGAATTGTGTTGGCAATTTGATGGGAATTGCATTAAATCTGTAGATTGCTTTTGGTAAGATGGCCATTTTTACTATGTTAATCCTGCCAAGCCAAGAGCATGGGAGATCTTTCCATCTTCTCATATCTTCCTCTAATTCTTTCTTCAGAGACTTGAAATTTTTTTCATACAAGTCTTTGACTTGCTTGGTTAGGGTTACACCAAGGTACTTTATGTCATTTGTGGCTATTGTGAATGGTGTTGTTTCTCTAATTTCTTTCTCAGCCCTTTTGTCTTTTGTATACAGGAGTGCTACTGATTTTTTTGAGTTAATTTTGTATCCGGCCACTTTGCTGAAGGTGTTTATCAGCTGTAGGAGTTCCCTGGTAGAGTTTTTGGGGTCACTCATGTATACTATCATATCATCTGCAAATAGTGATAATTTGACTTCTTCCTTTCTCATCTGTATCCCCTTGATCTCCAAACCAAAAATTGCTAAAACAATCCTCTACAATAAAAGATCTTCTGGAGGTATCTCCATCCCTGATCTCAAGCTGTACTATAGAGCAACAGTTATAAAAACTGCATGGTACTGGCATAGAAACAGAATGGTGGATCAATGGAATCGAACAGAAGACCCAGAAATAAACCCACACACTTACGGACACCTGATTTTTGACAAAGATACCAAAACCATACAATGGAAAAAAGATAGCATCTTCAACAAATGGTGCTGGTCCAACTGGATGTCTACACGTAGGAAAATGAAAATAGATCCATACTTATCACCCTGCACAAAACTGAAGCCCAAGTGGATCAAAGACCTCAACATAAAACCAGACACATTAAATCGGCTAGAAAAAAAAGTGGGGAATACCCTAGAACTCATTGGTACAGGAGAAAACTTCCTGAACAGAACACCAACAGCACAGGCTCTAAGAGCAACAATCAATAAATGGGACCTCATGAAATTGAAAAGCTTCTGTGAAGCAAAGGACACCGTCATCAAAACAAAGCGACTGCCTACAGATTGGGAAAGAATCATCACCAACCCTTTCTCTGACAGAGGACTAATATCGAGTATATACAAAGAACTAAAGAAGCTGAAAAGCAGCAAACCAAGTAATCCAATTAAAAAATGGGGAACAGAGCTAAACAGAGAATTCTCGACAGAGGAATATCGAATGGCAGAGAAACACTTAAAGAAATGCTCATCCTCATTAGCCATCAGGGAAATGCAAATCAAAACGACCCTGAGATATCACCTTACACCCATCAGAATGGCCAAGATGAAAAACTCAAGGGACAACACATGCTGGAGAAGTTGTGGAGAAAGGGGAACCCTTCTCCACTGCTGGTGGGAATGTAAACTGGTACAACCACTCTGGAAATCAATCTGGCACTTTCTCAGACAACTATGAATAGCGCTTCCTCAAGATCCAGCCATACCACTCCTAGGCATATACCCAAAAGAGGCGCAAGTACACAAAAAGGACATTTGCTCAACCATGTTTGTAGCAGCTTTATTTGTAATAGCCAGAAGCTGGAAACAACCCAGATGCCCCTCAACTGAAGAATGGATGCAGAAACTGTGGTACATCTATACAATGGAGTATTACTCAGCAATGAAAAATAAGGAAATCATGAAATTTACCTGCAAATTTCATGATTTCCTTATTTTTCATTGCTGAGTAA
>NW_026587216.1:52995663-52999781 GCF_907164565.1 Psammomys obesus | reverse complement strand
TCATATAAACATACAATATAGAATAAACCCACTAAAATCTGTACATCCAAACAAACTAAGCAAAAGAGAGGACCCTAACTAAAATGTTCAATCCCCATCCTGAAAGGCAAAGAGGATGGACATCAGAAGAAAAAGAAAATAGGAAACAACCTCGGAATCTGCTACAGAGGGCCTCTGAAAGCCAGAAGAAAACAGGAAACAACCTTGAAACCTGCCACAGAGGGCCTCTGAAAGCTTCTGCAGTATAGACTGTCAAAGCAGATGCTGAGCCTGATGGCCAACTGATGGGCATAGTGAATGGAATTCTATGTAAGAAGTGGGAAATAGTAAGAGCTGGAGGGGACAGGAACTCCACAAGGAGAGCAACAGAACAAGATAATTTGAACACAGGGAACTTCCCAGAGACTCATACTCCAACCAAGGACTATTCGTGGAAATGACCTGGAACCCCTGCACAGGTGTAGCACATGGCAGTTCAGTGTCCAAGTGGGTTACATAGCAATGGGAAGAGGGACTGCCTCTGACATAATCTGATTGGCCTGCTTGTTGATCACTTCCCCCTGAGGGGGGAGCAGCCTTACCAGGCCACAGTAGAGGACAATGCAGCCACTTTTGATGAGAACTGATAGACTAAGATCAGAAAGAAGAGGAGAACCTCCCCTATCAGTGTACTTGGGGAGTGACATGCATGCAGAAAGGGGAGGGAGGGTGGATTGGGAGGGGAGGAGTGAGGGGCTTATGGGGGGACACAAAATGAATAAAGTGTAATTAATAAAAAATTAAAAAAATAGCTATGGAAATTTTGACATGTGAATGGTAGTTGGAGAGTAGTGAAGGGTAGATAGGATCAAAATGCATTCTATATCTGAATGAAAATTTCAAAGCAAAACTTTTCAATATATAAACGAATTGACCATTCAATAAAAATACAAATTTAGAATAAACTGTTAGTTATATACACTAGACAATTTTCTCAATATCTGTGCGTTTCATTTCTCACAGGCTCACAGAAGTTCCATTCTCATTTTCCATTTACATTCCATGACATTTTCTAATTCTGTAAATTAAAGCAATTGACAACACTTCACATTATTTTTCTGGGTTGCCACTGCATCTTACTTTGATACTTCTTTCTGCTCTTTTTTATAGTGTGTCTGTAGCAGAAAGGCTGTAACTGATCTTCCTACTTCTGAGCTGGAAAAAACAAAACATTCTGGGTTGGGCATAGTTCCGTTCTGTGATGCTGCCCCCATTTGTCAGTGGTAAAAACTTTGCCCAGTCCCCAGAAACCAGTACCTCTTGTGAATAGCTGCTTCAGACAAGCATTCATTGTTCAGAAAGCTGGATTTCTCACTGAGCAAAAACCACGCCATTGTAAAGATGCCAGTTTATTTTTTTTAAAGCTTGGTTGTTTTAAAGCTAGAAAGGAACTCTTACTGTGGAGACAATCATGAAAGAAAACCTCTTTTCACTACCCATGGAACAAGTGGATGAAGAGAGTAAGAGTGAACATGCAAAGACTGGGAATCTGGCTCTTCTCCAAAGTGACAGAGAAAGCCACAGTGAGACATAATTGAACACTTTGGAAATCTCTTTGAAGATGTAATGCTCTGGAACTTTTTTTTTTAAATGAGTAAAATCTAAATGAATGATTATTCCATGTAAGAAAATATAAGGCAATGTTCTAAGTACTAAGTGATGAATTTATAAATGTTTAATGTAGTGAGACCAAGCAGTACTGCCCTTCTGTAACGCACATTAAACATTAGCAATGCTATTACTTGGAAGAGACAAATTAAATACCTGGCAAGGTTTTACCTCTTACTATTTTGTTACTCATATGCTTTACTTAGTTTATGACGATAATATTATCTCTATTGATTATGCTTGCTTAGTAGAATTTTGTGCACCTGAAAAGTGACTTTGGGCACAGGAAAAAATGGTATACTTACCATAAATATATTTTTTTTACTTTTTAATTTTAACACTAGTAATAACACTAAACAATCTTATACATAACTTAAGGATCACTAATGTTATTTCATTTTCTTGGAAAATATAGAAATAGATTTTAGCATATATAGAACAGATTTTAACACTGTATTAGTTTTGAGTATTCTTGATTTATCGAGTCTAGGCATGAGAATTACTGGTATTTGAAGAATTTTAATATAAAAACATGCGTATAGAAGACAGTGAGGGCTGAGACATAATGCAGAAAGTTCTCAGTATTTATCAAGGTGAAATAGGTTGTTTGGGGTTTAAATGGATATAAGCTGTTACATATTTAGTACATGCCATCAGGAACATTCCTTAGAATTCCAGTAGTTGTTTTACACCATTTTTAAGCTGTATTTCTCTGTTTAATTCACAGTGATCCCATTTCAGTAGCCAGAGGAAAATATTAGGTTGACCACCTGCAGACACACTTGCTTACCCTCTACTAAAAGCTAGTATTGCTTTACTTTGGACTTGGTTTTCACTTTGGAGCACACCCAAACTCAGGATGATGGTTACTTAGAATACACTTTATATAATCACACCCAACCTCAGGATGGTTACCTAGAATACACTTTATATAATAGGAAGAATGGCCAATTCCATAGAGCTTGATGGAAAGAATTTAATAATTATCTGAGGCAACTATCCATTTCATTTCACCATCATCACTCTGGGGGAATCGCTAACCGGTGGTGCCTTAACACTCATTCTAGGAATTCATTTGGATTTAATTTTTAGAACAATCTCCCAGTTTTTCCATATAATATCTTTTCTGAATGGGAAAAAAAGTACCTCTTTTTATTTGAAAGTAAAAATATAAAGCAGAGAGGCTGAATTTCTTCTGAGTCATATCCTGTCTCTGAAAACAGATTTAAATTGCCATCTCCAAAAACTTCATGTCGCAGCATCATAGAGTGCCGACCCAGCTGACTTCAGTTGCCCACCTATCTCTCCCTTTCCAAATGCTCGGATTAAAGGCCATGCTGCTGCTGCAGCTGACTTTTTATGTAGAGACTGGGGATGGAACTCAGCTCCTCATTCTTAAATGGTGCATGACAAGAACTTCACAGTATGAGAAATTTCCCTAGCCCCAGTACTGAGCTCCTTAACATAATTAATGAATATTCCCAAATATTATATGAAACATGACTACCTGTCAAAACCATCTTCCACAAAACATTTAATAACAAAAAATAAAATTAATTAAATTTTATTACACAACATATAACATGTAGAAACACTAAATACAAAGATAATATTTTAAATTAGTATTGTTAATATTATTAATATATCAGTATAGTTTGAAAATAACAATTTAAGTAAACTCTTATCTTTTCATTTAAAATAAAGACTACCAAGAACCTACCATATATTTAATACTTACAAAGTTGGAGGTTTAATGCAATTACACAGTGAAATTCACTTTTAAAAAATCAATGTCTGACTTCAAACCAGAGAGATTAGGCAAATGTGTTGTCAGTGTATTTTGCTTTGCTTTTTGCTGGGTAATGTTTTCAATGTACATGTGCATTGCCCTGTGACTACATTTTAAAATATTTCAACCTGATGTGCATTAACACTATTAAAAATCTCATCAGCTTTCACTATACAGTTTTAGAAAGAGAAGAAAGCATATAGGTTTTCTGAATGATTTTCAAATTTGCCTATTATTCTATATAAAGAATCTATTTTATAATGGTAATAAAGAAACAAATTTTATAATGTACATAACTCTAGGATGTAACCACCCCTTATTTTCATAATGAATTTATTGTGTATTGGTCTAAATCTCCCAAGGAATTATTTCAGCCATGCTTTCTCTGGAACGAGTAAATTCTGACAATCATACTGTGTAGTACTAGTTTCAAATTCATTAATAATTCTTTAGATAGTTTCAGCATTCTTAGTTTTTTCTTGTTATTATTTATATTGTTACTCACACCTTTATAAAAAAAGAACGACAGAAAAAAAGAAATGTAGGAAGGAAGGAAGGAAGGAAAGAAGGAAGGAAGAAAGAATGGAAGGAAGGAAGGAAGGAAGGAAGGAAGGAAGGAAGGAAGGAAGGAAGGGAGAAAGAAAGAAAGAAAGAAAGAAAGAAAGAAAGAAAGAAAGAAAGA
>NW_026587216.1:52893980-52995653 GCF_907164565.1 Psammomys obesus | reverse complement strand
AAGAAAGAAAGAAAGAAAGAAAGAAAGAAAGAAAGAAAGAAAGAAAGGCCATGAAATTGCTCCTTGGCACCATAATTTTCTGGAATTTTTGTGTTATACCAATGTTGTTCTTATTGTTGTTATGCTTTCTTCTATGACTCTGTGACTTTGCTTTTCAGTTTTTGGAGCTGTCTATGATTTTAAACCTTTAATTCCTCTTCTTTGTTCTAATGAGGTCTAGCTTTTCAACACTGTTATATTACAGATATTGTGATCCACCCCTCTCAGGTTCTGATTGTTTAATCACATTTAAGTAGAGAAAGTTCTTAGTTTTCTCTGTTTTGATTATAGGCATTCTCCCAGCACAGTTTTCTATTGTACTCCAAGGAGGAAAAGGAAGCACTTGGCTATATTGAGTTACAGAAGCACTGGTGCTTTTCTAGTGTGCAGAGACATCATATGTGAAAATAAAATTGATCTTAACCATTTGGGGGGTATATCTGAGTTAAGTAACTTGATGTTTTAACATTTAACTCTGCCACAGTTATAAAAGTGTCAGGATAATGCTATGATAGTATTCAGCATGACATCAAATGAAATCATCTATTGTAATATTTGAATGGAAGGGGATAACAGAGCCAGAGAGTGGTATATTCCTTGCTTCTGTTTGGAAACAGAAGCAGGGATGGTTCTGGAAAAAGAAGAAGGTGGAGTAAGTAATCACTTACAGGCTTTCAAAAGTGGAAGGCTATATATCTCCTGATGATTTCACCAATGATACAGCTAGAAAGTAGAATGGTCTTTCATTTAGGCTAGTTTAGAGTTGCTTCTTTCTGTTGTATAATATCAGAATATGTAGAGTGAAGGAAAATGAAAAAAGCTATAAGTTTGCATATGATCTGGGGTGTCAAATGTGGGTGCTTAATAAACTGCATGTCCACTGATGCTTAAGGTAGTTTGAAGCAGGGAACCATCACAAGATTCAAAAGGTTTATTTCCAGGGTTATAGAAAGATGAGTACAACCAATTTACTTTTAGAAACGAAATTTTACAAGACTCTTGGCAATGCCTGTGATGCTCTTCACTCAAGGAGATGTACCAGTGTTTCTCAGCCAGTTTCATTGAGAGTATGGCATTAATATGGTGAATAGTCCCTTATAAGTGAGTATATACCCTGTGTGTCTTTCTGCTTCTGAGTTATCTCACTCAGGATGATCTTTTCTAGTTCCCACCATTTGCAAATTCATGATTTCCTTGTTTTTAATAGCTGAGAGTATTCCATTGTGCAAATCTATCACAATTTCTGTATCCATTCCTCAGTTGAAGGACATCTAGGTTGTTTCCAGATTCTGGCTCTTACTGATGAAACCTGATAGGCTAGGGTCAGGTAGTAGGGGAGGATGACCTCCTCTATCAGTGGACTAGGGGAGGGGCACAGGGGGAGAAGAAGGGAGGTTGGGATTGGGAAGAGATGAGGGAGGGGGCTACAGCTGCAATATAAAGTGAAGAAATTGTAATACCCAATAAAATGCGATTGACATGTGAGTGTATGATAAGGACCACACATAAAAAAGGACAGGTTCAGTTAGACCCACAAGTCCTTAAAAGAATCTATAGGCCACAGCTGCCACTTTTGAATGACTATTTTTTTTTTTGGCTCCCAGCCACAACATAACTCAAATGTATAAAACACAATGCATTTTGATTCACTTTGATTACCTCATGTTTGTAGCATGCTTGTGAGTAAGGTCTCCAAATCTTTCTTCATTTTCATCTTTTACCTTAACATGAATGTTCATACGTATACACACACACACACACACACACACACACACACACACCACTCCTCGTACTAAATAGTCTAAAGTTGAACATCTACTAAATCCTATTGAGAAAACTAGCTTGCTGTGATGGCCAAAGAAATAGAAAGATTACGATTGTTAAAGTACTATGATCCAGAATAGTATTTCTAAAAGAACTGCCATAGATCCGTTTTATCAGAATCCCTTAGACTACAAAATTGCAGCAGATTCCATAATTTTACACTAGATTTGGGGAAAAGGTCAGGAAAATTGTATTTTGCCTTGTTTCAGAGACCCAGTCTACTTTGTAGCTCACTGGAAAGCAATTGCCTGGTATGCAGGTCCTCTCTATGGGTTGGTTGAAGAACCTTTTCCTGGCTTCCAGAGATCTTGGGATCTTTCTACTACCATAAAGATTAATCTTTTAAACAAATGCTTGATTTTTGTTTTGAGAATTACTTTAAGGATAACCTCTCATGAGTTTTGTGCAACAGAATCACTAATGTCATGTGACTGGTTTAGGTTTAGTTTTTTTCCTCTTTAAGTAGACTTCAGTATTTTATAAAAAAAAAAATGTTATTGACCTCAGTTTCCTCATCTTCAAAACAAAATAATTAAAATGAATTTTTATAGATATTCTAGGTCTACTTAGTGTAATCTAATATCCAAATATTCTGTCAAAATGTTTTATAATGTGCAATCCTTGCAAACAGTGGTCTCATAGAAGTCCTTTCTTCTTATTGGTGTGAGTGTTAAATGTCAACAGCTACAGATGTAACAACAGTGTTTAGAAGACACAAACTGTTCAGTGAGAGGAATACCGACGGCTACAATTTCTTGGTAACTTGCACAGTTCTCTAAGTCCCTTGCCACATGATTGCACCATCTAACAAAATGGGAGGTCCTGAGTTTTCATGATAAAATTGTTGTTGTGCCTTCTTGAATTGTGTTATATGAAGTTTCTCATTGAATTATATGGATTGCAATAAAATTTTCACTTAAAAACTGTTATTATTTGCATACTTCATGAACATCCACACACATACAAACTCCATGGAAATATTATGGGGCCTATTTTTTCCTTTTCTTTATTAAGTATTTAATAATTATATATATATATGTATTTTGATCCTTTTCAATCAACTATGCCACCTTCTCCAATAGCCTTCTTTCCTTCTTATCTCACCTAATTTTTGTTCATTCATTTTTTTATTTTTTTATTTTTAATTATACTTTATTTACTTTGTATCCCCCCTCTAGTTCCCTCCCTCCTCCCCTCCCAACCTCTCCCTTCCTCCCTCTTCTCCACACACTCCCCTCCCCAAGTCCACTGGTAGGGGAGGGTTTCTTTTTCTTCCTTCTGATCCTAGTCTGTTAAGTCTCATCAGGAATGGCTGCATTTCTTCCACTGTGGCCTGGTAAGGCTGCTCCCCCCTCAGGGGGAGGTGATCAAAGAGCAGGCCAATAAGTCAGAAGCAGTCTCTGTTTCCATTACTATGGAACCCACTTGGACACTGAACTGCCATGGGCTACATCTGTGCAGGGGTTCTAGGTTATCTCCATACATGGTGCTTGGTTGGAGTATGAGTCTCAGGAAAGACTCCTGTGCTCAAATTTTTTGGTTTTGTTGCTCTCCTTGTGGAGTTCCTGTCCTCTCCAGCTCTTACTATTATTTCCCACTTCTTTCATAAGATTTCCTGAATTCTGCCCAAAGTTTAGCCATAAAGTCACAGCGTCTGCTTTGATAGTCTGCAGGGCAGAGCCTTTCAGAGGCCCTCTGTGGGAGGCTCCTAACTTGTTTCCTGTTTTCTTCTTCTTCTGGTGTTCATCCTCTTTGCTTTTCGGAGTGGGGATTGAGCATTTTAGCCAGAGTCCTCCCTCTTGATTAGTTTCTTTAGGTGTACAGATTTTAGTAGGTTTATCCTATATTATATGTCCATATGAGTGAGTATATACCGTGTGTGTCTTTCTGCTTCTGGGACATCTCACTCAGGATGATCCTTTCCAGTTCCCACCATTTACCTGCAAATTTCATGATTTCCTTGTTTTTAATTGCTGAGTAGTATTCCATTGTGTAGATGTACCACAATTTCTGTATCAGTTCTTCAGTTGAGGGGCATTCATTTTTAAACCCACCAATATAATTTTGTGTTGACCTTGTACTTTTGGATGTCTAGCATTCCAATGGAATGTAGTCAACCAGTGGAACAATACTCTGTAAGAAAATTGGCTATCCTTTTCACAGGACCTATGATCTGTCAATAAATAGCTCCTTAGCCAGGTGTCGAGCATTGTGCTCATCTCTGGTTCTGTATGTTAGGATTTTGTCTAGCGTGAGCTTGCACAGGTTTTATGAGTGTTGTAGTAACTACTGTCAGCTCAAATGTGCACCTGCTGTGCTGTTTCCAGAAAACACTATTTCCCTGAAGTTCTTATTCACTCATGGCACTTATACTGCTTCTGACCGTCTTCCACAAAGATCCTAGAGCGTTGAGAAAAGGGCATATGATGTTTTATTCTCTGCATTTTGACCAGTGATATATATCTGTGTTAATATAGCAGTAGGAAAAGAAGTAACAGAAAGAAAAAATCAAAAAGCTCTTCTGATGAGGGTTGAGAGAGGCACAAATTTGTTGGAGTGGCAATAAGTCATTAGAAGTGAATTTGACAATATGCTCATTTAGCAGAGGTATAAAAATAGACTATGTGACATTTCTACCCACAAGTCCATGCCTGATAATGGTGACAGTTTTGAGTTTCATTTTGTGGGATGAGTCTTAAGTCAAACCAGAAAGTAGTTGGTTATTCCTCTAGCATTCATGCCACTATTTCACCAGTGGACATATCTTATCAGGCGGGTTATTATTTTAGCTGTAGAGATTTACGGTTAGATGAGATTGATTATTACTTACCTCCTACAGTAGCGTGCACACCACACCAAGTGCCTCCTTTTTCATTTTATTCACTTAAGAAATTATTCGCCCAGAATTTGAATAAACAGGAACAATAGAAAAGCAAAATAAAGTTTAAACAAAGAGAAACAGTGCTGTGCAACACAATGAAAGTTAGCCAATAGGGATCAATCTTTGAGGTCCACACCCAGATTGACTCCCCCACACACACATTCTATGAGTCAACTATGTGGTGTCCTACCAACAGGTTCTAGAGCGTAACCAAAACCATTGTCAATGTCTGTAATTTATGGGGTCTGTTGGACTTTATTGTCAAAAACATCAAAAGAGCTAAGTCATTTCTTACGCTGGGACTTGTATTTTTAGTCTGTGATAACCAGCAGAGGCTCTGGTGCAATGCTATATTGTAAATCTATTTAAAATATTTGTATATAGCTTAGTGCATATAATTTAGAAAGCTTCTAAAATGTTATATTTCCATTTAGAAAACTAGGATTTTTTTAAAAGACCTTTAGTGTTAGTTATCCATTTTCCTATTTTCTTATATTTTCCCAGAAAGTTTGGCATTTGATACCATCAATTTCAAAATTTACAGGAAAGCCAGAGAGAAAACTTGCAATTATGAGTTGTGAGATAAAAGAAGGAAATTGATTGTCACAGGATAATGGCAGCTAACTGTAAGATAAATGTCAAGGCAAAGTCATTGCACAGCCTGGCAATTTATCAAAAATAAATACTGAAGAAAAGTAAGAACCATTTATCAAGAAACTGTACTAAGAAATGTTTATTTTCCCCAGTCTAGCTGATCTTTGATTTAGATGCTGTCATTTTACCTATCAGATGTTTGTGTAGCTAGATTGCGGAGGTCACTGCTGCATTATTTAGAGTTTTATAACCTTGATTTTGAACGATCATTATGTTTAGCACAATTTAGAAAATCTATAGTAAAATTTATAGATTTTATAGTAAAATCTATAGTAAAAATTACAGTAAAAAATAATTAAGAAAATTAGTTGATTTAGTATAAGTTTAGTTTGTTCTTTCTACTAAAATTTTATACATTTACCAATTAATGGGAAAGAAGCCATGAATTTTAAAGACAGAAAGAAGTAGTATATAATAGAGTTTAGAAGAAGGAAAGGGAAAAGGTAATTATAGTGTAATCTCATAAAGAAAATGAAGATGCTCTGGGGCACACAGCTCAAAGCAGATGCTGAGACTTATGGCCAACTGTTGGGCAGAGTGCATGGAATCTTATGTAAGAAATGGGAAGTAGTAAGATCTGGAGTGGACAGGAACTCCACAAGGAGAGCAACAGAACCGGAAGCTTGAACACAGGGGTCTTCCCAGAGACTCATGCTCCAACCAAGTACCATGCATGGATATAACCTAGAACCCCTGCACAGATGTACCCCATGGCAGTTCAGTGTCCAGGTGGGTTCCATAGTAATGGGAAGAGGGACTGCCCATTAGTCCCTTTGCCCATTAGATCAGAAGGAAGGCGAGGAGGACCTCCCCTATCAGTGGATTTGGGGAGGGGCATGCATGAAGAAGGGGATGAGAGGCTGGATCGGGAGGGGAGGAGTGAGGGGTTTATGGGGGATACAAAGTGAATAAAGTGTAATTAATAAAAATAAAAAAAGAGGAAAAAAAGAAAATGAAAATAGATGACATCCAATTGCATATTTAATAAGGAAGCATTGTAGAAATTGATATAAAATTATTTACTACAAGTTTAGTTATTCTAATTAAATGTACTGATTGCTCTACAAAATTTAGTAGAAAATGTCATTTATCAAAATAAAATTTTGTTTTTTTTACATACTAAAAGCCGTTTTTCCTCCAAACCAATTTTAATAGTTACAGTTCACAAATAATTAAAAAAATAATTTGTTTTCTTAATTTACCTTGTTTTCCCACCTTTCATCTATCATGATGAATTCAGAATACATCTAATTTTGTTGAAGTATGGTACTCAGGCCAGCTTCCTCAAATTTAGAGCTTAGCCAATAAACTGAAAAGACATGTGAAAATCTTTTAAAAACTCATATAAATAGCAGTGAGTTTCCGCATACTGACGTGTGAGAGTATACCTTATTCTCAGAGCTATGTTTTTCATGACATTAATGAAGAAATGATATCTTAAAAGTTTCCCATATTCTTTCCCATACAAACTTCAAGTAACTCTTGCCCAGATCCTGAACCTTACATTCACCAAACTTTTTTGTTTTTAAGATTGGCTGACAACAATGAAAAATATGCTTCCTCAGATATAGTTGCCTAGAAGGTTTGCATCTTTTCCTCTATTGTGCCTTCATTTGTTTTCTCAAAAAAAAAAAAACACTGCCATAGGTGAGGTATTTATATTATTATAGTAAAATTTGGATATGAATATATATTTATACAAATATATGTAGATTGCAGGGTAAATAGGCATATTCATAGGGTCTTAAAAACATATACAGGTATGTATGCATAAATCTGTATACATGTGTGCTGATATTTATATACAAAATAGAAGTTCAATATGATTGGAACATATTTAAACAGAATTGTAACATTTGTAAATGGCATACTAACTTATACATAAAAGGCCTTGTATATTACACTGAGAAGCCTTGATTTGGGTAAAGATGAGAATTTGCAGCAAGATTTTAAACAAGGAAATGATACAATCTGACCTGGTTTATACCGGAAATACCATAGAATCATAAACTATTGTAAATTTTTTGCCACACTTTGACACCTAGAGTTTCTGGAAAATGAAATGGTAATAGATGTAATAAAATATCATTGACTATTTGAAAGACTGACTGCTCTTGGTGACTCATTTAAGGATAGAAGAGAAAGGAATTACTTACAGAGTACTCCATGTGTTTAGCCCTTGCAAACATAAAGGTGTGGATTTAAGACTTTGGGGGGGACTAAATAGGTAGTTTAACCATTTTATTTTATGAGAACATCCTTGGGCAATTTACTTAAATTCTTTGTGTTTCTTTTCTTATGACATAGGTATGAAAATGTAATATTACTTTATAAATTAGAGGCAGCATGAATGACCTGGTAAATATGTTATAAATGTTCTTAAAATGAAGCTTTCAGTTTGTTTTATGAATAAACCTTCATATTTCTGTTCTATATTACTGTTCTCATATAACATCATTATTGTCATTGTGGCTGCTCACTTCCTCGTGTGAGATTTCCTCAGTTTTCTTCATGTAGACACTGAGTGCTACGAACTTTCCACCTAGCACCACTTTCTCTGTGTTCCATAAGTTTGACCTTGTTTTCATTGAATTCTAGAAAGTCTTTATTCTGCCTTGCCCCAGTTCAAAGTTTTTCAGTTTATATGAATTGTTATGCTCTTTATTGTTTCTGTTTCTGGATTTCTGTTGAAATCTAGTTTCGATCCAGGGGAGTCGGATAAGATGCAGGAGGTTGATACAATTTTATTGTATATTGAGATGTGTGTTGTGACCAAGTACATAGTCAATTTTGGAGAAAGTTCTTTGGGATGCTGAGGAAAAGTACATTGTTTTGTGTTTGGGTGAAATATTCTGTAGATATATTAGGTCCACTTGTTTCATAGCATCTATTTATTTTTCTGGATCTGTCTCTTGTGGGGTCTAAAGTGGGGTTTGAAGTCTCCTACTATCAATGTGTGATGATCAATGTGTATTTAAGGTTAGTAGTTTTTCATTTATGGATACTCTTGCATTTTTAACCTACGTGTTAAGAATTGAAATATCTTGGTGGATTTTTTTCTTTGTGAGTATAAAATGTCCTTCCCTGTCTCTTTTGGTTAATTTTCATTTGTAGTCTGTTTTGTTAGATATTTAAATGGCAACAACAGCCTATTTCTTAGGTTCATTTGCTTGAAAAATCTTTTTCTAACCATTTGCTCTGAGGTAAAGCCTTTCTTTGATATTGAGGTATGTTTCTTCTATGCAGTAGACTGATGGACCCTGTTTTTTAATCCATTCTGTTAGTCCATATCTTTTTATTGGAGAACTGACTCTATGTTGAGAGATATCAATGACCAATGATGGTTAGTCCCTATTATTTTGTTGGTGGTGCTGATGATATTGTGTGTGTGTGTGTGTGTGTGTGTGTGTGTGTGTGTGTGTGTTTCCCTTCTTTTGGTTTTGCTTCTGTGAGTTTTTTTTTTTTCCTCCAAGGGCTGGATTTTTCCTCTTAAGTACCTTCTTAGGGTTGGATTTATGGATAGACATTGTTTAAATTTGACTTTATGGTAGAATATCTTGTTTTCTACATCCAAGTTGTTTGAAGCTTTTGCTGGGTATAGTAGTCTGGGCTGGCGTCTGTGCTCACTTAAAGATTACAGGACATCTGCCCAGGCTCTTCTGATTTGTAGAGTCTCTATAGAGAAGTCAGGTATAATTCTAATATATCTATATGTTACTTTGCCTTTTCTCTTGCAACTTTTAATATTCTTTTTTTGTTCTGTATGTTTAGTGTTTTTATTATTATATGTGAGGGGACTTTCTTTTCTGGTCATATCTATTTGATGGTCTGTAAGTTTCTTGTGCCTTTATAAGAATGTCTTTCTTTAGATTAGGAAAATTTTCTTCTGTTATTATTTTTTTTGTTAAAATATTTTCTGGACTTTTCAATTATGATTCTTCTACCTTTTCTAATTGCATTATTCTTAGGTTTGTTTTTTTATAGTGTCTCAGATTTTTTGGATGTTTTGTGTCAGGATTTTATTATTATTATTATTATTATTATTATTATTATTATTATTATTATTACAGTTAACATTTTCTTTAATTGATCTATTTTTTCTATCATATCTTCAGTGTCTGAGATTCTCTGTTTTCCAACTCTAGTAATCTGTTTGTGATGTTTACATCCATAGTTCCTGTTTGCCTACCTAGATTTTTCCATTTCCAGAATTTCCTCATTTTGTGTTTTGTTTATTGCTTCTATTTCTACTTTTATTATTTATTTATTTATTTATTTATTTATTTATTTATTTATTTATTTATTTATTTTTGCTTTTTCTTTTTTTTTTGTTTTGACTCCTTTTTTTAATTTTATTTTTTCTTATCAGTTACATTTTATTAACTCTGTATCCCAGCCGTGTCCCGATCCCTCATTCCCTCCCAGTCCCCCCTCCTCCCTCCCTCCCTCATCTCCACCTTGCCCCTTGCTAAGTCCACTAATAGGGGGACCTCCTTCCCATTCATCTGATCCTGTTTTATCGGGTATCTTTAGGACTGGCTGCAAAGCTCTCCTCTGTGGCCTAACAGGACTGCTCCTCCCTTGTGGGGTGGGGAGGCCAAAGAGCCAGTCATTGAGTTCCTGTTAGAAACAGTCCTTGTTCCCCTCACTATGGGAAACCAATTGGTTACTGAGCTACCACAGGCTACATCTGAGCAGAGGTTCTAGGTTACATTCATACGTGATCCTTGGTTGCATGTCAGTCTCAGAAAAGACCCTGTGCCCAGATATATTTGGTCCTTGTGGAGCTCCTATCCTTTCCTCATCAGACTAACTCCCCTTCTTTCTTATGATTCCCTGTACTCTGCCAAAGGTTTGGTCATGAGTCTTTGCTTTGAAAACACTACTAGTTAGAGTCTTTCCAATGCACTCAGTAGACTCCTGTCATATGTTCAATGCACATCCCATCTGTCTTTCTAAACGAGGATTGATAATCTTACCCCATATCTGCTCTCTTGATTATCTTTTTTAGGTATATAGATTTCATTATGTTTATCATATCTTTAAGGTCTATATAAGTGAGTATATACCGTGTTTGTCTTTCTCCTTCTGGGATATTTCACTCAGGATGATCTTTTCTAGATCCCACCATTTGCCTGCAAATTTCATGATTTCCTCCTTTTTGATTGCTGAGTACTATTCCATTGTGTAAAAATACCACAATTTCTGTACCCATTCCTCCGTTGATGGACATCTGGGTTGTTTCCAGGTTCTGGCTATTACAAATAAAGCTGCTATAAACATGGTTGAGCAAATATCCCTTTTGTGTATTTGAGCAAACTTTGGGTATATACCTAGCAGTGGTATAGCTGGGTCTTGAGGAAGCACTATTCCTAATTGTCTTAGAAAGCACCAGAGAGATTTCCAGAGTGGTTGTACCAGTTTACATTCCCACCAGCAGTGGAGGAGGGTTCCCCTTTATCCACAACCTCTCCAGCATGTGTTGTCCCTTGAGTTTTTAATCTTGGCCATTCTGATGGGTGTAAGGTGATATCTCAGGGTCGTTTTGATTTGCATTTCCCTGATGGCTAATGAGGATGAGCATTTCTTTAAGTGTTTCTCTGCCATTCGATATTCCTCTGTCGAGAATTCTCTGTTTAGCTCTGTTCCTCATTTTTTAATTGGATTACTTCGTTTGCTGCTTTTCAGCTTCTTTAGTTCTTTGTATATACTCGATATTAGTCCTCTGTCAGATAAAGGGTTAGTGAAGATTCTTTCCCAATCTGTAGGCAGGCGTTTTGTTTTGATGACGGTGTCCTTTGCTGTACAAAAGATTTTCAGTTTCATGAGGTCCCATTTATTGATTGTTGCTCTTAGAGCCTGTGCTGTTGGTGTTCTGTTCAGGAAGTTGTCTCCTGTGCCAATGAGTTCTAGGCTGTTCCCCACTTTTTCTTCTAACAGATTTAGGGTATCTTGTTTTATGTTGAGGCCTTTGATCCACTTGGACTTTAGTTTTGTGCAGGGTGATAAATATAGATCTATTTTCATTTTTCTGCATGTGGACATCCAGTTGGACCAGCACCATTTGTTGAAGATGCTGACTTTTTTCCATTGAATGGTTTTGGCTTCTTTGTCAAAAATCGAGTATTCATAGGTGTGTGGGTTTATTTCTGGATCTTCTATGCGGTTCCATTGATCCTCCTTTCTGTTTTTATGCCAATACCATGCAGTTTTTATTACTATTGCTCTGTAGTACAACTTGAGATCGGGGATCTGTTCTTGTACAGGATTGTTTTGGAGATTCTGGGTTTTTTGTTTCTCCATATGAAACTGAGAATCTTTTTTTCAAGGTCTCTAAAGAATTGAGTTGGTATTTTGATGGGAATTGCATTGAATCTGTAGATTGCTTTTGGCAGAATGGCCATTTTCACAATGTTAATCCTACCAATCCATGAGCACGGGAGATCTTTCCATCTTCTGAGATCTTCTTCAATTTCTTTCTTCAGAGACTTGAAGTTTTTCTCAAACAGGTCTTTCACTTGCTTGGTTAGTGTCACCCCAAGGTACTTTATGTTATTAGTGGCTATTTTGAAGGGTGTTGTTTCCCTAATTTCTTTCTCGGCCCTTTTGTCTTTGGTATACAGGAGGGTTTCTGATTTTTTTGAGTTGATTTTGTATCCTGCCACTTTGCTGAAGGTGTTTATCAGCTGGAGGAGTTCTCTGGTTGAATTTTTGGAGTCGCTCATATATACTATCATATCATCTGCGAATAGTGACACTTTGACCTCTTCCTTTCCAATTTGTATCCCCTTGATCTCCTTTAGTTGTCTTATTGCTCTGGCTAGGACTTCAAGTACTATGTTGAAGAGGTAGGGAGAGAGTGGGCAGCCTTGTCTTGTCCCTGATTTCAGTGGGATTGATTTAAGTTTCTCTCCATTGAGTTTGATGTTGGCTATAGGCTTGCTGTATATTGCCTTTACTATGTTTAGATATGTGCCTTGTATTCCTGATCTCTCCAAGACTTTAAACATGAATGGGTGTTGGACTTTGTCAAATGCTTTTTCAGCATCTAAGGAGATGATCATGTGGTTTTTCTCCTTCAGTTTGTTTATGTGGTGGATTACATTGATGGATTTCCGTATGTTGAACCACCCTTGCATGCCTGGGATGAAGCCTACTTGGTCGTGGTGGATGATATCTTTGATGTGTTCTTGGATTCGGTTTGCAAGTATTTTATTGAGTATTTTTGCGTCAATGTTCATAAGAGAGATAGGTCTGAAGTCCTCTTTTTTTGTTGGGTCTTTGTGTGGTTTAGGTATCAGGGTGACTGTTGCTTCATAGAATGAGTTTGGTAATGTACCTTCTGTTTCTATGTTGTGGAATAGTTTGAGGAGAATTGGTGTGAGCACTTCTTTGAAGGTCTGGTAGAATTCCGCGCTGAAACTATCTGGCCCAGGGCTTTTTTTGGAGGGGAGACTGTGAATGACTGCTTCAATTTCCTTGGGGGATATAGGGCTGTTCAGTCTTTCTACCTGATCTTGACTTAATGTTGGAAGATGGAATCTATCAAGAAAATTGTCCATTTCATTTAGGTTTTCAAATTTTGTGGCATATAGGCTTTTGTAGTATGACCTAATGATTGTTTGAATTTCCTCTGTGTCTGTAGTTATGTCGCCCTTTTCATCTGTAATTTTGTTGATTTGGATAGATTCTCTCTGCTTTTTAGTTAGTTTGGCTAAGTGTTTGTCTATCTTGTTGATTTTCTCAAAGAACCAGCTTTTTGTTTCATTGATTCTTTGAATAGTTTTATTTGTTTCTAATTGATTGATTTCAGCCCTGAGTTTGATTATTTCCAGCCTTCTGCTCCTCTTGGGTGTATCTGCTTCTTTTTTTTCTAGGGTTTTCGGTTGTGTCATTAAGTTGTTTGTATGTGATGTTACGAATTTCTTCTTGCAGGCACTTAGTGCTATAAATTTTCCTCTGAGCACTGCTTTCAATGTGTCCCATAAATTTGGGTATGTTGTGCCTTCATTTTCATTGAATTCTATGAAGTCTTTAATTTCTTTCTTTATTTCTTCCTTAACCCAGCTGTCGTTGAGTAACAAGTTGTTCAGTTTCCATGTGCGTGTAGGCTGTTTGTTATTTCTGTTGTTGTTGAGGTCCAGCTTAAGTCCATGGTGGTCAGATAGAATACAAGGGATTATTTCAATCTTTTTGTATCTGTTAAGGCTTGCTTTATGACCAACTATATGGTCTATTTTGGTGCTGAAAAGAAGGTATACTCTTTTGAGTTTGGATGAAAAGATCTGTAGACATGTATTAGGTCCATTTGATTTAGGGTCTCTGTAAGTGTTTTTATTTCCCTATTTGTTTTCTGTCTAGTTGATCTGTCCCTTGGTGAGAGTGGAGTGTTGAAGTCTCCCACTATTAGGGTTTTAGGATCAATGTGTGATTTAAGCTTTAATATTGTTTCATTTACGAATGTAGGTGCTCTTGTATTTGGGGCATAGATATTCAAAATTGTGATGTCCTCTTGGTGGATTTTTCCTTTGATGAGAATATAGTGGCCGTCCTTATCTTTTTTCATTAACTTGGGTTGAAAGTCTATTTTATTAGATATTAGGATGGCTACTCCTGCTTGTTTTCTGGAACCATTTGCTTGAAAGACATTTTTCCAGCCCTTTACTCTGAGGTAGTGTTTATCTTTGCTGCATAGGTGTGTTTCTTAGATGCAACAGAATGATAGATCCTGTTTCCGCAACCATTCTGTTAGTCTGTGTCTTTTAATTGGGGAATTGAGTCCGTTGATGTTGATAGAAACTAGTGACCAACAATTGTTACTTACTTTTGATGTGGTGTTGGTGGTGTCACTGAGTTTCATTGCTTGTCTTCTTTTGTTTTTTTTTGTTGTGTAGTTATCTATTTCCTCTGTTTCCTTCGATGTAGTTGTTTTCTTTGGTTTGGAGTTTCCCTTCTAGTAACTTCTGTAGAGCTGGGTTACTATGTAGATATTGTTTAAATTTGGTTTTGTCTTGGAATATCTTGAATTCTCCGTCTATGTTGATTGAAAGTTTTGTTGGGTATAGTAGTCTGGGTTGGAATCTGTGGTCCCTTAAGGACTGTATGATTTCTGTTCAGGCCCTTCTGGCTTTCATAGTTTCTGTTGAGAAATCTGGTGTGATTCTGATAGGTCTACCTTCATATGTTACTTGGCCTTTTTCCCTTGCTGCTTTTAGAATTTTTTCTTTGTTTTGTAGGTTCAGTGTTTTGACTATGATGTGACGTGAAGAATTTCTTTTCTGGTCTAGTCTACTTGGTGTTCTGTAGGCCTCTTGTATGTTTATGGCCATCTCCTTCTTTAAGTTGGGAAAGTTTTCTTCTATAATTTTCTTGAAAATATTTTCCGGACCTTTGAGCTTGATGTCTTCTTTTTCTTCTACTCCTATTCTTAGGTTTTGTCTTTTCATGGTGTCCTTGATTTCTTGGATGTTTTGTGTTTGGAACTTTTCTGATTTTATTTTTTCTTTGAGAGATGTGTCAATTTCCGCAAGTGTATCTTCGGCTCCTGAGATTCTTTCTTCCATTTCTTGTATTCTGTTGGTGATGCTTACCTTTGTAGTTCCTGATCTTTTCTCTATGTTCTCCAGCTCCTGGTTTTTCTGTATTTGTGTTTTCTTTATTGATTCTAATTCTGTTTTCATATCTTGCACAATTTCCTTCATCTGTTTGAATGTGGAATCCTGCTTTTCAATGATAGCGTCTATTTTTTTGTCCGTTTCCTCTCTATGTATCACTAATTGTGCCTCTACTTCTTTGGGTATAATTGCCTGTATTTCTATGAGAGCTTTGTTTATTTCTTCTTTATTTGCCTTCATTTGTGTGGACATTTATTTGAGAGCTTTGTGCATTTCTTCTCTGTTTGCCTCAATTTCGTGGTCATTTCTCTGAGAGCACGATTTGTTTCCTCTTGGTTAGTCTCGATTTCTTTGGTTATTTCTCTGAGGGCTTTGTTCATTTCATCTTTATGGGCCTCTAATAGCTGAAGAAACATAGTTTTGAGGTCGTTTTCTTGTATAT
This sequence comes from Psammomys obesus, assembly GCF_907164565.1. NCBI lineage: Eukaryota > Metazoa > Chordata > Mammalia > Rodentia > Muridae > Psammomys > Psammomys obesus. Next base: position 52,980,199 of record NW_026587216.1, on the reverse strand, counting down.
CTAGTGAATTGAAGTGTCCATTGTTTGTGGGGTTGCTGGTGAGGTCATTATGTCCTGATTTTTGTTGGGAGTGTTCTTACGTCTGCCTCTAGCCATCTGGTTATTTATAATCCTCACTGGTTGTTCCTTGAGATTGTAGTTCGGGCTATGATCCTCTCTTTCTGTTTTCTGGACTGTTTTTTTTCAGGAAGATGAGAGAGGTCCACTGCTTTGTGAGTGTGCACTGTGTTTTCAGTTTTGTCTAAGTAAGGAATGTGATGCTGGTGCTATTCTCATGTGCTTTTAGCGGGCGCAGTGTGCATGCGCAGATTCTCTGACTATTGCAGTGGCCTGCAAGCCACTATTACGCAATTCTGACTGAGATCCAGGGATTGTTTGCCTGGATTACCCTGGTGGACCCGCAAGGCAGAGGCTTCAATGTTGGGGTCGCTATCCCAAGAATCCCTATGATGCCCACACTAGGGGTGTGGGTGGCAGGGATCTCGTCTGGTTGCTTCTGTGGAGAGGCCCTGGGTCTGGGGCTAGCTCTCCCTAGAAGGCTCACTCACTCTTTTGCAGGACCAGTTGGATTGCACAGGGGATCCCCTTGCTCACTACTCTCAGTTTTGGTCCTGCTGCGGTGTTGAGGAAAGTGGCTTGACTAGGGTTTTGGGTGCCAGTGTGTCCTCTGGTGTAACAACAAACTTATTTTCTTAACATTTAAAAAATAGGTATATAAGTGTTTGCCTGCATGTGTGTATGTGTCCCATGTCTGGTGCCCATGGAAGCCAGAAGATGTTAAATCCTCTAGTACTGGATTTACAGACGGTTGTGAGCCACCATATGTGTGTTGGGAGCCAAACCCAGGTTCTTTGTAAGGGAAACAAGCGCTCTCAAACATTGAGGCATCTGTCCAACATCATGAGTCACTCTTGTAATTAAACAAACATTGCATACAAATATCCAGTTAAGAGTAACAAACAAGCAAGTCATTAAAAGAAAAGTTTTTAAGGTTTGAAGATATTGCTTAGTAATTCAGATGGCTTACTACTCTTGGAGAAGACCCAATTCTGCTTCCAGCATAAACAAAGAGGTTAATAACTGCCTTGAGTTCTACTTCCTCAAGCATCAGACACCTTCTCTTATATTCTGGGACATTGCTGTCAGATAGTTCATGGACACATGCATAAAAATAAAAATGATAAATGAACAATCTTTTAAAAATATTCTGGAAAGAAATTATTGCTAATAAAGAAAATTGGAAGCCAGCCATCACATTTGAAGCTATGCAATAATTTGAATGACTAGAGAAAAATATAAGAGAAGAAAGAGAGAGGAAATAAAACTGTCATCTAAGAAAGTCCAGCAATTAAGCATCAGCTAAAAGCCCATGAGATCTCAACTCTACACAAAGAACTATAGGCAACTAAGGAATGTTGGAAGGAAAAGAGGCGGTTTTCCCCAAGCAAGAGCTCACTAACTGGTTTTCCAGTGCCAAGTGGTCAGCTCAGAAAGTATGCAAGCAAGTAACATTACACAGACCAGAATATTTATATTCAGCAATATACATATACATACAACTCAATACATTTAGTGAAAAAAATGAGGCCATGAATTTGAAGAAGAGTAGGAAATGGTACATAAGAGGATATAAAAGAAAGTAAGGGAAGGGATAGTATTGTAAGTATAATCTCAAAAAACAGTCAATCAAAGTGTCTGAAATATTTTATATTTTGAAATAATATGGAAATCTAGCTATAATAATGAAAATATAAAACTTAGAAAGAAAATGATCAAAATTATGTCACCAACTTATGAAAATAGATGCTCACTGTAATTAAAAACTTTTTTGTTATTATTTTAATTTTATTTTTTTAATTTTTATTAATTACACATTATTCACTTTGTATCCCCCCATAAACCCCTATCTCCTCCTCTCCCAATCACACCTTCTCTCCCACTTCTCCACGCATGCCCTTCACCAAGTCTACTGATAGAGGAGGTCTTCTTTTCCTTCCTTCTGATCCTACTCTATCAGAACTCATCAGGAGTGGCTGCCTTGTCTTCCTCTGTGACCTGGTAAGGCTGCTCTCCTCTCAGGAGGAGGTGATCCAAGAGGAGGCCAATCAATTCATGTCAGAGACAGTCCCTGTTCCCATTATTATGGAACCCACTTGGACACTGAACTGCCATAGGTTACATCTGTGCAGGGGTTCTAGGTTATCTCCATGCATGGTATTTGGTTGGAAAGACTCCTGTGCTCAGATTTTTTGGATCTGTTGCTCTCCTTGTGGAGTTCCTGTCATTTCCAGATCCTACTGTTCCCCACTTCTTTCATAGATTTCCTGCACTCTGCCCAACAGTTGGCCATAAGTCTCAGCATCTGCTTTGATAGTCTGCAGGGCAGAGCCTTTCAGAGGCCCTCTGTGGCAGACTCCTAACTTGTTTCCTGTTTTCTTCCTCTTCTGATGTCCATCCTCTTTGCCTTTTGGGATGGAGATTGAGCATTATAGTCAGAGATCTCCCTCTTGATTAGTTTCTTTAGGTGTACAGATTGTAGTAGGTTTATCCTATATTATATGCCTATATGAGTGAGTATACACTGTGTGTGTCTTTCTGCTTCTGGGACAGCTCACTCGGGACAATCTTTTCCAGTTCCCACCATTAACCTGCAAATTTCATGATTTCCTTATTTTTCATTGCTGAGTAATATTCCATTGTGTAGATGGACCACAATGTCTATATCCATTCTTCTGTTGAGGGGCATCTGGGCTGTTTCCAGCTTCTGGCTATTACAAATAAAGCTGCTACCAACATGGTTGAGCAAATGTCGTTATTGTGTACTTGAGCCTCTTTTGGATTTATGCCTAGGAGTGGTATGGCTGGATCTTGAGGAAGCACTATTCCTAGTTTTCTGAGAAAGAGCCAGATTGATTTCCAGAGTGGTTGTACAAGTTTACATTCCCACCAGCAGTGGAGGAGGGTTTCTCTTTCTCCACAACCTCTCCAGTATGTGTTGTCACTTCAGTTTTTTTTTTTTTTATTATTATTTAATTTTTTTATTTTTATTTTATTTTTCTTTTTAGTTACATTTTGTTAACTCTGTGTCCCAGCTGTATCCCGCTCCCTCATTCCCTCCCCAACCCCACACTCCCTCCCTGGTCTCCTCCCTGCCCCTTTCCAAGTCTTCAGTTTTTTATCTTGGCCACTCTGATGGGTGTAAGGTGAAATCTCAGGGTCGTTTTGATTTGCATTTCCCTGATGACTATGGACCTTGGGCATTTCTTTAAGTGTTTCTCAGCTATTCGATATTCCTCCACAGAGATTTCTCTGTTTAGCTCTGTACCCCACTTTTAATTGGATTACTTGACTTGCTGCTTTTCAACTTCTTTGTTTCTTTATATATACTGGATATTAGCCCTCTGTCAGATAGAGGGTTGGTGAAGATTCTTTCCCAATCTGTAGGCATTAATTTTGTTTTGATGACAGTGTCCTTTGCTTTACAGAAGCTTTTCAGTTTCATGAGGTCCAATTTATTTATTGTTGCTCTTAGAGCCTGTGCTGTTGGTGTTTTGTTAAGGAAGTTGTCTCCTGTGCCAATGAGTTCTAGGCTCTTACCCACTTTTTCTTCTAACTGATTTAATGTGTCTGGTTTTATGTTGAGGTCTTTGATCCACTTAGACTTTAGTTTTGTAGAAGGTGATAAGGATGGAACTATTTGCATTTTTCTACATGTAAATATCCAGTTAGACCAGCACCATTTGTTGAAGATGCTATCTTTTTTTCCCATTTTATGGTTTTGGCATCTTTGTAAAAAATCAGGTGTCAATGAGTGTGTGAGTTTATTTCTGGGTCTTTTATTCAGTTCCATTGATCCACCATTCTGTTTCTATGCCAGTACCATGCAGTTTTTATTACTGTTGTTCTATAGTACAGCTTGACATCATGGATGGAAATACCTCCAGAAGATCTTTTAACAAGACTGTTTTAGCAATTCTGGGTTTCTTGTTATTACATATGAAGTTGAGAATTTTTCTTTCCAGGTCTGTAAAGAATTGTGTTAGTAATTTGATGGGAATTGCATTGAATCTGTAGATTGCTTTTGGTAAGATGGCCAGTTTTACTATGTTAATCCTGCCAAGCCATGAACATTGGAGATCTTTCCATCTTCTCATATCTTCTAATTCTTTCTTCGGAGACTTGAAATTTTTTTTCATACAAGTCTTTGATTTGCTTGGTTAGGGTCACACCAAGGTACATTATGTTATTTTGTAGCTATTGTGAAGGGTGTTGTTTCCCTAATTTCTTTCTTAGCCCTTTTGTCTTTTGTATACAGGAGAGCTATTGATTTTTTTTTTTTGAGTTAATTTTGTATCTGGCCACTTTGCTGAAGTTATTTATCAGCTGTAGGAGTTCCCTGGTAGAAGTTTGGGGGTCACTCAGGTGTATCATATCATCTGCAATTAGTGAAGTCAAACAGATTATGGCCATTTGTAAAGAAATTAAAAACATTTTTATGAATGATATAATCATATAATTTGATATTTAGAAATAACATCCGAGTCTATTTTTTCTCATGTTCTTATTTATCTTAATTAGAATAAGTAGAAAATAAATGTTATGGTAATGACTGGCATTAAATTTACATTCCTTGGCCTTGCTGTCAACAGATCCCTGCCAGAGGCTCTGCTTTTGTAACAGTGGAATTAGTTTTCCTCTACAGTGAGCAGCATCCCAAGTAACCTTGTTCCCCTGCCATTTTCCATACTGTTGAGAAAGACAATTCAGAGTGTTCTGTCCTAGGCTGAAGAAAGAAAACCCTAGAAATGAAAAGAATAACAAAATTAATTGGAAAAAAGTCAAAGTTGTTGGTCAAATAAACAAACTATTTCAATGCAAGGAAATAATAACGTGAGGATTGCAAGTCTGATTAATGCAGAAATATAATAGGTCATGAACAACAGAAAATTTAACTTTGTTAATTAAGAAAAATATCATCATATAAAAATATGATAGAGGACAGAGAGATGGCTAAGTGATAAAGAACATTTGTTGCTCTTGTAAAGGAAATGTGATCAATTCTCAGTTCCCACATGATGGTTCAGAACTAGCTATACCTCAATTCCAGGGTATTCAGTTTCTTCTTTTAACAGGCAAAAGTACCAACAATGTATGTGACATACATACATACATACATGCATAGATGTACCCAAAAAAACTGAGACACACAAACTAAAATGAATAGATTTAAAAGCAAAGCAATAAGAAATATTATTGTATCTATTTAATTAGCTGATATGAGGCAAACTATTTTTATGTTTGACAGAAATAATTGCATGCTTAATAATTGAGTATTTCAGCAAGGAAGTGGTGGTTCATGCCTTTAGTTCCAACACTCAGGGCGGCAAAATAAGTTGGATTTCTGTGAGTTCAAGGCCAATCTGGTCTACAAAGCAAGTTCTGGACAGCTAAGGCTACACAGAGAAACTCTTTCTGAAAAAAAAATACATATATATGTATATATATATACATATACATATATGTATATATACATATATACATATGTCTATATCCATATTCCTAGTCTAACTAGGAATCATATTTTTTGATGTTGTTTATATATAGAGAGGAAATTTATTTAAGTATGTCTACTTGTAATATCAAAATACTGAGAGCAAAATAAATGTTCCATAGTTGAGAAAATTTTAGTATAGCCATCTATATTACACAATTCTTTTTTTCTATGGTCTTATTTTTTTCTGTTTTTATTAATTCAATTTACATCGCAGTCATAGGCCCCTCTCTCCTCTCCTCCCAGTACCACTCTCCCTCCTCCATCTCCTCTCACCTATTTCTTCAGAATAGGGGAGACCCCTACCCAGACACCTCAGCTCATCTATTGACATGAGGACTGAGTTCCTGTGCCTCCCCTCTGGCCTTGTAGTGAAGTCTGATCAGTTTTTTGTGACCAAAAAACAGGCAACACAGTCTGTATCAGAGATATCCCCAACTCCCACAACGAGTGGGCTGACAGAAAACCTAACAGGCCCATCAGATTTATCTTTTCATGTTCTGTACATTGTAGTATGTATATCTTGTAACTAAAATCCTCTTATAAGTGAGTATATACCATGTGTGTCTTTCTGGGTCTGTGTTACCTCACTCAATATCTTTTCTAGTTCTTTCCATTTGTTTTTTCATGGGACACTATATTACACAATTGTATCCATAATAATATAGTTTTATTTCTCACATAAGGCAAGGCAATATTTTCTGCAGTTATTATTATTTTATACTATATTTCAATTAACATATTTTAATATGAAATGTACAAGTGTAATCACCTAATGTTTATAATTACTTTAATTATGATGAAATCTTTTTAAAGCTTTCTAAAATGTTGGTAAATTAACATTATATTCCTATAGAAGACATACATCAGTTTTACCATGTGGAGAAACTGAGATTTTACTATCCTTAGTATTCTTTTAGACTGTATAGATAGCTACTTCCTCTCAAAACAGAAGAAGATAAATGTAATACCTTCCATGCACACACACACATCATTTCTACCTGAATGTGATAGAAGGTACAAGTCAGATGTGTTGTATAAGTGAGATCTGGAGATCCAAAATGGTGGCACCGACCACCCAGGGTATCTGAACAGCAGCAGTGTATCAGTGAGAGCAGGGTGACTGGCAGGCCATACTGTGAGCCCTTAAACCCCAATGTCTGTGTTTCTTAGGTGAGAGGAGAATCCGCAGGGATACACAAAGGTCTATCTTCAGACTACACAGCTAATACCAGGAAACTTCTCCAAAATTGACCATATAGTCAGCCACAAAGCAAGCTTTAACAGATACAAGAACATTGAAACAATCCTTTATATCATATTAGATCACCATGGTCTAAAACTAGACCTCAACAGTAACAAAAATAGCAAATATGCATGGAAACTGAACAACTCTCTACTTAACGACAGCTGGGTCAGGGACAAACTAAAGAAAGAAATTTAAGATTTCCTAGAATACAATAAAAATGAAGTCACAACATACCCAAACTTATGGGACACAATGAAAGCAGTGCTAAGAGGAAAGTTCATGGCTCTATGTAACTTCATAAAGAAACTCAATGCATCTAATACAAGTAACTTAATGGTGCACCTGAGAGCATTAGGAAAGAAGAAGAAGAAGAAGAAGAAGAAGAAGAAGAAGAAGAAGAAGAAAAAGGCGGCACACACAAGAGGAATAGAGACTGGAAATAATCAAACTCAGGGCTAAAATCAATAAATCAGAAACAAAGAGAACAATTCAAAGAATCAACAAAAGCAAGAGCTGGTTCTTTGAGAAAATCAACCAAATAGACAAACTCTTAGCCAAATTAACTAAAAGGAAGAGGGACACCATCCAAATCAACAAAACCAGAACTGAAAAGGGGGACATAACAACAGACATTGAGGAAATCCAAAGAATCATTAGGTCTGACTACAAAAGCCTATATGCCACAAAATTTGAAAATATAGATGAAATAGACAATCTCTTTTTTGTTAAATTTTTGTTTTTTTATATTAAATACAGTTTATTTACTCTGTATCCCAACTGTAAACCCCTTCCTCGTCCCCTCCCAATCCCATCTTCCATCCCTCCTTTCCTCCTATGCTCCTCTCCAAATCCACAGATAGGTGAAGACCTCCTCCCCTTTCATCTGACCCTAGCTTATCAGGTCTCATCAGGACTGGCTGCATTGTCTTCCTCTGTAGCCTGGCAAGGCTGCTCCCTCAACCAAAGCTGAATAAAGATCAGGTAAATAAATTAAGTAGTCCTATATTCCCAAAAGAAATAGAAGCTCTCATCAAAAGTCTCCCATCTGAAAAAAAAAAAAAATTTCAGGGCCAGATGGTTTCAGCACAGAATTCTACCAGAACTTCAAAAAAAAGCTAATAAAAATACTCTAATTTAAAGTATTCACAAGATAGAATCAGAAGGAACATTACCAAACTCATTTTATGAGGCCACAGTCACCTTGATACCTAGACTGCACAAAGACCCAACAAAGAAAGAGAACTTCAGACCAATCTCGTTTGTGAACATTGTTGCAAAAATACTCATAAACCACATCAAGAACACATCAAAGATATCATCCACCATGACCAAGCAGGCTTCATTCCAGGCATGCAGAGGTAGTTCATTATACAGAAATCCATCAATGTTATCCACCATATAAACAAACCGAAAGAAAACAAACAAACAAACAAACATGATCATCTCCTTAGATGCCGAAAAAGTATTTGACAAAATCCAACTCCTATTCATGTTTAAAGTTTTGGAGATATCAATGATACAAGGCACAGACTTAAACTTAGTAAAGGCAATATACAGCAAGCCTATATTCAACTAATTGGAGAACACTTAAATCAGTCCCACTGAAATCTGGAAGAAGTCAAGGCTACTCACTCTCGCAGGATCTCTTCAACATAGTACTAGAAGTCCTAGCTAGAGCAATAAGACAACTAAAGGAGATCAAGAGGATCCAAATTGGAAAGGAAGAAGTCAAAGTATCACTATATGCAGATGATATAATAGTATACATGAGGTACTCCAAAAATTCAACCAGAGAGCTCCTTCAGCTGATTAACATCTTCAGCAAAGTGGCTGGATACAAAATTAACTAAAAAAAAAAAAAAAAAAGTAGCCATCCTGTATACAAAAGACAATCGGGCTGATAAAAAATTAGCGAAACAACACCCTACACCATAGCAATAAATAACATAAAGTACCCAGTGTGACGCTAACCAAGTAAGTAAAAGACATGTATGAAAAAAACCTCAAGTCTCTGAAGGAAGAAACTGAAGAAGAAATCAGAAGATAGAAAGATCTCCCATATTTATGGATTGGCATGATTAACATATTAAAATGGCATGTTACTAAAAGCAATCTACAGATTCAATGCAATCCCCATCCAAATACCAACACTATTGTTTTTTAATTAATCAATTTTTATTACTTACAATTTATTCATTTTGTATCCCAGCTGTAGCCCCTTCCCTCATCTCCTCTCAATCTCACACTTCCTCCCTCTTCTCCCATGCCCCTTCCCCAGTCCACTGATAGGGGCTGACCTCCTCCCCTTCTTTCTGACCCTAGCCTATCAGGTCTCATCAGGACTGGTTGCATTGTCTTCTTCTTAGAACTGTCAACAAAATTATTTACAGAACTTGAAAGAACAATTTTGAATTTCATATGGAAAAACAAAAAACACAGAATAGCTTAAGCAATCCTGTACAATAACAGATATTCTGGAGGTATCTCCATCTCTGATCTCAAGCTGTACTATAGAGCAACAGTGATAAAAAACTACATTATACTGGCATAGAAACAGACTGGTGAATCAATGGAATCAAATCGGAGATCCAGAAATAAGTCCACACATGTAAGGATACTTGATTTTTGACAAAGAAATCATACAATAGGAAAAAAAAATAGCATCTTCAACAAATGACGCTTGTCTAATTGGATGTCTACATATAGAAAATGCCAATATATCCATATTTATCATCCTGCACAAAAGTAAAGTCCAAGCAGATCAAAGAACTCAAAATTAAACCAGACACACTAAAGCTATTAGAAGAAAAATTGGGGAAGAGACTGGAACTCACTGGCATAGGAGACAACTTCCTGAATAGAACACCAACAACATAGGCTCTAAGATCAACAATCAGTGGGATTTCATGGGACCTCATGAAACTGAAAAACTTTTCTAAAACAAAGGACATTATCAACAGAACAAAACAATAGCGTACAGCCTGGCAAAGGATCTTTGCCAACCCTATATCTAACAGAGGGCTAATATCCAGAATATATAAAGAACTCAAGAAATTAAACACCAACAAACCAAATAATCCAATTAAAAAATGGGTTTCAGAGCTAAACAGATAATTCTCAACAGAGGAATATCAAATGGCAGAAGACACTTAAAGAAATGCTCAACATCCTAAGTCATCAGGGAAATGCAAATTAAGACAACCCTGAGATTCCATTTTATACCCATCAGAATGGCTAAGATCAAAATCTCAAGTGACAACACATGTTAGAGAAGTTTTGGAGAAGGGGAACCCTTCTCCATTGATGGTGGGAATGTAAACTTGTACAACCAGTTTGGAAATTAATCTGGTGGTTTCTCAGAAAATTAGGAATAGTGCTACACACAAATTCACCTATACCACTCCTGGTAATATATCTGAAAGATGTTCAACCGTTCAATAAGGATATTTGCTCAGCTATGTTCATAGCAGCTTTATTTGTAATAGCCAGAATCTGGAGACAACCTAGATGTCCCTCAACCAAGAAATGGATAAAGAAATTGTGGTATATTTATATAACTAAATAATACTCAGCAATTAAAAATAAGGAAATCATGAAATTTGCAGGCAAATGGAACTTGAAAAGATCATGCTGAGTGAGGTATTCCAGTAGCAGAAAGACACATATAGTATATACTCACTTATAAGTGGATATTAGCCATATAATATGGGATAAACATACTAAAATCAATAGTTTAAAAGAAGCTAAACAACTAGAATGACCCCAGGGATGATGCTTATTCCTTATTTAGAAGAGCAAACAGGATGGACATTGGAAGTAGGAAAAGACAGGGAACAAGACAGGAGCCTTCCACATAGGGCCTCTGAAAGACTACACAGCAGGGTAAAAAAGCTAAAGACATTCAGAGTGTTCATGCAAGCTTGCAAGAGAGGGGGGTAGAGAGAAACAGAGAGGGATGGAGAGGGAGCGAGCATATGCACATTCATACACGTAGTTTTTACTAGATTAAAGAAAATACATGGTGATAACCTAGAACCCCTGCACAGATGTAGCCTATGGCAGTTCAGTGTCCAAGTGGGTTCCATAGTAATGGGAACAGGGACTGTCTCTGACATGAACTCAGTGGCTGGCTCTTTGATCACCTCTCCCTGAGGGGGAAGCAGCCTTACCAGGCCACAGAGGAAGACAATGCAGCCACTCCTGATGAGACCTGATAAGCTAGGATCAAAAGGAAGGAAAGAAAGACTTCCCTTGTCAGTGGACTTGGAGAGGGGCATGCTTGGAGAAGGGGGAGGGAGGGAGGGATTGGGAGGGTAAGAGGAAAGAAGCTACAAGGGGGATACAAAGTGAATAAAACGTAATTAATAAAATAATAATAATAATAAAAGAAAAAGTAAAAAAAAAAAAAAAAGCAGATGCTGAGACTCAGCCAAACTTTAGGCCGAGTGCAGGGAATTTTATGAAAGAAGAGGGAGACAGAAAGACCTGGAGGGGACAGGAACTCTACAAGGAGAGCAATAGAACCAAAAAATCTGGGCCCGGGGTCTTTTGTGAGACTGATACTCCAACCAAGGACCATGACTGGACATAACCTAGAACCTGCACAGATGTAGCTCATGAAAGCTCAGTCTCCAAGTGTGTTCCCTAGTAAGGAAAACAAGGACTGTCTCTGACATGAACTCAGTGGCTGGCTCTTTGATCACCTCCCATTGAGGGTGATGCAGTCTCACCAGACCACAGAGGAAGACAATGCAGCCAGTCCTGAAGAAACCAGACAGGCTAGGGTCAGAGGCAAGGGGAGGAGGACCTCCCCTATCAGTGGACTTGAGAAGGGGTATGGGAGGAGATGAGGGAGGGAAGGTGGGATTGGGAGGGAATAAGGAAGGGGATACACCTGGGATTCAAAGTGAATAAAGTGTAATTAGTAAAAATAAATTAATTTTAAAAAGAAAATGAAAGTTTGAATATCAAGACAGGTCAGGTTGAATAATGTCTATAGCTAGACATTAATTATAATCTTGGTACAAAATAATAAGCATAGCTAGAGGAATAAAAGAGTGAAGGGGATAGAAAAGTGGTCTGGTGAGGAAGAGGGGATAATAGGGTGTCCTAAAGAAAGCTCTCCCCTCAGAGTACTGACTCTTGTCTTCAGCAGAGCACCCTTGAGCAGCTCTTACCTGCAACAGTCCCTGTCTCCTGTAATAAGGGAACAAGCCCAGCTCCTGCACTCCCAGCTCAGTTTACCAACGCATGAAGTCCTTCAACACTAACACACTCTCCACACAGTGTTTCAATACTACAAGACCACAATGGACACTCTTCCTTGATTTAGATCCTTATGACTCTTGGACCTGAAAATAATTTATAATAAAAAGTAACTTTTAATAAAAGTAATAAAAAGAACAACAGTACTTATTGCTAATAATTTTATAGCAATTAGCCAAGGTGGTTAGGAGATGCCATTGCAGTTCTTTGAAAACGTTATTCTGCTATCTCATTGACTGTTTTCAATATTAATTTTTAACATAAAATATGCCATTTTCTTCCCATGTCTGAGCATGCATTGAGACTGTCAACTCTATGTGATAATAGCAGTTTTCTTTGGTTTGTTAATATGAAACAGTACTTAAAACCAGAGTGATTTCTTGGAAAGTATATAGCATAATGGAATTAAGATTGAGTTGTGAATATGAATTTTGTCAGGAAGCCAAATTCACTATTATATATGTAGAATCAAATTTTTATTTAATTATGATTCTTGTAAAATTAAACATAATCTAGCGATGTATCACTTTTCTTCTTCATGAAACAAGTGGTATAACAATTATTTTTACCTCTTGCTTTATGCAGATACCCTAGGCATTATCATTTCTGTCCTTTTAGACAGTGTGCATTAAAATCTGGACATTGGAAACAATCTGATTACCAACAGAGAAACATAAAAAATATGAAACAGAAAAAATAAAAATCTGATTTAACAATCAAATCAAGTAATATAATTTTATAAAAGACAGACAATAGACAATTGGAAGAGTTTAGACCACAGATAGTACATAAACAAATCTGTGTATACATACACGTATATTCATGGACATACATATATGTTGTGTGTTCTTCAGGAATTCTGTTAGCACCAACAAGCAACAATAACTTTTTTTTTGTTTTTGGTTTTTTGAAACAGGGTTTCTCTATGTAGCCTTGGCTGTCCTAGATTCCCTTTGTAAACCAGGCTGGCCTCAAACTCAGGGATGTGCCTACTTCTGCCTCTCTGAGTTTTGGGGTTACAGGTGTGAACTACTGTGCCCATTTAATAAGTTCTACATGACATGTATCAAAACTAAATTTGTGTATGCTTTTCAGAAGTCAAAAATAATGCTTTCATATTGCAAACCTCAAATGGCATATTTAACCTTAATTTTTAAAAATGTTTTTAATTTTACATGTTACTGTGTTTTATCATTCTGCTTCCTGCTTCTAGGCCTTCCAATATCTTGCTCACTCCCTTTTAAAATTATGTTTTTTTCTCTCTTTCTTTCCTGTGAGTGTGTGTGTTGGTTATATGTGTGCCTTTTATTATATATATATATATATATATATATATAGATAGATAGATAGATAGATAGATATATAGATAGATAGATATAGATATAGATATATGATCTGTTGAGTCCATTTCATGAATATGTTTAGTGTATATGTTTTAGGGCTGACCACTGGTGAAGGATAAGCAATTCCCAGGCTTGTCCCCTGAGGAAGACTAATTCTCCCATTCCAGATGTCATTGTCTGTAGATCTTCATCTCAGGGTGAATCCTGGTAATATTTCTCTCAACTGCCTTGACATGCCAGCTACTGCTATTTTCACATCTTGTTTAGGCAGTCATGTTGTTCTGAATTCTTGGATGCAATTTTCCTGTCAAATATAGATAACATTTCCTGATCCTCTTACAATCTTTACGATCTTTCAGCTTTGTTCTCCATGATAGTCTCTTAGCCTTAGAGACGGGAGTTATGGTGTATATGTATCAATTAGGGACAGAAATTCCATGTTCAGTGGTTCTGAGCATTTTTCCTAGTTGTGGCTTTCTGTATAGTATATGTCTCTTGCAAAAAGAAGTTTCTTTGATGAGGGACAAGACCTGTTCTTATTTGCAAATATAAAGATGAGCATTTAGAGTGCAGTTAGAAACTATAATGGTAGGAAAATAACAGGAATGAGTTCTCTTTTAGATTCTTTGGCCAAACTAGTTAGAAGTTGGTGGTAAGTAATTAGCTAGGCTCACAGTATCAGACATGAACTAAGTTAGATAGGTGTTGCTTACTGCCAAGATATAAGTGCCAAATTTGCACCTTTTCAGGTATCTTGCTAGATCAGTTCTTGTTGCAGTTCATAGATATCAAAGTTGGGTAGGATTATTGATTACTTTTTTTTCTCTTGACAACTTGCATGGCACCTTCCTACATGATGAGATAAAGTTCTCAGAGATAAATATTTAAGTAAGATCTAGTTCTATCCCCCAAGTTGTGTGTTCAAAATACATGATATCTTCAGCAATAAGAACCTACCTTCAAATCAGGGGAGTCAACCCAGGGAAATGACAACAGCCCATTTTTTTTGTGGTCTTTTCAATTCACCCAACTACAAACTTGCAAGAAGATTTCTTACCTCTGATACTGAGGTTTTTAATTAGCATTATCACTCCTGGTGTATTTTTAAACAGAGATACAAATAAGCACATGTGTACATGTGATACATATCTAAGTACACATATGCATGTGTGCTTATTTGTGTGCACATATTTGTAGACATACACAAGTATATAATGTAACATTAAGTAAACATAAAATAATGATTTCTTACTTTTCAAGCATCGTTAGTGTTATTTAATTCTCCCTTTTTCCTTTCCTTCTGTATTTTTCTTCCATTCCCTCATCCTGTAAAGAAATAACCCAGATGTCTCTCAGTTGAGGAATGGATACAGAAATTGTGGTACTTTTGCACAATGGAATACTGCTCAGCAATTAAAAATGAGGAAATCATGAAATTTGCAGGCAAATGGTGGGACCTAGAAACGATCATCCTGAGTGAGGTATCCCAGAAGCAGACAGTATACACACATGGTGTACACTCACTTCTGCAGACCTAGAAGATAGGATAAATAGACTGAAATCTATACACCTAAAGAAGATAAATAAGAAAGAGGACCCAGGGTAAAATGATTAATCTTCCTTAGAAAGACAAATGGAATGGACATTGGATGTAGGAGAAGACAAGGAACAGGACAGGAGCCTGCTGCAGAGGGCCTCTGAAAGACTCTACCTAGCAGTGTATCAAAGCAGATACTAAGACTCAAAACCAAACCTTCAGCCGAATGCAGAGAATCATAAGAAAGAATGGGGAGTTAATATGACCTGGAGAGAACAGGAGCTCCACAAGGACCAAATATATCAGGGCACAGGGGTCTTTTATGAGACTGTTTCTTCAACCAAGGACCATATATGGTTATAACCTAGAACCTCTGCTCAGATGTAGCCCATGGTAGCTCAGTATCTAAGTGGGAACCCTAGTAAGGGGAACAGGGACTATTTCTGACATGAACCCAATGGCTGGCTCTTTGACCTCCCTCCATCCTGAGAGAGGAGCAGTCCTGCTAGGCCACAGAGGAGGACTTTGCAGCCGGTCCTGAAGATACTTGATAAACCAGGGTCAGATGAAAGGGGAGGAGGTCCTCCCCTATATGTGGACTTGGAAAGGGGCAAGGAGGAGATAAGGGAGGAAGGGTGGGATTGGGCAAGAATAAGGGAGTGGGATACAGCAGGAATACAAAGTTAACAAACTGTAACTAATATTAAAAACAACATGCAAACAAACAAAAAAAAGTAAATGAGGCTTTCCCATTCTTCACATTTTCACATTATTTGATGTTAGATGGGTTTTTAGCCATTCTGATTCTGTGAAAATGGAATCTCAGATTTGTTTTAATTTGTATTTTTCTAATTGCTAAGGATGTTGAATACCTTTAGAGAAATTTCTTAGCCAGAATTTTATTTCTTCTTTGAAAACTCTTTGTTGAGATTCATAGCTCATTTTAGAATTTGGCTATCTCTTTTTCAAACTTTGTTTTTTGAGTTCTTATATATTCTGGATATTAATTTCCTGTTTAATGCATAGCTGGAAAAATCTTTCCTACTCTGTGGTCTTCCTCTTTACTTAATTGATTATTTGTCTAGCTGTGCTGAAGCTTTTTAGCTTCATAAGGTTCCTCTTATTAACTGTAGGCCTTAATTCCTGGGCAAATGGAGCACCTAATTCAGAAAGTACTTTCCTACACCTGTATCTTATAGAGGAGTGCCTATGTTTCTTTAAGAAGTTTTAGTGTTTCAAGTTACATATTGATGTCATTGATTCATTTAGTTTTAATCTTTGTGCTGCGTTTTAACCATAGTTTTATTATTCCATGATATTCAAAAATTCTATGAGAAAACATGTAGAAATAATCAACAATTTCACCAGAGTCAGGATACAAAACCGGCTTACAAATATCAATAGCTTTTCTATACCCCACCAACAAACATGATGAGAAAGTGATCATGGATATGTTCTTCTTCATAATATCCTTTCAGCAAATGATATACCTTTGAGTGAGAATAGCCAAGAAAGTAAAAGACCTCTACAGTGAAAACTTTAAATCTCTGAACAAATTGAGAAAGACACTTAGGAGTGGAAAGACATTCCATGGTTATGGATTACAGGAATTCATATTGTCAAAATGAACATGTTACCAGCAAACAAATTCCAAATTCAATACAAATCCAATCAAAATCCCTACAACCTTCACAGAAACAGGCAAAAGTCCTAAAATTTATACAGAACTGTGAAAGAGCCTGGATTTCCAAAGCAATGGTAAGGAAGAAAAATGTTGAAGAATTACAATTCCAAATTTTAAAATTACTGCAAAGCTATAGTAACCAATATTTTCATAATGATGTGAAGGATTCAGAAAAGCCTGTTTGGGGCTGAACTTCACTTTGAGAATAATGGTCACTGAAAATTTAAAAGAAGGGTATTCAGGCTTCATGTTCACATTGATGCCCTAGAAATGAGGTTTCTAAGCAGAGTCTGATACCAAAAATCTGAGGAAAACATGGAATCCAAACTTATAAGATTGCCTTTGATATTATGCATCTGTAGGAAAATGATGAGAATTCTCTCTTCAGAAATATAATCTATCTATTTGATTTTTTATTTTTATCTATCATCGGCCTATCTATCTATCTATCTATCTATCTATCTATCTATCTATCTATCTAGCATCCGTCTATCTATCTATTTTTGATTTTTTGAGGTAGTACATCTTTGTGTAGCCCTGAATGTCCAGAACTTGCTCTGTAGACCAGACTGGCCTCAAACTCACAGGTATTTGGCTGCTTCTGCCTCCCAAGTGCTGGGATTTAAGACATGAGCCATCACTGCCAGGCAAGAACTCTATTTTTTGACAAATAAAGGCCCTAGCTTTCTTTCTTACAGAAACAGGCTTGACTTATATAAATATTAAAGTGATGTGTAATTTTTATTTTCTTACCTTTTAGTAATGTAATCTTTATATTTGGAAATAATTAATATACCAGCAATTCTGTGATATTTTCTATAATAAGTGTATAACTGGAACTAATAATAATTAATGTGCATCTTAAAGTTGGCTTAAATAATTTAGACCTTTAAAATGCCAGACTTATTCGGTCTAGGGCATCACTGGCTGGCTCCTTGGGTTTCTTGTCCTCAGATTTATAAAGGGATTTGACAGCAGGTAAGGAAGGACAGCCTGAAGGACTCTGTTGCATAACCCATATACTAAGATACATAAGAAGGTAACTTTTCTCCTCCTTCATGATTTACAGAAGGTTTACCAAGTATTTATAGTTCCAAAGAGACTGGTGCTACAGCCTTCTTTGTTCTTCTCCAATGCACCACGAAAGAGCAGGTAAACCAGCTGTCCTGCCCACAGGCTGTCACCCTCCTATCTATTTACTATAAGTAATCTGCAAGTGGTCTGTGGGAGGCTGTGACTCAGGGCACTCAGCTTCTCAGTGGATAACAGCTCATGAAATTCAGAAATAGAACCACACGTTCTCCATTTTCTTTCTTTAAGATCTAAAACTACAAAAACACAGCTTGTGTGCTTGCAATTTTCAAATTCAAAATGGTATTTTTCTAAAATGATGTTGAGATTCCAGGTAACATAAGAAGCCTTTTTGGAGATGAATTCCAAGAAAGTAAGTTTTAATGAGGTTGTCCAGGTTTCTTTACTAATTTCTAAGACAGCAGATCCACTTGATAGATGGTATTGTTGACAGGGGCCAATTACCTGAGGCCTTGCAAGTGGCTGCCGAATTGATTTATTCTACTTTGTAAATCTAAATTACAGTTTTGCTTCATTGAAAAAGACAAACATACACACACTTTTAGAGGCTTTTTTTTAACCCCTAATTTATTAAAAAGTTTAAAAATACATTAAGCAAGGCACTGTGTGAGAACAGAAGTAGGAAAGAGCCTGGGTTTTTCTCTTAGAAAATGGAATTGTTGAGGTGATCACATTGGGTATTGTTTTCTATTTATGACTTATTTATTTATTTATGAGCATTGGCATTTTGCTTGCATGTATGTTTACATGAAGTTATCAGATCCCATGGAACTGAAGCTGTGAGAGTTGTGAGCTGCTGTGTGGGAATAAGGAATTGAACCCTGGTCCTCTGAAAGAGCAGCCAGTGCTCCTAACCACTAAGCCAACTCTGCAGACCTGGGCATTGTCTTCACAAATAAAAACTGAATTACGTAAATAAGGCATGAAAGTTCACAGAAGCAGAAAATCTGGAATATATTCATATGTCACTGTTCTGTGCCTCATGGCATACCTCCCGTGAATGTTTCTAACCGTAGTTAGTGAGTTTCCACACTTACCACAGAAACAGCAGCACAGGGGACTCTAATAAGAAAACCTGGAATATTAGTCACTTGTGTCACTCTTTATTTTTCATTGTTTTGTTTTGTTTTTTGAGACAGAGTTTCTTTGTGCAGTCCCATGTGTCCAGCATAGCCATGACATTTCTGAGCTGCCTTGATTCTTCTGGCATTTTCAGTAAGCAGCAGGCATTTTCCCAATCCTTCTATTTTGTTCTCAAATAACTCTGTCTATGTTATGTTTCTGCATCCTGAACAAAATTCTACTTGTGGAATTACCATTCTGCTATCTGAGGTCTAACTGCAGAATCCCTAAAGAGAAAGATTTCAACATCTCTGAAAATTATAGCCCTTAGCCACGTAGTGGCGGCACATATCTTTAATCTCAGCATTGGGAGATAAAGGAAGGAGAATCTCTGTGTCCAGGCCTGCCAGGGCTACACAGAGAAACCTTGTCTCTGAAAACAAACAATAGATTATTTCCACTTTGTGTTCATACACATATTCTTTGATAACTATTTCTTGGGTTTGTTGTTGTTGTTTGTTTGTTTGTTTGTTTACCATGGTTAAAGCATAGTAAAGGTAAGCACTGGTATTTGATAGTATATTTCCAAAACATCTGACAATTTTCTAGACCTTACCCACCTCATCCATCCCTCATGAGATTTTGTCTGGCTTGACCTTACCAACATCTTCTGTATTCTGTCACTACTGTGATACATACACTCCTAAGTGTAACCACAATATCATATCTTGAAAACACCGTTTTGTTATAGCCATATTCTACATCTAAGCTCTTTCTGGCCCCTCATCCACAATGATCCCAGAGCCTTGAGAAGAAGGAGATATGATACAGGTGTCTCTTTAGAGATGATCACTCTATAGTAACTATTTTCTGCACCTTGGCTGGAGTACGTCTCGATACTAATTGCCAGACAGTGAAACAAGAAGCTTCTCTGATAATCTTTCAAAGCTACACTGATTTGTTGGGTACAATGAGAAGTAGTTAAGAAGTCAGTTCATACTGCTAATAGTAGGAGGTTCCTCCCTGAAGCCTATGACCTCTCTAGTCATAGGTTTTTAGCCTCAAAACTGTGTAACATATTACTGTATAACATATGGCAAGGAGTTGTTAGTAATTGATAGCTGCCAAGAGGAAGACAATTAGTTTTCTTTAAAGATAGGGTTACTGGTAGGTTTAACATGCTCTGGTGCTTAGCCATATAACCTCAATCTATATACATCACTAATGGGACTTGAGTGAATATGGGATGAAGATGGATCTGGGAGAAACTGGGAAGTACATGAAAAAGTTCAAAACACAATGTTTGGAATTCTTTAAGAGTTAATAAAAATACCTTAAAAATAGGCTTGTCAGTATATACCTATTAACTGAATAGATAGTCAGTGGCTATTTTGATATTCTCAATCCACAAGGTTATTTTTTATGAAGAACTGTATTTTTAAAAATAACAAGCTAAAAGTTAAATGTCGTTAAAATTCTGAAGCTTGGAAGATGACATCTTTTTATTTCTTTTTAACAGGCAAAATAATTTTGAGTTGATTTTGTAAAAAATTTGTGAAAAAGAAAGTTGTTCCCAACTTTCCTGGAAAGACCATATGGCATGTCTCATGTGTGATGGTTATTTCAAGCTACAGACATTGCTTTCTGACTTAGAAGAGGGATTTGGGGTAAAGAACCACATTTCAAAAGAGTTGTTTCAAATTTTACTTTTTTAAAAATTTTTTATTATTTACACTTTATTCATTTTGTATCCCTCCATAAACCCTTCCCTCCTCCCCTCCCGATCCCACCCTCCCTCCCCTTTCTGCATGCATGTCACTCCCCAAGTCCACTGATAGGGGAGGTTCTCCTCTCCTTTCTGATCTTAGTCTATCAGTTCTCATCAAAAGTGGCTGCATTGTCCTCTACTGTGGCCTGGTAAGGCTGCTCCCCCCTCAGGGGGAAGTGATCAACAAGCAGGCCAATCAGATTATGTCAGAGGCAGTCCCTCTTCCTATTACTATGTAAACCACTTGGACACTGAACTGCCATGGGCTACACCTGTGCAGGGGTTCCAGGTCATTTCCACGAATAGTCCTTGGTTGGAGTATGAGTCTCTGGGAAGTTCCCTGTGTTCAAATTATCTTGTTCTGTTGCTCTCCTTGTGGAGTTCCTGTCCCCTCCAGCTCTTACTATTTCCCACTTCTTACATAGAATTCCATTCACTATGCCCATCAGTTGGCCATCAGGCTCAGCATCTGCTTTGACAGTCTATACTGCAGAAGCTTTCAGAGGCCCTCTGTGGCAGGTTTCAAGGTTGTTTCCTGTTTTCTTCTGGCTTTCAGAGGCCCTCTGTAGCAGATTCCGAGGTTGTTTCCTATTTTCTTTTTCTTCTGAGGTCCATCCTCTTTGCCTTTCAGGATGGGGATTGAACATTTTAGTTAGGGTCCTCTCTTTTGCTTAGTTTGTTTAGATGTACAGATTTTAGTGGGTTTATTCTATGTTGTATGTTTATATGAGTGAGTATATACCATGCGTGTCTTTTTGCTTCTGGGACAACTCACTCAGGATGATCCTTTCCAGGTCCCACCATTTACCTGCAAATTTCATGATTTCCTTATTTTTCATTGCTGAGTAATACTCCATTGTATAGATGTACCACAGTTTCTGCATCCATTCTTCAGTTGAGGAGCATCTGGGTTGTTTCCAGCTTCTGGCTATTACAAATAAAGCTGCTACAAACATGGTTGAGCAAATGTCCTTTTTGTGTACTTGCACCTCTTTTGGGTATATGCCTAGGAGTGGTATGGCTGGATCTTGAGGAAGCGCTATTCCTAGTTGTCTGAGAAAGCTCCAGATTGATTTCCAGAGTGGTTGTACCAGTTTACATTCCCACCAGCAGTGGAGAAGACTTGTATGAAAAAAATTTCAAGTCTCTGAAGAAAGAATTAGAGGAAGATATGAGAAGATGGAAAGATCTCCCATGCTCATGGCTTGGCAGGATTAACATAGTAAAAATGGCCATCTTACCAAAAGCAATCTACAGATTTAATGCAATTCCCATCGAATTGCCAACACAATTCTTTACAGACCTGGAAAGAAAAATTCTCAACTTCGTATGGAATAACAAGAAACCGAGAATTGCTAAAACAATCCTCTACAATAAAAGCTCTTCTGGAGGTATCTCCATCCCTGATCTCAAGCTGTACTATAGAGCAACAGTTATAAAAACTGCATGGTACTGGCATAGAAACAGAATAGTGGATCAGTGGAATCGAACAGAAGACCCAGAAATAAACCCACACACTTACGGACACCTGATTTTTGACAAAGATGCCAAAACCATACAATGGAAAAAAGATAGCATCTTCAACAAATGGTGCTGGTCCAACTGGATGTCTACATGTAGAAAAATGAAAATAGATCCATACTTATCACCCTGCACAAAACTGAAGTCTAAGTGGATCAAAGACCTCAACATAAAACCAGACACATTAAATCAGCTAGAAAAAAAAGTGGGGAATACCCTAGAACTCATTGGTACAGGAGAAAACTTCCTGAACAGAACACCAACAGCACAGGCTCTAAGAGCAACAATCAATAAGGACACTGTCATCAAAACAAAGCGACTGCCTACAGATTGGGAAAGAATCATCACCAACCCTTTATCTGACAGAGGACTCATATCCAATATATATAAAGAACTAAACAAGCTGAAAAGCAGCAAACCAAGTAATCCACTTAAAAAATGGGGAACAGAGCTAAAGAGAGAATTCTCTGCAGAGGAATATCGAATGGCAGAGAAGCACTTAACGAAATGCTCAACCTCATTAGCCATTAGGGAAAAGCAAATCAAAACAACCCTGAGATTTCACCTTACACCCATCAGAATGGCCAAGATGAAAAACTCAAGGGACAACAAATTTTACTTTTTAGTTTTGCTCTGATTCATTCTTGTTTTTTTACATTTTCTATTTTCTGAGATTATAATATAATTATATAATTTCATTCTTTCCCTTCCCTTCTTCAAACCCTGTCATGTAACCTTTGTTGCACTCTTTCACATTAATGGATTCTTTTTTTCAATTGTTGTCATACACACACAAACATACACTCCCACACTTATGAATACATAAATGCAGCCTGTTCCGTTGGTGTAATGTTATCTGCATTATATTTTTAGAGCTTTCCATTTGATATTGGATAACCAATTGGTCTGCTCTTCTCTGGTGAAGACTCTATCCTGCTCTGTATTTCTTTGGTGTCTGTAGTTCTTTGTGTAGGGCTGAGACCCCAGGAGATTTCCTCCTTCCATGTTCAGGTCATGTTTAGGCAGCCATCCTGGTTAGAATTCATGAGCATGGCTTCTGACATTTCTGACACATATCTCACAGCAGACTTCCTGTTCTTCTGGCTCCCATAAATTTTCTAACCCCTTTTCTGTAATAATTCCTGAGCCTTGGATGCCAAACTTGTTTTGTAGATTGACCAGTTAGGAATTGTCTCTACCAGTCTTATACATGTTTACACGTTTGAAACAAGATTTATTGAAGCTGTAAGGTGATGACTTGCCATGCAGTTGAATATATTCTTCAGAACATAAAGTTAACTTTATTGTATGTCTGTTTGTGACAAATTGCTTTAATCTGTAGCTATCAGCAAATTAGACACACTTATGAATAAATGCTCTGTAGAAATTCTACTGAAATGTATAGTTTTAAAGGAACCATCACTCATAATTTTATGCTCAGTTGACATGATTTGGACAGTATATCACAAAAATTACTTTGAACTTTTGGGCACATATTAAGAGATCTATATAATATGAAAAGTTTTTTAGAATGATTCCCATTGAACTCTTCTATTATCCATTGAAAATTTTGATAATGTCTACTATATTTCCCCACATACATATTTATTCTTGCATGCAAAATTTTCTATATGATGTTTGTGCTTAAGTTTTAGTTTATGTAGGGCTATTGTGGTTGATAAAATATTATCTTGCTCAGTTCTTTGTTTTACCAAAAGCTCTCTACCCAAGTAATTAATATATAAATAATTTTCCCTAATTGGTTGTTGAAAAAGACAGTCAAATTCCACAGAGCACATTCTAAGTCTTTTATTTAAATGTAATATGTACAATATAACAAAAGAAATGGAATATTGGCAGTATGGAAATTCCCAGTGATATCTCAGATTTAATGAACAACAATTTGGAAAGCTTAAAGGATGTCTGGTTCTCATATGAAAAGGAAGCTGACTTACCTCTCCATGGTCCCTTATAAAGACACCAGTTACATTGGTGGAAGTAATATTTACTCCCCAAAGTCTTTGTCTAATAGTCCAATCTTGGAGGTTAGGATTTCAACATTGGCTTGAGGAAACAAGCTTAAAAACCATACACATCAAAACACAAGTTTAAAAAAAGCCCTTTGTGTCCTTTGGAACTAATAAATAATGCAGGTTTGCCAAACACCAGTGGATAAAGTGAATTTACAAAGATGGCTCTAATACATTATACATTTTACTGCAGCTAACTAGCCAAGAGTCACAACAGGACCCCAAGTGCTTTAAAAACCAAGTGTATTAAAAATCAGACATTCCCAGTATTTATCACATATGTACAGATGCATGAGAATGGATTTATTAATTTATTAATGGCTCTATAGTAACTCATTATTATGTTCATTTATTATTTAATTGACCTCCTAAAGATGAATGTTGGGGGTTCATCTATTTTCACACACTACACTGTGATGAACATGTGGATATCCTCTTTGCCTGAATGGGTTTTCCTATGCAACACAGATGTGTGATCTGTAGAGCAAACATGTAATTTACCATCCATATCAAACTTGAGAATGATAGGGCAGACCTCAATAATTATCTTCTACAACAACATCAACCTGGATAAATAAAAAAGTATATTTGTTACACACATACTTTTGGTATCCTAAAGCTATCTCATTACCGTTTCCCCATTTCTCTATTGACATTTTGTGTCTTTAAATCTTTAACTGTATAGTTTTGCATCCTGGCAAAAGCAACATTTTTTGCACTTCCATTCATGTCCACTTATTTCCTAGCTATATAGCTCTGCTTTTGATTTGTGATATGAAACTTTAGTTAATATTTCTGTTGTAAACATTGATTGGTCTTCAGGTTCATTTAAAATATTTTCCTCTCATTTTCAGCTATTTATCAACTTACTTTGTGACTAAAAATTCATAATTTTGATGTATTGAATTAACTACTTTTCATCTTTTATGCTGAACTATATGTAACTTGATTAAGAAATGTTTACCAGTCTTAAGGCACCAAGACAAATTTGTTGTCTTGTGCTTTCCTTTTGTATAATATAGAATATAATCCTCTTGGATTTTAGTGTTCTGATTAGTAGTAAATACAAACAAACATTTTCATTTTTTTCATATTAAAAGCCCTGTTTGAGGAGAGTCCTGAGACTTGCCTGCCAAGTATTTTTGCTTTTTTGTTATTGTTAATTCCCTTCTGCTTTTCCTCTCTTTTGGTCCTTACAGAAAAAATAACCAACTATAGTAAGTTATTCAAGGTGCCTCCTGAATAATTGGCAGAGGAACACATATTTGAGCACACAAGGATAAAAATATAAAGAAAAAATAAAAGAAGGAAGGAAGGAGGGGGAGGGAGGGAGGCAGGTGAGGAGGGACTGAAGGAAGAAAAAGGGAGGGAAGGAGGAAGGAAGGAAAAAGAAAGGAAAGAAAGAAGGAAGATCTCTTATTAGCTAATTATCAAAAGTCTGTTTGTGGTATTATTTAATAGCTTATATCATATTTTTGAAACGTTCAAAGATGCTATGCCACTTTACTCTATGGTATCAAAAATTGCAATAATGAATTTGATTTTCCCCAGAAACTTTCAAGCTACTGTCTTATATTTTACTTCTAAATATAGTATAACTCAATATTTGTTTTTATTTTTATTTAAACAGTATATTTCTTGGAAAAGTGTATTAATTAAGAAACAAAGTATATATTATCAACTCTACTTCTGTTTGCAGTGTTCATTTGTTCATTTGTTCATTCAGTTGCATATTTCCTCCCAGGACCCTTTCCTTCTGCAGATCTCTCTTTAATGTATCTGCCACTGCCCTTTATGTGTGTCTGAGGAAGTCTTCATTTTATCCTCACTGGCCAAGATGCTTTCCATGGGCAAGGGATTTGGGTTTCAGTACATTAATGTCATCCCCACTGTTAGGTTCTTCCTTGTTCTGGCTAATCACATGCTATTTTTCTTTTATAATTGTGTTCTGTGCATAGTATGCTTTCTTTCTTAGCTGATTTTGGAAAGTCACTATATCATTTCAAACAAGTTAATTATTTCACTTTGTGATACACTTTCTTTAAGTTTATCTATGGCCTTTTTTTAACTTCTTGCTTCTATGCTTGTGTAGCTGTCACCATATGTACAAAGTTTTCATCATTGCTTATTCGAATATTACTTTCTCTCTTCTATCTCGTTCTTCTCTAGGAACTTCTAATACACATGTGTCAGGATGCTTGAAGTTTTTCCAGGGCTATATGACACTTAGTTTATTATTTCTGTTTGTGTTTCAAACCAGATCATTGCTGTTGCCATATATTCAATTGTCTATATTGTCTTTGGTGATGCCTAGTATATGGATAATCTCATATGATATATTTTTATTTTAAAAATGATAATTTTGTGTCTAGAATTCAATAAGAGTATTAAAAAATTTCTTCCATGATTCAATAGCTTCTCTACCTGTTCTCCTGACCACTTGCATGACTATGGTGTATTAGATACAATATTTTGTGAATTTTATATTTGTTGGATGCAAATATTTGTATGTACAAATATTTTAGTCTTGTTATATGCTACAGTTAACTACAGTCTGGCCCTTTCCTTTTGACAACTGTTATTCAAGGTCTATTATTGGTTCTTATGATACCGTGTATATCTCATGAATATTTGACTTTGCTTTTTTGAGTTGCTGTAATACTAGCAATTCATGGCTACATTGATTTCTAGAGATATATTTTTGCTTCTTTTACAAGATGCATTGCTTTGTTATCAATACTTTCCTCACTCAATAGACTGTAAGGTCCTCTTATGCATGTATTGACAATTTTTTTGTGGATATTTTTCCATCCGGATGACTTTTTTTTTTTCTCTGAGAGTTGTACCAGCCTCCCTAGATTCTTTGTGTATGATATATATCATTTCTCAGTTTTATTTATTCTTTACCTTGCAAACTACACTACACTGTGTAATGCACATAAAATAAAGTGATTTATTTCCCTGTACAGTCGCTAATACTACATTAGAAGTCTAAATTCTTTGATCACATTTCCTTTACTTCATTCAGATTTTAGAACCATTACAAAGTAAACAAATATCACGGACTCTGTCTTCTTGTGTGTGAGTTCTAACCCAGCCATGCTTCGCCCACCTCGGAGGTTACACACACTAATTGTGGGACAAAGGAGTTTTTACATTTCTTCAATGTTATCCAGTGACAGGGGGACAATTAAACACATTTCTGTAGGATGCAAAAGCCCTAGTCTTGTGCACCTCCGTAAACTAGATGATTATTTGGAGAAAGCTAGTTGAGTCTTTCTATTCCAATCCACTGTTCCCTCAGAAGCAGTACTCTGCTCTGAAATCTACAAGGTCAATTTGTTTTGGAAATGGTGGTGCCATGTACTCATCCCCAAGAAATTCCAAGAAAACCTTTAGAAAAGAATCCTTTCCCATGCTTACTTCAGCACTTCCCAGGCGTGTGTGTGTATATATATATATATTTAAGCTGTAGCATATTCTTGGAACTCCTTCCAGGCAGTAGGGAACTATGAATGTTCCTAGTCTTCACTTTTCTTTTATAATTTCTTGTTTTTCTTTCTTCCCTTTTTTTTTCCTTTCCATTTTTATCAGTTTTCCTTCTAATGTAGACTTGTATTTCAGGAAGATATTTTAACAGGGCCAGATTTTTATTTTTTATCTTTATGGTCTGGCTGTTTTCTTTGCCTACTATACAAGCAGTTTTTTTATGATCTATAGTGAAATTCATATTTATGTACACACTCAAACAGCATATCATCTGTGAAGCACTCTGGCTGCTGTCAACTTCCCCCGAGTATAAATTCACATGCATACATACCAATACATGAATAATAATGTAATAAAATAATATCATTGATATCCATCATTAATGAGCACTAACTACATTTAAACCCATCACAAATGCAGGAGGGCTTAGCACTTGCTGGTCTTCCAGAAGATTCAAGTTCAGTTTGAGAACCTCTATCAGGTGACTCAACCATCTGTAACTCCAGCTTTAGGAGATCTGAGACTCTCTTTTGAGTTCTGTAGGCATCTGCATTCATGTGCACCCCACATATAGTATATATAAAACTCAAAATTATAAGTAAGTATTTTAAAATCATAAATATCATCTAATGCTTGCTACAGTCTTTAGTATTATAACTGTTTTCCTCCAAAGTATTCCTCTGAACTCCTCAAAAAAATCCAAGTGGATGTCTACACATCCTGATTGAGTCCTTTTCCCAACCTTTCTCTTGAATTTATTCCAGTCAGGCTTACTTCACCATTCAGTATAGTTTTTTTTCTCTAACAACATTGCTAAACTGATGATGTCAAGAAAAGAAAAAGCCCAGTTCACAAATTTCTTGGAATTCCAGCAGCATTTGAGGGAGTCAGTCTTCCATTAGAAATTCAAACTCTTTCTTCTCTTGTCTTTTAGCACATTATATTTTTTAAACTTTTTCTTTGCATGTCACTAAAACTTATTTTGACTTGTTTTTTACTCAGTTTACTCAATCTCTGACTATCTGTAGCTTCTAAAGTGTAGCCCTCCCTGATCTTTTGTGGTGATTACATTGATAATTCATATTGATAATGTGTTTTAGTCCATTAACCCATGTGGTGACAAGCAGTTGTGGGTGGGGTAGAGTGATTCATCACTGCTTACTTCTGTCTCAGCTTCTTTATCTGAAAACAAACAAACAAACATGAGTTGGAGCAGTATCTGTGCAGTGAAACTGTCAGAACATGAAATGAATTAATATCTACAAAAGGGCAATGCTAAGGTCTGGCACTGTTTGTGGGTTTTGATTTATTATCTATACTGCCCAGATTTTCACAATGAAACTGTGGACTGTATATACAACTACCTGTACTTGGAGCCTTCAGTCTTCAATGTGCATTTCAAACTTTTATGTGTAAAATGTGAAACTTTATCAGTCCATTTGCCTGCAAATATCATGATTTCCTTGTTTTTAATTGCTGAGTAGTATTCTATTGTGTAAATGTACCACAATTGCTGTATCCATTCTTCTGTTGAGAAACATCCAGGCTGCTTCCAGATTCTTACTATTATGAATAAAGTTGCCATGAACACAGTTGAGTGAATGTCTTTGTTGTATGGTTGAGCATCTTTTGGATATATGCCCAGGAGTGGTAGAGCTGAATCATGAAGTAACAGTATTCCTAATTTTCTGAGAAAGTATCAGATTGATTTGCAAAGGTAACATTCCCACCAGCAATGGAGAAGGGTTCCCTTTTCTCCACAACCCCTCCAGCATGTCTTCTCTTGAGTTTTTTTTTTAATTTTTATTGTTTTTGTTCACAATTTATTAATTATATATCCTGATTGAAGCCCCCTCCCTCAACTCCCCCAGTCCCACCTTGCCTTCCTCTTCTCATTCTGATGGGTGTGAGGTGGAATCTCAGGGTTGTTTTGATTTGCATTTCCCTGATGACTAAGGACATTGAACATTTCTTTTTTTTTTTAATTTATTTATTTTATGTATATAAGTGCTCTATCTGCATGTATACCTGCACGCCAGAAGAGGGCATCAGATTCCAGTATAGATGGTTGTGAGCAACCATGTGGTTGCTGGGAATTGAACTCAGGACCTCTGAAAGAGCAGACAGTGCTCTTAACCACTGAGCCATCTCTCCAGCCCTGAACATTTCTTTAAGTGTTTCACTGACATTCAATATTCCTATGTTGGAAATTCTGTTTAATTCTGTACCCCATTTTTTAATTGGATTACTTGGTTTGTTGGTGTTTATTTTCTTGAAGTTCTTTATATTGTCTGTATATTAACTTTCTGTCAGATGTAGGGTTGGTGAAGATCTTTTCCCATTCTATAGGCTGTCGTTTTGTTCTGATGACAGAATCCTTTGCTTTACAGAAGCTTTTTAAGTTTCATGAGGTCCCATTTGTTGATTGTTGATCTTAGAGTCTGTGCTGTTGATGGATGGAACTAAAAAAGATCATTCTGAGTGAGGTAACCCAGTAGCAGAAAGACACGTAAGGTATATATGCACTTATAAGTGGATATTAGCCATATAATATAGGATAAACATACTAAAATTTATAGTCCTAAAGAAGCTAAACAACAAGGAGGACCCTAGGGAAGAGACTTAGTTCTCATTCAAAAGGGAAAACAGGATAGACATTGGAAGTAGGAGAGGACAGGGACCTTCCACATGGGGGCCTCTGAAAGACTCTACCCATCAGGGTATCAGAGATGCTAAGTCTCATAGCCAAACTTTGGGCAGAGTGCAGGGAATCTTATGGAAGAAGGGGGAGACAAAAAGACCTGGAGGGGACAGGAAATCTATATGGAGACCAACAGAGCCAAAACAAAAAACAAAACAAAAACAAAAAACAAAACAGCAAATAACAAAAAAAAAAAAAAAACTGGGCCCTGGGGGCCCTGTAGAGACTGATAACCCAACCAAGGACCATGCATGGAGAGGTCCTAAAATCCCTGTTCAGATGTAGCCTATAGATGCACTTTTGAAGTGGGTCCCTAGTAAGGGGATCAGGAGCTATCCCTGACATGAACTTAGTGGCTGGCTCTTTGATCATCTCTCCCCAGAGGGTGCAGCCTTGACAGGCCACAGAGAAATATGATGCAGCCAGGTCTGATGAGACCTGATAGGCTAGGGTCAGATAGAAGGAGAAGAGGTTCTCCCCTATGAGGGGACTAGGAAAAGGGCATAGGGAGAGAAGAAGGACAGTGGGTGGGACTAGGAGGAGATGAGGGAGAGGCTACAACCAGGATACAAAGTGAATAAGTTGTAATAAATAGATAACTTAATTTAAGAAAAAGAAAATGAGAGGAACTTGAAGGATAGCTACTAAAGCAATTGAATTCATCTTCCCAGCATGTGTCAAACACATTGCCACTTAAGAAAGAAAATAAAGATATGATTTGAAATTGGATAGCTGAGTGGAATAAGTACTTTTAGGTGTCTCTTACTTCAGCGGAGGACTCCTTTCAAAGTGTGCATTTTCTAAGTGGATTCCTCCCCTCAGTGTATTCTTTTTTTTAATTTTTTATTAATTACACTTTATTCATTTTGTATCCCCCCATAAGCCCCTCCCTCCTCCCCTCCTGATCCCACCCTCCCTCCTCTTTCTGCATGCATGCCCCTCCCCAAGTCCACTGATAGGGGAGGTTCTCCTCTCCTTTCTGATCTTAGTCTATCAGTGCTCATCAAAATTGGCTGCATTGTCCTCTACCATGGCCTGGTAAGGCTGCTCCCCCCTCAGGGGGAGGTGATCAAAGAGCAGGCCAATCAGATTATGTCAGAGGCAGTCCCTCTTTCCATTACTATGTAACCCACTTGGACACTGAACTGCCATGGGCTACATCTGTGCAGGAGTTCTAGGTTATCTCGACGAATAGTCCTTGGTTGGAGTATGAGTCTCTGGGAAGTTCCCTGTCTTCAAATTATTCTTAAAGACAGCCTAGCTTCAAAGCCCACACTTCCCAGTCACCCTCTTCTGAAAGGTAGGCTTTCAGAGAAGACACACTGATGTCTTTGCCTCACTCACCACTACATACCAAATTCTTGTCATAGTTTAGAATTCCATTGTCATGGTTCATCTCAATCCTCCATTTGGCTAAACCTTGACTTTTTTTTTTTTTTTTTCATCAAAGAATAATAACCTGAATCTTTCCATTTCTCTACTTCCTTAGCAGATTTCAAATTGAACTCTGTGTTTTCACTTTTCAAATTCATTGTCAGTTTTTGACTAATTCCTTTAGTCTTTCAAAGTCTTTGAAAATTGTTCTACATAGAAGCTAAAACCATCCCCCATTTTTTTTTTTTTTTTTTTGCATGCCTTGTATGTTATCAAATTGTTTGCTTTTAAATGTTTTAAAGACAGGGCCATTAGTAGGTATCTGTGACTTTCTAAAGTCTGACCCTGAGCTGTTAACCACTTTCTGTTAGTAGCAAAAGTATCACAAGTCAGTATTAAATAAACTACTGATCTTTCCTATTCATGTGCATGTAGTCTTCAACGCAATAGCTCTGGAGTTATTTCAAAGACCTGATTGAAAACCAGTTAGTTGCCTGAGACAAAGCACATAACCCTCTGTGGAATGCTTTCTCTGGGACAATTGCATGTGTCTCCGTGGTAGCCGATAGACTTCTCCTACAAACTCCTGGAACGGCCGTTAGCACACTGTGCCATGATATCCACTTGCATCTGCCTCACTGAATCAAGTGTTGAGAAGTGTTGAGAAGTCCTTGAGTCTTGATTTCATTTATCTAGATTGTCATAATCCGGACTTAGAAGTTACGTGATAAATGCTTATTAAATCAAGGAGTAACAAAGATTCCATAGTTTCACTTAGATATGGAGTTCTATACAAAGTTTGTGGCTTTCTCTCAAATTATCGTAGGAAGCAAATTGCTAAAAATGACTCACAACAGTCTGGGGGAAGAGAGAAGCCAGCACCTCACTTAAAACATTATTTTAGCTTCATGAACATATGGGCCGTGTCCGTTTTGTAACCAAAAGGAAATTTCATCCTTACAAACAAAACTGCATGCTGGATTTTTCCTCTTTTCCTCCTTTAACAAAACACCTTTGCACTTCTATATGAAATGTCAGGAACCACATCTCATTAACACTTGTAAGAGAGCCAACACTTGTAGTACCTTGGAGTACCTCATTTAAAATCCCATGAAAATGACAAAGTAACGTCATGCTGTTTCTGAATATCTGCATATATCTGCACATGCTCTTGTGCAAACTCTACATGGATACTGTCCTTGCCTGATACTAACACATTCTGTGGGGGGAGGGAGATATAGTGTCTGGAGCTCATTCACATCTGCATTTTCAGGGCCAAGGTCCACGTTTCTTAATTTTTCAAAGTAAAGGAAGGAGTAAAGGGCGAGCCTGTAAGGAGAGGCTCATCAGTAAATAGCCTGTACAGGCTCATCAGTAAATAGCCAGCGCCCTGTACAGGCTGAGTGCTTAGTTTCAGTGGCAAACTGAAAAATTCACTGAAATGAGAACATGCTGATCACCTTGAATTTTATGTGGAATCTTTACCAATTGAACTCTAAGCTAGCCCTTGAGAATTTTATTCAGTCTACTACAGAAAGGTCAATGGAATATCAGAAAATCCTCTTGGATTTGTGAGTAAGTTTTCAAAAGGCTAATGTTGGGTGAAAATTGATTGAATTTATTTGTAATTCAACAGCAAAGGAAAAATTACTTGTTCTCATGAAATAAACCATTTATATTTACAGGAAAAAACATTTGCAAGAACCATTTATATAAATAATAGACACACTGAAAGTTCAACATGTTTCTCATTTATCAAAAATATTCCAAATATTAATTAAAATTATGAAAATATTTATTTATTTTAAGTCTACTATAATGTTAAAAACCCACTTGATGTAATAATGGTGAAGCATAATATTGAGAGTGCAACAATTATAGTACAAGGTAAATTACAAGAAATCTTTTGACATGATATGAAATTAACTATGGAAAAACAGAATGTTTGGGGATGAAATTCAACAAGCAAGTTAAGAGTTAAATTCTATATTAGAGGATTGGTAGAATTTCATAGGCTTTAAATGAAATATTAAGTAAAGGCAAAAATACAAGCAAAAGCTCTAAAAATATCTGCAGATGAAAATTTGAAATGAGGACAGACTGGTGTAACTGAGATTTGTTTGGAGTGACAAAGGCTAGTCAAAAAGGACAGATGTTGGAATGTTCCTTCCACATTCACCTACAGAGACCTCAGCCCCAGCAGTGAGGAAACATGAGGCCATCTGAGCTTTGTAAATAAGAGCAGGGCTATTTACAAAAGAGAAGGTGTGAAAAAGAGAACGTTGTCCTGATCGAAGTGTTGCTTCAAGTTGGATGCCAACAGATAGACAGACAAATTACAAGTCAGAATTGAGATAGAGTCTTCAGATGAGAGTGAAGCTGGGTGTGGTAAAAGCAGCACAGCTTGATCTTATTCTTCCCCCTCCCTCATCTCCTCCCTTCCTCTCTCTCAACCAACTTAAGGTCTTCAGGTTCTCAGGGTTAGTTCTCTCTCTCTCTCTCTCCCATCTTCCCTCCCTCCTCCTCTCTGTCTCTATGGAACTTCATTGAACTTCATGCCCCCCTTCTTTGCCTTTCTTCCTCTCACAAAAAAGAAAAGAACAACAACAGATAAAAAGTAAAAATCAATGGTCAAAACAAGCATAATCCTGTGAAGACACACATACAAACAATATTATACAGACTGAGCAAGTTACATTTAGAAATATGTGTGTATATACATACACCCATGTAATAACAATTAATGGAAAAAGAAGATGTAGATTTGAAAGAGCAAGAGAGCATGTAGGAAGATTTGGAAAGAGAAATAATATAATTTTATTATAATATCAAAAAGAGAAAAAAGAAAGGAAGGAAGGAAGGAAAGAAGAAAGGAAGGAAGGAAGGAAGGAAGGAAGGAAGGAAGGAAGGAAGGAAGGAAGGATGGAAGAAAGAAAGAAAGAAAGAAAGAAAGAAAGAAAGAAAGAAAGAAAGAAAGAAAGAAAGAAAGAAAGACCCAAGCAAACAAAACAAAAACGACACCTTAGAGTGTGACTGGTACACTAAATGACACTCATGGAAAAATCTGATTTTCCTTTTCCCAATAATCAATTGTGAATAGCTTGTTAGTTAGGGGGGATTTCTTTTGTCTGATTTCTTTCTCAGTACTTGGATTTGGTCTGGTTGATTCTGTGCAAGTATTACGGGATTGTCACAATCTCTCTACACTCACGTGTGTATCAGTTCTTTGTGTCTGGAAAGAGGCTGTTTCTTTGATATCGTCCACTATTTCTGCTCTCACAAATCTTTCTGTGCCTCTTTAGCATAGATCTCCAAGCCTAGAAGGCATCACTGTGACAAAATGTCTAAGTCACAAAACCTAGCCTCACAATGAAGAGGACAAACCACATTAGATTTTAACCTGAATAATCATTCTTTTTTTCTTTTCTTTTCTTTTTGGTTTTAGAGGTTTCTCTGTCTAGTCCTGGCTTTCCTGGATGTCACTCTGTAGACCAGGCTGGCCCCCAAATCAGAATTCCTGTTTCTGCCTCCTGAATGCTGGAATTTAAAGCCATGCTACACTACCATCCAGCTTTTAACTTGAACATTCTAAGTCTTGAAAATTGCTAAACACACTCATACACATGCACATACATGCACACAGAGGCACTCATACACAAATAAATTTTAATGGAAATCTTAAGAAAATAGGTGTACATTTATTTATGCCCAAGTACATTATTGAATGACCATTTTTTTCTCATTGGAGAGAAGAGAGACATTTGTTCTTCCATAGTCTCCCTTTGTACCTAATCAACATCACAAGAACTCAGGCATCTTTTTAGCCTATAATGAACTGAAAATGTTTATGAATGGGGCTATATTTAACTGAATAGCAGTGATTTTGGCACATTTGATTTTATCTGTGAATGTTTGTATTTACATTAAGAAATGTATGCTTTTACAAGGTAGTTGGGGGATGTTTCCATGAAATTTCCCTGATTTGTGTTCTTATTTATGTATTTAAGGACTTTCTAAAGCCAAATATTTTATATGGAAGTACCTAGAAGAGGGATTATTTTTAAATTTGACTTCATGTGCAAAGGGTTTCATATATAAACTTATCCGCTGGAATGGCAAATAATAACTGTGATCAGAAACTATGCACATGAACAAATTAAGTTCATCTTAATTAAAAGACAATGCTTGATACTAGTCTTAGCCATTCATTAACCAGAACAAGAAACTAGGGCTCTTTATTTCATATGCTGATTTCTTTTTTTTTAATTTTATTTGAATCTTAAGATCTGCCTTTGCCTTAAGATGTTTTGTAAAGTCAGAATTTGGTAGTCAGTGACTTCTCTTCAAGATACGCAATTTAGAGTATTAGAAGATAGCTTGCTCATTAAAAGTGAAGATTGTTTTTCTAGAGGATTCAAATCTGTTTCTCAGTACACATATCAGGCAGCACACAACTGCTGAAAACTCCAATTTCAGATTATCTCATGCCCACTTCTGTTTTCTACATACAACTGTACACACACTCACACACTCTAATAATAGAATCTTTAAAAGAAAGAAGTAATATTTAATTTTTTCCTCAAAGTTTCCTAGAAGGTTTATGAATCTATAGATATGCTGATGCTGTAATCGTCTTTAATTTAAAGTAGTTTTAAGATTTCACTTGCCATAATTACATATGACTCATTGAATTTGAGTTCCAAGTCATTTCATCTTAAGCTATAGATAGATACAGTTGGGTCCATTATCCACAAAAGAATACCAAAGAGAAAAGTTGAGTTTACATTCTTATTATCCATCCAGCTGCACTAAAATGTGTGCCTCATTACAGAAACCAATGAACATCCATATGGAAACACACTGTAAGACAACTGACAGGTGACAAGCGATGGCACAAACAGTGAGCGAGGCCAAGAGAATAGTGGGCAGGACCTAGGTTTTCTCTTGCTACCATTTGAAAAGTAACAGGAAGAGATGCATAGGTTACCCATGCTCTGCCTGGCAACATATGCTGTCAGTAAGAAACATCAGCCTGAAGGCTGGAAAGGTGCAAGAGGAGACTAGAATGTTTGAAAAATACTGTAGGTGATGACATACATGATTGCTCAGTCACAAAACAATTCTATCTATATCAATACCTATATTCTATCCATCATCTATCTACCTATCATCTATTTGTCATCTACCTATTTATCTATCTACCTATTATCTATCTATCTACCTATCTATCTATCTATCTATCTATCTATCTATCTATCTATCTATCTATCTATCTATCACCTATCATCTACCCTGCATCTGTATGAGGGTAGGTGTAGAGGTCTTTCTTTAATTTATTTTTTCTCCCTGTTTGCCAGATCCATCTTCTACGTAAACAAAATTCCCATGTTGTCTTGTAAGTATGCAGGAAATCAATGTTACAGCCTTCCATGATTGCATAAACGACCTCCTTACTCAAATCCTCATTAAACATATAAAGGACCCATTACTTTTTCAGGTCGACCATGATAGACTAGTATAGAACTTAGTGAGTTAAAATGACCTTCTTGTCTCACGATTGAATAGAAGATCAGCACTGTTCCATTACCACAGCAGCCCCAGAAGCACTCTCCTTTGCCAGGCTTCCAGTGGTTGCCAACGGTCCGTGGTTGTAGCAGATCTCCTGTCTCTTTCCTTCTTTCTGTATCCTCTTTCTATGTCCTTACAAGAACATTTATTGGTGTGTTTAGGGGCCATAACAATCCAGTGTGACCTCATCATCTTAGCCTTATTAGGGTTATTTTGTTTTTATATTATTTCGCTGTGGTAATGATAACATTAGGCCTCTAGTCATACTTGGAAAGCACTGTCACACTTAGCTGCATCCTCTCTTTTATTGAATCATTCTTGGTAAAGAAAACCTGTACAGATTTAAGGTGTATAGCCTGATTGTTTTGTAAAAATGATTACCATATTCAAGATAATTATCATAGCCATCTTAACTGGATTCCACCTGCAAAAACCTTCTTCAAAAACAAACAAGCAAAAAACCCTTAAGTCTCTGTTAACAGGATCCAGAAATGAAGTCTTCAACCAGCTTTTTGTAGGAGACATAATTTAGCCCACAATAGGGCACTATTCAATGTAAACATTCAGCAGGAAAATTAGTTACTATAATTTCTATTTACATTTAATTCAACAAAACTCTAGCGTTCATTAGATAGATAAGGATCTTTGTATAATAGCACATAATTAGTATACTGGAGGGACCAGGGCATTCTTGGATCCTCTTATTTTAGTGTGTTTATTTTTAATTAATGAAGAATATGTATATTTCTACAGTACAATTTGAAGTTTTCAGCTATGCACAAATTGTAGAAACATGTTATACACAAAACCATTACCTCAACTGTATCACTTTTGTGATAAGAGCTAAAAGAACGATAAACTTTTAGTATACAGTGTGTTGGAGCAGCTACAGTCATAGTACAGAGTCACACTGCATAAGCTATGGCGTACGGCCTTCCTTCCTCACCTCATACCTCTGGTAATGACTGTCTGTCCTTATGATACTGGCTTCTTTAGACTATCTCTCAGGGGTTAACTTTTTGCACTTAATACAATGTCTTTATATTACATGTATGCACATATGTATACATGTATCTGCATGTACATGTATAGATGTGGCATTATAGAGTCTATGATTCCCCCTTTTCACTCTGTACATATCCACTGTGGTTTTGTACCATATTGTATATCTATTTGTCAACTGAGAGACACCTAAGACACTTACAGTTCTTAGTCATTGTTGACACTGCTGCAATTATAATTGTTGTGCAAATATCTCTTGGATATTGCTTAACTTCTTTGGATGTATATTCCGTGTTGTTATTGCCTTGTTTCAGGTCCATTTTTCGCTCTTATGAGAAATGATTGACAATATGTTTTGACTCAGTCACATGAAGAATGCTTTTCTACTATATTTTAGCTTTTTGTGTTAATGTGGACTTAGATCTTTATGTCTTATGTACATGGATCACCCTTGAAAGACACATATAAAATAAGGACAATGATGCGATGACCTTGGTAACAGAAGACTATGGACATACAAGTGCTTAGGGTCAAATTGATTTGTAAATTATTACATGTGAATAAGAATAAAATAATCTTTTTGAGGCTTATACCAGGTAATAAGCATCCCTCTGTGTTTTGTCAAGAGGAATAAATGGGACCTCATGAAAAGCTTTTGTAAAGCAAAGGACACCATCATCAAAACAAAACGACTGCCTACAGATTGGGAAAGAATCTTCACCAACCCTTTATCTAACAGAGGGCTAATATCCAGTATATATAAAGAACTAAAGAAGCTGAAAAGCAGCAAACCAAGTAATCCACTTAAAAAATGGGGAAAAGAGCTAAACAGAGAATTTTCTGTAGAGGAATATTGAGGCAGAGAAACACTTAAAGAAATGCTCAATGTCATTAGCCATTAGGGAAATGCAAATCAAAACAACCCTGAGATTTCACCTTACACCCATCAGAATGGCCAGGACGAAAAACTCAAGTGACAACACATGCTGGAGAGGTTGTGGAGAAAGGGGAACCCTCCTCCACTGCTGGTGGGAATGTAAACTTGTACAACCACTCTGGAAATCAATCTGGCACTTTCTCAGACAACTAGGAATAGCACTTCCTCAAGACCCAGCCGTACCACTCCTAGGCATATATCCAAAAGATTCTCAAGTACACAATAGGACATTTGCTCAACCATGTTTGTAGCAGCTTTATTTGTAATAGCCAGAAGCTGGAAACAGCCCAGAGGCCCCTCAGTGGAGGAATGGATGCAGAAATTGTGGTATATTTACACAATGGAATATTATTCAGCAATAAAAAAACAAGGAAATCATGAAAATTGCAGGTAACTGGTGGGATCTGGAAAAGATCATCCTGAGTGAGCTATCCCAGAAGCAGAAAGACACACATGGTATATACTCACTCATATAGAGATATAATATAGGATAAGCCTACTAAAATCTGTACATCTAAAGAAACTAATCAAGAGAGAGGACCCTGACTAAAATGCTCAATCCCCATCCAGAAAGGCAAAGAGGATGGACACCAGAAGAAGAAAACAAGAAACAAGTTAGGAGCCTGCCACAAAGGGCCTCTGAAAGGCTCTGCCCTGCAGACTATCAAAGCAGATGCTGAGACTTATGGCCAACTATTGGGCAGAGTGCATGGAATCTTATGTAAGAAGTGGGAAATAGTAAGATCTGGAGAGGACAGGAACTCCACAAGGAGAGCAACAGAACCAGAAATTTGTCCACAAGGGTCTTCCCAGAGACTCATACTCCAACCAAGTACCTTGGATGAAGATAACCTAGAACCCCTGCACAAATGTAGCCCATGGCAGTTCAGTGTCCAAGTGGGTTCCATAGTAATGGGAACAGGGACTGCCTCTGACATGAACTGATTGGCCTGCTCTTTGACCACCTCCTCCTGAGAGGGGAGCAGCCTTACCAGGCCACAGAAGATGACAATGCAGCCATTCCTAATGAGATTTGATAGACTAAGATCAGAAGGAAGGAGAGGAGGACCTCCTCTATTAGTGGACTTGGGGAGGGGCTTGCATGAAGAAGGAGGAGGGAGGGTGGGATTGGGAGGGGAGGAGGGAGGGGCTTATAGGGGGATACAAAGTGAATAAAGTGTAATTAATAAAAAATAAATAAAAAACAAAACAAAACAGACAAACAAACAAAAACAGCTGAGAATGAAAACAAGTGTCCAAAGCAACCAAGGAACTTGTAAACTGTTAAGTCCGAAGTTGTGCTTTGCAGAACAGGAAACTGAAATTCATAGTGTTGCAGGTATTTCCAGAGCCGCCAGAAGAACACTGTCCAGTTCATCAGCCTTACAGCAGAGCCCTCCTGGCCTCCACTCCAGAGCTTTTGCCTTTTATTGGACTCTGGACACAATTGGCAAAGGGTGCATTTCCTTTCCCAAATTGTTAAAAATCGGAAGCCAGAGAGATAGAGTCAGAGGTAGGGCTTCCAGAGGCTGGTCAGATGTGAGGTAATAAGAGAATATATGATATAATTCAGAAACTGCTAAGTAAAATTTAATCTTCAAGATATGTTCTCTTGACACCACTCAAACCCAGAGAACATTTAAAAGAATCTTATACTGGGGCTATGGCTCACTGGCAGAGCACTTACCTAGCACAATGAAGCCCTGTAATTAACTGATTCCCACACTGAAAAATAAAAATAAAAATCTTAGTTTTACAGTTCAAAAAAAAAAAAAAAGAGTTAATACCCATTAACAGTTGTGTGGCACACTAAGCCTGAGAAAAATTAAGGCCAGAATTTACTTTTGCTTCAGAAATTAAAACCCTGAAGCTCAAGTTTTAAAATGGTTCAAAGTCATATATTTAAAAACATTGCTTTCCCTCATGTTCAATGAGTTAGAACTCAGCTCTGTACCAAGCTACTCCTGCATTATAAACAGGATTTTTTTAGATTTTGAAATTTTTTATTGCAAATTGCATATTATCAATACAGAGCTCAAACCACTGGAAGTCAATGCAGAAATAACAGCTAAAATTAGAATGGACTCTTTTTGTTTTCCTCCCACGATGTTCATTATTTGTTTGGTATACAGACTTTAAGAAGAGACTCCAATTTTTAAAAACTTTCATCAGTGAAAAACAACTTTACAAGAGATAAAAACATATCATTTCAAATTAAGTTGGCTTAGTTGCTACAGAGTATCTAATTAAAGTTTCTATTTTTCTTTTTATAAATAACAAAACAGACTATACTAGATTTTGTTTTTATTTCCTTATTTTTTAGTGTTGGGTATTCAACTCAAAGCTTTATAAGCATTATATACACTATACTCCAGACCTTAAATATTAATTTGAATTTATTTTCTAAGTGATTTTGTTCTAAATGAAAATACAATAATATAATATTTCTAAATAAATTTTTATTTAATTGTTTCTCAAGTAAAGGGTACAAAAATAAGCACTTAACTAGTAAAATGGATTTTTCATGTAACTATTCTTCAAATGCCTGTTTAGTCAATCACTATTGTCAACACTCTGGAAATAATGCACTATTTTTAATAGTATGGTCCCAAAAACATCTTCAAGGAAGAATCTTGGTATGCAGATGAATTTTTAGGTAGGGGTATTATGGATCATTCATCTTACTTATTTACCATATTCTCCTTAAACAAATTATGAACGTGCAGTTTTAATAAACCATCGTGATGATTCTTATGTATGAGTTTGAAAAGACAGTATTAAAGAAAAATATCAAATTAATCTTTCAGTAATTGTAATCTCTAGGTTCTGCCTTATACTGCTAGAACCTCCTCAGTATTGTCAGTGTCAGAGAAAATTATCCAAGACCCA
Source organism: Psammomys obesus (assembly GCF_907164565.1). Lineage (NCBI taxonomy): Eukaryota > Metazoa > Chordata > Mammalia > Rodentia > Muridae > Psammomys > Psammomys obesus. The sequence goes on along the minus strand of NW_026587216.1, from coordinate 52,938,137 downwards.
GGGATATTCAAACTTTCTGATACAGAAACCTATCAAAGATGACAAGAAGCGTAAGTCAGCAGCACCAGGGATTCCATTGCTCTGCTTTCCTACCCTCATCTTAAATTTCCTTCTTGTTTCTCCTTCCTTCCTCAAGTTGTCTATCCTTCCTTCCTTTTTCCTTCTCCTTCCCAATGACTTCTTTATTGTTGTAAAAATTAGAGAGTGAGTAATCTTATCACAGTTAATCAAAAACAAAACATAAACAAAATATTTCCTTTTCCTCTCCCTGTGAAATATCATAAAACACTCTAAAAGCAGGTGGTTTAAAATGAAGGCATTTTATTATTTTTTTATTTTTTATTAATTACACTTTATTCATTTTGTATCCCTCCATAAGCCCCTCCCTCCTCCCCTCCTGATCCCACCCTCCCTCCCCTTTCTGTATGCATGCCACTCCCCAAGTCCACTGATAGGGGAGGTTCTCCTCTCCTTTCTGATCTTAGTCTATCAATTCTCATCAAAAGTGTCTGCATTGTCCTCTACTGTGGCCTGGTATTTTATTCTTAAATGGAATGAAAAAAATGCAAAGGCTGTCCAACAAAATCTTCAATGGAAAGCATCTGAATGCTGTCTTGTTGGTCAGGGGATTCTAAGAGAACCTTCCCCATAAAACTAAAGCCTATTACTATTGCTTTTGGTTGTTTCCCAGAATTTGAAGGTAAACACTATTGCTGAGGACATCATACACTTAGGACACAAGACTTGATCATGAACTAATCTACAAGTCTCCTCCCTGAAGACTAGATTTCAGCATGTAAACAGTGGAAAAAGAAAAGCGATAGTCCTACAGAGCTGTAAAGCCTATGAACCACAATAACCAGCAGGAAATCTTCAACAGTGAAATGGTGGCCCTTTATCTTGGGCATAAGCAACAACTGTCTAATTGGGCTTAAGTTCAACTCAATAAAAGGTAATTCATGCTTAATACTGTAAACCTTAGAAGAACCAAAACCAGGAGACTCCACTACTGCATTTCTTTGAATCAATTAATTTCTGGCTTTATTTGAAAGAACTTTATATACACAAATAAGTATAGCTGTTTCCACTCTTCAAAAAAGTTTCTGTTTTGCAACAGTTGTAGACCATTACAGAGATTCACAACTTGTCAAAATGGACAGAATAATTGACTGTAGGCGGTCTAGCTCCAATTACAACATCTGCACCAGAACCGTTAGTTCTTAAGCTCAGGGAACATCACAGAATTAGGGACAGAATATTGTAAGAGCCAGAAGACCAGGCTACCTGCTGTGATATAATGTTTTTTAGATTAGACAGGAATGTTGTATCTATGAAATTCCAACAATATTGTTGCCTAAACGTCGTTTGAAATGCCAATATGAGTGTGGTAACTTTCACAAGGCCACTATTCTACATAAAGGCAATCAATGGGTTCTGTAAATGAAAGAATCTCTGTGTGTGTGCACGCGTGTATATGTACATGTATGTGTGTGTATGTGTAATAATAACTAAGATGAATGAGTTGATCCTCTTGCTTGGTGAGTTTGATCTCAGGTACAGAAAACTAATTTCCCTGGTTAGTTCTCTGACTTCCACATGTTTGACATGGCATACGAGCGCCCACCATACAGACAGAACAAACAAATAATAAATAGTATTTTTAAATTGACTCAGCAGGTTTTACTTATCTATTTGTGCACATAAATACAGGCTTACATATGTTTATATATACACATATATGAACAATATTTATGTAAGATAAAAGAGAAGGAGGCTAAAAACTTGACAGTGCGGTTGGCATGGGAGAAGTTGAAGAGAGGGTACCTGGAGTGGCTAGAGAGAGGTAAGGGAGAGGGAAAAGTGATGTGATTCTATTTCAATTAAAAGCATATACCAAGAAGAAGCAGATGACAAGAAGGAACAGGTCATGTGGTAGTTTGAAGGAGATTGGCTCCAGGGACCTATATATTTGAATGCCTGGTTCCTTCTGCGTGGAATTTTTTGGCCATGTTGGAAAGCTGTGCCATTGTTTGGGGCTTTGAGGTTTCAAAAGTTCATGCCAAGCCCTGCCTTGCTCTCTGCCTCCAACTTGTGGTTCAGATGTAAACACTTAGCTACTGCTCCAGGGTCATGCCTTCCTACCTGCTGCTGTTCTTCCTGCCATGATGATCATGGACTCAACCTTTGAAACTATAATTAAGGCCCCAAAGAAATGCTTTCTTTTATACATTGCTTTGATTACACTGTCTTTTCATAACTATGAGTAACTAAGACAGGTCATGATTCTGAGACAGAGTTCAAGAAAATAAGAGAAGTTTGAGAAAGGGAGGTATAAATGACAGCATGAATACAGTATGAGATTCTCAAAATATTAAGGTGAAAATCAAAACAAAATGAAGCAAAGGACTTGGGACTACATGGTTAAGAGTGTTTATTGTTCATGCAGAGGATCCAGGTTCAGTTCCCACCACCCACATGGTGGCCTTCTGTGTTTTTATCTCAATGGAGATGCTATGCCTGTTGGCTTCATTGGGTATCAGCATGCAACATAGTCCTCATAAACTCATGAATTAATTCATTGATACAAATATCGAAGTGCTAATTGTTGCTAGAGACAAAATAAAAGGTAAAATTAAGAGTGCCACAACTATCTGTTTCCACCCTGTTTTCTCACTCCTGGTTCTAAGGGTATATTTTTCTAAATGTGACTCATCCTGCATAAAAAAAAAAAAAAAAAAAAAAAAAAAAAAAAAAAAAAAAAAAAAATGCTATATACTCTTCGTTTTAAATTCACTTAATTCCAGTTTCCAGATCCTTATTCCAGAGAGACTCTTAGTATTCTAGATCAGAAACTTAAGGGCCATCTAAGTAAAGAGGAAGGGAATTTCATTCATTGTGGGTAACCACATATCAGCCCATTAAGCAGAAGCTCCTGAACTATAGACATAGTCAACTCTCTGTACCTCATTCCACCCAAATTATAGGAATATTCCCTGGCTTAGCAATACCTCAGAGATAAAGAACTCAAGAAAAGCAGTGCTAAAATTGTATTGATTCAATTTAAAGATACAATGACCAAAAATTAAATTATCTTTAGTTTAGTAAAATTAAAACAATGTATTTATTAGTATTGTGTAAACCAGAATTTGTTCTTCTTAGCCTATTAGCCTATTATTAACATTAGATTCTACATTATAAGAGAATGGAGTAATAATAACAGAATTATATATGAGTACATGAGTCCCTTTTTTGTTTGTTTGTTTTGTTTAGTTTTCCAAGACAGGGTTTCTCTGTGTAGCTTTGGCTGTCCTGGACTTGTTTTGTAGACCAGGCTGGCCTTGAACTCACAGAGATACACCTGCCTCTGCCTTTTAAGTGCTGGGATCACAGATGTGTGCCACCTAGCCCAGCCCCACAAGTCCCTTTAAAACAACTTCAGCTTTGATTCTGGACCTGAGCTCCTAAAATGTTTATTGTATAGTTTTAGGGCACACACATATTAACCTCTGATGTAGAGATGTAAGCTCTGTATTTTATTCATGATATGCTACTATTTCAGAATAAATTTATTTCCTTGGATCTTTGAGCAAAGCAGACACTTAGGAGAGGTGCTAGTAGTATGCTTCAAGTCCTAGACAAGAGAAGCTCATTGTCTTGTATTTTATTGCTAGGATGAAGTCTATGACTAAGCAACTTGGAGAACAAAGGGTCTGTTTCATCTTCCAGTTTTAGGTAACAGTCATCACTAATTAAAGTAAGGCAGGAGCCTGGAGGAAGGAATTGAAGCAGAACCCTTGAAGACAGGAGACTTATTTTCTGGCTTGCTGTCAACACTCTTATCTTCCAAGCTCACACAGTACAGCTCACTGATCTCTGAGTATTCAACAGCTTTTCTACCCCAAAGTTTCAAAATACTTTTATAATCCTCCACAAAATAATATGGACTACAATCAGATTTGTTAAAGCCAAGCCAATTCCTGTACCAATTTCTGTTTTAGTTAGGGTTTCTATTGCTGTGATGATTAGAATGACAACAACAACAAAAACATTGAAAGAAATGTGGAGAAGAAAACATTTATTTTAGCTTATATTTCCACATCACAGTCCATCACTGAGGGAATTCAGAACAAGAACTCATGACAATAACCTAGAGGAAAAGGCCTGGGGAGTTCTATTTTCTTGGGTGCCTTTTCACGGCTTGTTCAGTCTGCTTTCTTATAGCACCTAGAATTATCATCCCAGAGATGGCACTGCCCAAAGTGACCTGGGATCTCCCACACCAATCATTAATCAAGACACATACCACAGACATGCCCATGAGCAAATCTGGAGAAGACATTTCATCAGTTGAGTTTTCTCTTCCATAATGAATGTTGTTTGTGTTAAGTTGATATAAAATTAGCCAGTACTCTCATAATTTTTGCGAGTTCTAAAAACAAACAAACAAACAAAAAACATCTAAAGAAACTAATCAAGAAGGAGGACTCTGGCTGAGATGCTCCATCCCCAATCAGAAAGGCAAAGAGGATGGACATCAGAAGAGGGAGAAAACAGGAAACAGGACAGGAGCCTAAAACAGAGGGCCTCTGAAAGGTTCTACCCTGCAGGGTATCAAAGCAGATGCTGGGACTTATAGCCAAACTTTAGGCAGAGTTCAGGGAATCTTATGAAAGAAGGAAGATATAGAAAGACCTGGAGAGGACAGGAGCTCCACAAGGAGAGCAACAGAACCAAAAAAAAAAACCTGGGCACAGGTGTCTTTTCTGAGACTGATACTCCAACCAAGGACCATTCATGGAGATAACCTAGAACCCCTGCACAGATGTAGTCCATGGCAGTTCATTGTCTAAGTGGGTTCCATAATAATGGGAACCAGTACTGTCTTTGATATAAACTGATTGGTCTGCTCTCTAATTACCTCCCCCTGAGCGGGGAACAGCCTTACCAGGCCACAGAGGAAGACAATGCAGCCACTCCTGATGAGATGTAATAGACTAGGGTCAGAAGGAAGGAGAGGAAGACCTCCCCTATCAGTGGACTTGGGGAGGGGCATAGGTAGAGAAGGGGAAAGGGGGTGGGATAGGGAGGGGAGGAGGGAGGGAGCTATGGGAAGGATACAAATAAACTAATAAAAATTAAAATTAAAAAACCATATTATCACTTTCATCTCTAAAATCCCATGATGAAGTTCATGTTGAGACACTATAATATAAGTGCAAATCAGACAAATCAACTTGTAGTATTTATTGCAATACTCACTTATGTCTCAATTAAGTTTTAGGTCCTAAAGACAGAGATGCTTGGAAAGTTAATGATTGTTACTAATTCTTTTTTCCTACAGCTAAGTGTATAATCAGCCGTATTCAGGGTTGGTTTCTCAGGAATCTTAGCACTAGTTCCTGAAGTTCTCAGACATACTGAACCCATTTATCTTGCTCATAAGACTCAGGATGATCAACCAAACCAATGGTTGGCTAGACAGTGGGAAAAAAATAGAAAATCTCACTTTTGAAAGATTCCAATTCCAAATAGTCTAAATGAACTGGGAATTTAGAACTTATTAGAATTCAGGAAATCCTCCCGTAGCCATCTGTCCTCTAACATGTTATCAATATATGAACCAGCTGAGATGAACTTTAGTCTATGCAGCTCAAAATATGTTTCAAAACAGGGAATGCTGAAGACGTATGCATTCCTCCCTCCCCCCACCTTCCTCTTCACCTGGCTTTGTGCTATTAGAGCCAGGAATCTTAGTCACACATTTGCTTAATATAGAAGAGAAGGAAAACCGATGTTTCTGTATTGTGAGGATATTTTCTTGTTTGTTTTCTTTTTTATACTCATAATACAGAAACAACATTTAGTCCCTAAGTTGAGGGCATAACATGTTCATCGGGAGGCAAACCTATAGGTGAAGAGTGAAGCTCTGGAATCAACTTTTCTGGATCACACTTACTTGGGTGTAGCCATACCTCTTACTTGGGTGACCTTAGTTTCTTTGAATAAGAATGGCTCCCATAGACTTACTTTTGAATGCTTAAGGAGTCCATCAGGAAGTGTGGCCCTTTGGAATAGGTTGGAAGAAGCGTACATTGGGGGTGGGTTTGGGGGTTTCAAATACCTAAGTCAACCCAGTGGTTCTCTCTCTTCCTTCTGCCTATCAATTTGGATGTAAACTCAGCTACCTCTCCAGCACCATGTCTGTCTGTTCACTGCCATGCTTCCTGCCATGCTTCCTGCCATGTTTCCTGCCATGATGATAATGGACTAAACCTCTGAACAGTAAGCTAGCCCAAATTAAATATTTTCCTTTATAAGAGTTGCCATGGTCATGGTGCAATTGAAACCCTAATTAAAACACTTGGATAAGCTACTTAATTTCTAAGTATGAATGCTCTTCATGTGGGCATAACATTGATGCACAGAACTGTTTACAGGACTGAATGAGAATATAAACCATAGCCTCTGTCGCTTCCTCTTTCTCTACCTCTACTTCTCCCTCCCTGCTTCCCCTCCCCCTTCTCCTTCTTTTTCATAGGACACACACACACACAAACACTTTAAAACTGTTGGTATATTATTATTATTGCTTAACTACTTGCTGCTGTTAGTGTTAATGAGGTTCAAACTTTCCAAGGCCAGGCCCTCACTCACCTTCCCTGCCTCTGGCAAGTCCTTTGTTGTACTTCCTCTGTCTCAGCTCCACTGAAGTTGGATGATGTTTTAGTCCCACATTCTCTTATCCCAGCTTCCTTTCTGCAAGCATCTGCACTGCGGGTTTTCATTCAGCATTCGCCAGGCACAGCGTATTTTCTATTAAGCCCCTGCCAGGGAAAATGGAGCACTGCTTCGTTTGTGTCCCCAGACAAACATTTTGTACAAAGTTCTTCATTATTCTTCCTCTATTTCTTAATCTAGATATGAACCTTTCAAGGGCAAGGAAAATGTGTTAGAAACTTTGATATTCACAGCACCTAGCTACTCTTGGTTGCATTGAAGATATTTAGAAGAATGCATGTTGAATTAATGTTGGCTTGAAGACCCAGTCTAGTAATTGTGAAGTCATAAAATTCTATTTAAAGTGCTGTCACAGGAATCGACTCTGTAACCTCTTTTGACAGCAAATCTAATTTATTACTGTAAATGGCATAAAGTAATTGCCATTATTTGTTCAAAAGTCATTGTCTTTTAATCACATCTACTTATTTGAACCAAGGGACATGTTTATATTAACAAAATGAAGTTTTGAATATACTTCATTTTGATTGGACTAGCAGCATCATTTAATGTCCTCCAAAGTTTTCTTTCCATATTTCCTTTTTCTTTCTTTATTCTTTTGATTTATATATAATGTAGTGCTCTGATTAATGCTTTTCAGTCTTTTTGATCAATTAAATGAGCAGTAATTGAAAAAAATATATATATAAAACTAATAGATACCTATTTTTCTTCTTTGGTAAGTTTTACTTAAATGTACTATAGTGTCCTATATAAATATTAATTTCTATTGTTCAAATAAATACATTATACAGAAAACAAGTAACATATTGTAATGTATCAAAATTTTGGACCCATGAGGTGTCATGAAGAGTAAAGTGTTTTTTGTCATGAACCCAAAGACCCAAGTTTGAGCCCCAGAAACCAAAAGGCATAGCAAAGAACCAAGACACATAAATTGTTCTCTGACTTCCACACACTTGTGAACACAAACACACATACTCATTCACACACATATGCACTCACACATGCTAAATAAATATTAAAAACATTGCATTAAAGAAATGATAAAATTGATGGCTCAGTATTTAAGAGCTGGTTTGGACTTCTTTCCCAAAGACTCAGGTTCAATTCCCATCATCCACTTGGCTGGTCACAACCCTTTGTAACTCCAGATGCAAGAAATCTGGACCTGGTACACTCTTGATCTAAGTGGGTAACAGACACACAAGAAGTGTGCAGATATACATGCACTAGGTACAGGGTCAATAATTTTTTTTTTCTTGTCTGAAGAGAAATTTTAATTTAGAACATGGCTGCTCTGTCTAGAGATCACATCCAAAGACCTTCTAGGTCTGTGTGATCCCACTGGAATACAGAAATGCCTTTAATCCCAGGAGACAGGAACAGGCAGAGACAGGAACTGAAGGCCAGCCTAGCATACAACAAGTTTCTTGTTAAAAAACAAAACAAAACAAAACAAAAAACAACTACAAAAACCTTAGGTCCAGGAGCGGTGGTGCACACCTTTAATCAAAAATGATGAATGTAAAGATAGTTTGTAGAAGAAAGCACCCATGTTTGAAAGTAATGTCTAATTGAGTGGCAAAAAAATATAAGTGACAAACCAGAGAAAAACTTGACAGAATAGGTTATATCTAATTCTAAGGAGAAGAGAGAGAAAAGGGAAGCTACTTAACAAGCCATGTAGAGAGAGGGAAGAGGGAAGTTTTACTGGGAGAGTTTCCACAGAGAGAGGTTGAAGGCAGAATGAGGCAGAAGATTAGAGCAGAGCTGGAGTTAGTTTGAGGCCAAGCAGAGTAATTCAGAGCCTAGAGAACAGCCAGAATGAATAAATTAGTTGGGAAATAGTTTGAGCCAGAACAGCTGAGTTGATCCAGCTGACTTTGAGGTCAGAAAGAACAAGAAAAGGCGAGATTTTTAAGCAGTAATTCTCAGAATCTAAAAACAAGCTTAGGTTAGATTGATATTAGAAGCTTCCAGGAGGTAGGCCTCGGTTAGAAGACAGAGGGTGGCCCTTCATGCCTAATACAGACCCAGCAGGTGCTTTGCTGGAGGTCAGTACTCACACACCTGGGTGAATGGCAGAACAGTGGTCAACAGCATTGGCAGACTGACCTACAGTCAAGCTCTGGATTGTCCAGAAGCTTGTGGGGGCCAGGGCAGGCAGCAGCCTGATTGACAGCCAAGCTGGGGCATTCAGGTGGCCATGGTGGAAAGCTGATGGTATCATGCAGCATGCAATCTGCACCACCCAGCACCTTTATTTCACGTGGAATCAGGGACTTAGAAACCTTGGGGAGGGGTGGGAGATTCAAGGGTGAATGTACTTGATTTGCTGGGTCAGGTCAGATGTGCTAGGAATACTTGATTTACATGTAGTGGTACAGTACCTCATTTATATGCAGTAGCAGGGTCCTATCATAAGAAGGAGAGCACAGTACCTAAATATCCTATGGGTGGGGTAAATCTCCAAGTTCAATTGAAGGTCATTGCTGAAAACTAAGATCTTTGCATAGGGTGGAGTATTTCCAGGAATTCCCAGGTACTTGCTGAGCAGGTTTTCTTATCAGGAAAGGGTCATGCCTTTGATCTTTCTCTGAGAGATAATTGAAGCTCCTTATAAGATCTGGGGTACCCAGATCAGGTGAAGAGACAACCCCATTGAGATAAGGGAGTCTGGTTTTACAGATCAAGCACAATTGTTTTTCAGGAAATGCCAGACTTCAACCTTAAAAGCAGGGTTCCACAGGAGGCAATAAGCCTTCAGACCACAATTGTAACAGGAGAATAAAAGTTCCTTTTATACTTGTCCTTGAATATGAATTATTTTTTTCTGACCTGTCATCTTTGGTTGTATATAATTATTGACTTTTCAACTTAGAGGGTTTTAAAAAATAAGGTCAGGACCTTATCTAAAATTTAAACATGACTTGCTCCAAAAGGCTAGTGTTCCTGGACTACACCCTCCTCTTTAAATAACATTTTTATATCAATAATTACAAATGAAACATCACATGCATTATGAAAAAAAATGTTCATGTGTGGTCTTACCATTTCAGCATCCCTAAACATGGACAACATAGTTCAACAGAAGAAATTCTATTCTTTTGTTATTTGAGTCATTATCAATGTTGAAAATAGATACCCAAGTAGAATACTGTTTAAGGTGATTCCCAGGAAGCCATATACAATTGAGTCTACAGTTATCAAATATGGCTTTAAGATATTGGGTCTGCATTTGACTGTGTCCCCCAGTACGTCCCAATTCTAAATACATATGAGGGGCTTGAATTATCATTATGGTGAAAAGCGAGGAAAACAAAACTTCCCCCAGAGTACTGCTTAGAGTGTCGCCAGCAACACCCTAAATAAATGATGAAAATTATGATATGGCACAGTTCCATTTTCTGGTACTTTTGAAAAAAAAAATAACGTGTAGGTGAGTTCACTTTTATAATAAGAGAGAACATTGTTATACCCAGTTCGCGAGCCCCCAAAAGATCTACAGGAATCGACTCCGTTGCAAAACACATGAGGGTCTTTTTATTGTAAATTACAAGCTGCAGCTTGGGCCAACACAGCCCCACCGCTGAAGCGGTGGGAGCTGAGCGCAGTCCCCAGTTTAGTTGGGTGATTTATAGATTCTGGTCCCTCCCAGCATACCCATGGCAGGGGCAATTCCTGCCTGGCAAGCATCTATTGGTCAAGATGCTACATTTTGAATTGATTGGCTATAGGAAGGTTCCCAGACCATTGACAATGACCAGGTGTCCCTCCCTAGGGGGAGGGTCCAGTTTCCTAGCAACCATATCTCTAGTGGGTGGGGAAAGAATGCAGTGAGGTAGCTCTCCCCTCAGGGCATTACTAACTTTTTACTGCACCTACTCTAGGTTTTAACGATAGCTGCTATTTTATCTTTTGGTCTCTCAACACTTCTTTATATTTGTATTTTCTAAAACTGTCCTTGAACCAATATTAGATCATATACCTTGGGAAAGGGAACACTAAATTTAAGAGAAAGTTGAATTATCTTTTTTGTTGTTTTTGTTTTTAAAGGCTGTTAACAGAACTTTATTAACAGAAATTGGGCAGGCTGACCTAACGTAGCTGCATGACCCCAGAGGCCTGGCCCCTTGTGAAATGTGCAGAATGCCCTTCCCAGTTTCAGAGAGAACCCAGGAGGAATGCTATGTGCTATGCCATGTGGGGAGTGAATAGAGATTTGGTTATTCCTTCTGAGGATCCCTGGGGAGCTGGGGTGTCTGAGTTCAAGTGGTCCCAAAGCCAGGTGCAGTTGCGCCCCTGTACCCAGGGATAAACTCCTGACTCCGGGTCCTGACCAAGCTGGGAGTCTTTAAAAGACGATGGCAGGCAGAAGTAGCACCTGTGGCACCCTATCCTAGACCCACCAGGCCAGGGGCTCTGGCTGAACATAAAGGTTCAAGATTATACCAAAACAAGAGAGAAAGAAGAATAGAAAAATCAAGATCACTCCAAGGCCCATGAGTTGCCAAAATTTTCAAATGACACTGATGTGCTAACAGCCTAGGGAGAAAGGACCAAATACTCCAACAGAAAAGTGATAATCAGAGAATAGCCCCAGAGGCAGACCCCTGGGTGGTGCTTGGGCAGCTGCAGAAGAGAGCACTACAGAATCTCGGGGCCCTTGCATAGTGACATACTCACCAACCCCAGCATCAGCAGGGCAGGGCCACGCTCAGGGTCCAGAGAATTGTTACCCGGTCCACCCAGACTGTACTCTTCCTGAGTATTCCAGCTACACGTCCTGGGCGTATGGCCTGAGGCTTGGCCGAGTGTAGACAAAACCCAGAGGACAGATGTTGATGCTGTCCTAATGTGTGGAGTGCAGAGGGCGGGCAGGCAGGGAGAGGGTCTTCAGAAGTAGACACTGAGGGTCAGCAGGGGGCTACAGAGTGGGCAGTTGCAGTGGTAATAGACAGGGTGGTGCATGAGGATCTAAGTGCAAGCCTGGCACAGGCACAGGTGCCGACAGGGCACAAACAGCACACTCTCGCTCTGGTCCTGGCAGATAGCACACTTCTTCCGCTTTCCTTCAGCAACTTCTATGGGTCTTGCCCAGCTCTAGGCTCATCCTCATTAAGTGTCTCGGCCAAGCAGACAGCAGCTGCTCATCCTCTTCTGCTTCAGGAAGAATAGCCTACGCCTGGATCCTGGCTGAGAACACACTCCTGGAGCCACCCTGGGGGGAAGGGAGCCAGGCTCCAGTGCTCCTCCCAGATTCGGCCAGATGGCCAGCTGTAGGCTTCAGTTCCAGACCCTGTGCCAGGCCTTCAGACCCAGTGCAAGGTGAAACAGCGGTACAACATTTTGGAGCTGGTGGTAGCACAGGTGGGCATGAAAGCTCCTGTGGCTCTGGGTGAAAGACAGCCAAACTTAGTGCCAGCACATAAGACAGCAGCACCAAACCAGTGAGATGGAAAAGCACAAAGCTGGCCACAGGTGGACAGCTGAGGCCAGCTGCTCCAGTACTAGTTGGCAGGGGATCCACAGAATGGGCAAAGCCTCAGCACTGCTGGAAATGCGAGTAAGGAAAGCAGCAACTACGCCTGTCATCCGCCACAGAGGCTCTGTCATAGCATCACACAGGGCCAGCACAAGGGAGAAGAAGTTCTAAACCCCAATGAGACAATGAGGCTAACCAGACTATTGATCACATAGGGCATCAGCCTCATGGCAATGGCACAGATATCACAGGCTTAGTGCAGCAAAGTATGCCCATTGGAGACCATGTTCAGGACTCCCCTGTTCAGTATTTCCCTGCTCCTCAGAGCTCCGTGAGAGGCCAGTTGCCCCAATGGATCTAAGCTCTTCAGTCAGAATAGCAGATATAGAAAATACACAAGGCCTGTAATCCTCCAAAGGTAGATCAGATGAATGCTTCAACCAAGGTCAGCAAATAAAGCAAGACTTCTTGGCCCAACAGCAGAAGTCTAGTCAGCACTGTGTGTGGCAGGTTATAGATGAAGGCCAAAAGCTAAGCTAAGGTAGCCAGGATAGAGGACACCAGCACGAAGCTGAGATCCAACACCAAGGCCAGCAAGTAGAACACCAGGCCCACTCCATTCACGACCAGGTACACAGCTTCCATGATAAGGCTGTGGAGTTCAGGACAAAAGAATGGCTGCCCCCTCAGGGAAGGCGGTGTCAAGATCGCCAGGGTTGTGTGGAGTTCTGGGTTAATTTGGAAGGGATATGAACAGAAACCAAGGTCTAAAGAAATGTGGGGTTGGGGAGGGAATGAGGGAGCAGGATACAGCTGGAACACAGAGTTAACAAAATGTAACTAAAAAGAAAAATAAAATTAAAAATCTGTTCTTTATTAAAAAAATGACCTAGAACCTCTGCACAGAAGTAGAAAATACATTCTTATAATTTATAAAAAAAAAAAACAATGGCCTGGAAGGAAGACTTTAAGAGGGAAAGGAGTCCTGGTGGACCGCAGGCTCTCTGGGAGCAAAGAGAAGGAACCTCTTTAAAGCGACAGGGAGCCTGGACTGGAGGAAGCACCTCAGCTTTAGAAGCCTGGAGCAGCATAGAAGTCTGGCAAAGGGCCACACAAGGAGGAAACCTGGCAGTATGGAACGGAGTCTGGAAAGGACAGGCCAGGGCCAGATGGGGTCAATGCAGGCTGGGTGCGAGCTCCTGGTCCAGCCATGCAGGTGCCCCTGTTCCATCCCAACCCCTGTTCTCTAGCTCCAGGCAACCGAAAGGGAGAGCAGGACAGGGAGTCAGCCTCAGCAAACCCCAACTGTGGACTGGACTCCACTGGGTGCCGTCATCTTGTGTGCGAGGCCCGAGGCAAGCCACATTATCTGTATTTTATGTATACATAACTGAAGACTTTGTATAACTCCTCAATAAAATTAGGAAAAAAATTAACTTCATAAATGCAAAGTTTAAAGTTTTATGAAACATGACATTGGAGCAACAGGCATGTGCATGTGTATTTATGTGTGTAGGTATATATGTGTGTTTAAGTGTGCAAGGCATCTAACAGCTTTAGTGGCCTAAGGGTAAGCAATTTACTGATTCTATAAAGAAAACATATTTTAGATAGGACATAAGTCTATGTTGTGCAATTTAAGGAGGCATTATCTTATGGTGACATCTCAATCTTTTCCTCATTTAACATGTATTCTGTAAGATAAAGATGTTTGTTCTGATAAATTGGTCACACACACCAGTAATCCAGGTGCTCAGAGGAATGCTGAGTCAGAAGAATTACCGTGGAAGTTGCTCCTAGCTATACTGACAGACAGTCTCTAAATTTTAAAAGGATATTTCTTGTCTAGAGTGACTGAATTCCAGGGAGTCACCTTCCCTTCTTTTAATTAATTGTAATCTTATTCATAATAAAATGACTAATTCAAGAAATTGTGAAAAGAGGTCCCTTTACTTAATATGAACCAGGAGTGTCTGCTGAAAATGAAAATAAGCTTGAAAATGAAACATGTTCAGGCAAGGCATCTAGCCATTTGACGTTGTTTTGCTTACCATCCATTCAACTGAAACTTTCAGACAATTCAGTAACTTTATTTTACTTTATGTTTTCTCCATGGACACAATTTATAATACAAATAAAATACACAATAAAACAGTATTGTGTATGAAACGTGTATTTGGTAATCAAGATTTACCTACTCCTTTAGAGTTTTACAGAGCTCATTCTTTAAAAATTACATTAAATACCCAACATTGCTGGTATTTTTATGTGTTTCGATATATGCCTGAGAACTATAAAAAAAAAATGTATTGGAAAGTACTGGAAAGAGTAATACTGTATGAAAAAGATTCAGGGTTGTAAGGTGAAGTAAGCGACCTCTTACCATTCTTTGGTCATTTAACAGTATGTGTAGCACATTCAGTACGTTTAATTAACCTCTTGGTTATCTACCTTTCAACAGATTTAGAATGTGATAACTCAAGTACCTGGTAACACAGTGGAATAGTGCAACCCATCTTGGCTTCCCATGCTATGTTCTCAGCAGTGTGAGTACACGTTCACTTTTTCTAGTTAGTCTGGTGGTTTGCAATGAATTCAGTTGGAACTTAAAGATATTTCATCTTATTTTGGAAAATTATAAGTTAAAACTCATTCAAAGTATAATAAATTTAGATTATCTGATCTGAGGAGATGTTTCACAGAATCAGAATTAACACTATTTGAAAGTTACAGCATGAAGTAATTTCTATGGTAAAATAATATTCTGCCATTCAATCATATGTCAAATCCTTAAAGTTCTACACTCTGTAGGTGTCTTTGGGTTCCTAGAAAGACATAAATATTTTATTTATAATGTGTTGTGCTACATTCTGAAAAGTTCTTGAAATGTCTTTGATAGATGTGATTTACAATGGAATTTTAATTTTGCCAGACCCTTTTTTTTCTATTTTGTTCTGTAGTATCTACCTATTAAAACTGTGTTTAATGATATTAACTAAATAATAGCTAACTCATGAAATCAAATCATTTAGAGGACTTATATTCCTTAATAAGTTCAGTTAAAAAAAGAGGAAAAGAGAATAGTGCAGAGATATGTACTTCTTACTATTCATTTCACAGGACTGAAAATAAAATTAAGTCTGATTCATTGTGATGTTTTTGCCTCAAAAGTATTATGTAACATTAAGTATTATATAAAAATAAATGATACTAATATTTAAAGAACACTTAAAAGATAGAAATTTGAATGTTTACTTATGGTGAAATGATAAATGTTTGAGATATATGTTAAATGATAAATGTTTAAGATATATATGCTTAATCTGCTTTCAACATAACAAAAGTTATAAAGTTATAAAAACCATGTAATATCAACTAAATGGGTATCATTCTATATGTCATTTAGAAACAAAAGGAAAACAGGTGTAAAAGGAAGGTACTTACTCACAGGAATGGGTAGAAACGAGGCATCCCAATCCTTTCTCTAGAAGAAAGTAAGCCTGGCACTGTAGCACTGTCATTATTCGAACCAAACTTACAGCATCCTCAAACCATCAGGATCTACACACCAGGTTCCAGGAAGCCTGGGATTCAGGTTCTGGTCCTTGTGCTTCATTCTGCCAGGCTTTTTCTGGGCAGCTTCTGCAAGAGGTTAATAGACCTGACATTCATAGAGTAGAAACTCCTGAGGCTTGTTCCTGCTGCACAGGAGCAGGACTCTGGAAGCCTGATTAGAATTGGAGATGGTAGTAGGTAGGTTATTTCCATCCCCTCCCAGAAAACTGAGAACATTTGGCATAACACATATTTTTTATTTTTATTTTTTATATTAATTACAGTTTATTCACTTTGTATCCCAGCTGTAATAAAACATATTCTTATACACACTATGGTCCTGTAAGACAGTGTTTCAAACACAAATATAATGCAAGAATGGATACATACCTTAATAGAAGAGAATTGTTTAATATCTATATAGTCCAGGTTCTCTTCTAACATAGTATTATCTGTGTGTGTGTAGAGTATGTATATATATTATATAAATATATGTTTTATATGCATGTATACACATATACATATATGTATCCTATACAAATATACACACATTCATATTTTTGTGTATATGCACATATATGTCTAAATATAAAAGTGAATTTGCTTATGATTCCATTAAAATTATAAAATGAAAAAGGTGAAATATATATCAATGGTGTGTTTAATTTTATTCTTTATAATCTAAATATAGGGGTTTTTTTAAACACTGGGTTTATATTAAACATTTTCATACAATTTGGTTTTTCTTCACACTAACTCTTTGAAATCTAATATGTACTTACAGCACATCTCAGTTAAGATACTACTTTTTATTGTGTAGTATATGTGTACTTGAGAGAGAGTGTGTGTGTGTGTGTGTGTGTGTGTGTGCAGTACACACTTGCTCCCTTGTTTATTATATAGAGGCCAGAGAACAACAGGAGTTTGTTTTTATGTTCCTCCCTGTTGAGGCAGGACTGTTGCTGCTGGGCTCCTAATTCCAGGATGGCTGGCCAGTGTTTTGCCATCTTGTAGTAATGTGCTAGGATTATACACCTGTTATCACATTGGGTTTTTGTTGTTTTGATTCTTTGTTTGTTTTGTTTTGTTGTTTGGGGGTGTTCCAGGGATCAGGTCAGGTACAAAGATCAAGTAGTAAGTGCTTTTCTTCCAAACTATTTCACTTGCCTTCAGATATCTTTTTAAAAATATTCTTGTTCATAATAAACAAGAAGATTAATAAACACAATTTTGACTACACATATTAAAAGTTCTTTGATAGCCCCTGGTAGGTAGCTCAGTATCCAAGTGGGTTCCCTAATAAGGAGGACAGGAATTGCTTCTGACATGAACTCAATGTCTGGCTCATTGAGCTCCCCTCCCCTCACGGGAGGGGGAGCAGCCTTGCTAGGCCACAGATAAGGACATTGCAACCATCCTGAAGATACCTGATAAGCTAGGGCAAAACGGAAGGAGAGGAGGACACACCCTCTCAGTGGACTTGGAAGGGGGCAAGGAGGAGATGAGAGAGGGAGGGGAGGATTGGGAGGGAAAGAGGGAGAGGGCTACAGCTGGAATACAAGTGAATGTATAAAATTATTCAAAAATATATTTTAAAAAGTTCTTTGAATATATAAATAAAGTAAATTTTTAAAATTAACTTGTTCAGTTCTACAATCAACCTTTCAGTTGAATTATATTCCTACCAATTACTTGTCACATGACCTTCAGCCCTACTAATCACTACTCAACAGTAGCATGTGGCTAATGGCTACAGTCTTGTGTAGCTCTGTTCCATAGGACTGTTGTTCCAAGACTACAATTCAGCGATCCAGTGAGAAGAACAAGCTGACTTCAGAACACACAGAAAGAGCAAATAATTTTAGAGTTTTCATGAGTGAAAAAAAAAAAGTTAAATCTTAAATCTCTGACCTATAATGAGGAGCTGTAGATCAGCATAGTTTATGAAAAAGTCAGGCTACGAAGTCATGCATGTTCATGAAATAGTACATGATGCATTTGGAGAACTTTTAACTTTTGCTTTAATGTATATGATCTGTTAAAACCGAAGAAATAAGCTTAAGGCCTATTTATATTTAAAATATAAAGTACAATATTAAAAATGTGTTTCAAAATACCCATTTAAGAATGAAAAATATAAGCTGCAGAGTTAAAGCTCACATCTTGGTTAAAATGCTCAGTAAGGAACTAGTCAATTTAAAAGTGCATAAAATATCAGATTTTACCGTATATTTGTATCTGGCTAACAATTTTGATGAAATATGATTAAATACACACTGAAATGAAAATCTGGCATTATGAGATATTAGTAAGCATTAAGAGCCACCAAGACTTTCATTTATTGTTTTTGGGAATTCAAAGTCGGACAGACACTCTAGAAGAGTGTGTGAACTGTTCTAGCAGAGGTAAATATAGACGCTGTAGCCACAGTGTCTGTCCATTGCACCACTGTGATGTACACACGAGCAGCTGAGGAGAAGAGGAAAGAACAGCCCGTCAAGAGGGATTAGAACCTCTACACCAGTGGTTCTCAGCCTTCCTAATGCTGCAACCATATAAGAGTTCCTCATGTTGGAAGACCCCTTACCCATAAAACTGTTTCATTCCTACTTCCTAACTGTAATTTTTCTACACTTATGAATCATAATGTAAATATCTGTGCTTTCCAATGATCGTAAGTGACCCTGATGAAACGATCATTTGACATTCAAAGGGTTCATGACTCACAGGCTGAGAACTGCCTCTTTAAATAAAAATGCTCAAAATTTGAAATACAGTTTCTATTTGAACATTATTTTTAGCTGCTATAAACTTTCTAAGATCACAAATGGGACTATCATAAATTAAAAATAATTTATACACACATTACATGACCCAGTAATTCCATTCCTATGTATTTACTCAAGTGAAGAGAAAACTCATTTTTACTTGAAATGTGTGTAAATATTTATAGTAACTTAATATTTATTCATCAATGTGGAAATAACCAAAATGTTGCTGAGTGAATTAACACATGCTTATAACTCCTACACTCAAGAGACTGGTGAAAAAGAAAATGTCTGAGGGCAGTGTGGAATATTTACATAGTTCAAATTTGCCTCAAAGAAACAAATAAAAAAAACAAATGCTTTATTTAACTGTTGAACTGAAGAATAAATGGGAATATCAGCACCACATTCTTCAACTATAGAAAGTATCTATTGATTTCATATAATATATATATGAAATATATATTTCATATATATATATGAAATATATATTATATATATATGAAATCAATATATATATGTTTCAATACTGAGTAAAGAATCAAAGGCCTTGGGCCTGCTACACTGCACTGAGATGTATACACAGGTCCCCATGTATAAATTCCAAATCCATCTGGCAAGTGAAAAAGGGAAGCCCCAATGTCTCAGTATTTTGTGATATCAAGTATCTAAATTCCTGAAAAGGACAAAACTAAAATAGGAAGAAGCAGATCCATGGTTGCCTGGGATACATACATCGGATAACAGGCTATGAATAACTTCATGATTGCATCAGGAAATATAGGGATGACAAGACTGTTCTGTATGGTCTTTGACTGCTGGACAAATTATATCAAAAGGTGCGGAGCCCTAAAATACAAAGTTGAGCTATACAAAAAACAAACAAGGAATTGAACAGAGGAGTCTCCAAAGTAGAGGGAAAACTGACAACGTTTCATAATTAATTACAGAAATGAGCCATGATGAAGGGTAGCAGAGGGAAAGAATCAGTTTTGTTTTTTTGAAAATAGTATTTTGACAAATCAAAATCTGAAGAGCATAAGGTTAACTACATGAAGAGTTGATTTATTTTATTTCTAGTGAATATTTTTCACCTCAAGGAGGTATAGATAGGTAGTTCTGAAATCATTTTTATATATAGGATAAAACATGTATATAATTAAATCACTTGTAGATGCAACAAGGTTTCTTATGAGAGAGGAAGATATTCATAAAAAAATGCCTGCTTTGTTAATATGCAAATAACAGCAATGATTGAAATAAGTCGCTATCAATTTTAAAAAGAGTATACAGAGGGTTTGGAGGTAGGAAAGGAAGATAAAAAATAAAATAAAAACATTAACTACCAATGTGAGTTCGCTTTTATTTCAGTACACAGATATAGAAACATAGCCATGTGCACATATGGATACACACACATAGCACTAGCTATATCCGTGAAAAGTTCCTGGAAATGGGACAGGGTATGGCAACAGGTGCTCTGCACGTCTGCGTTTCAGTCTTCTAAGTAACATTTGCCTCTAAAACACAACTGGACCTCCAGAAAGTGATAGCTGATTCTTGTCCAGGACAAGAAAAAATGCAAGACAGTTCTGAAACATTGCAGTGCCAACACGAAAACAAACAAACAAACAGGGTGGAGGGTAGAAGATAAGTCACTGGGACATGCCAGAAGAACAAAAGTCAGTCCGTAACGATGAGTTTTTTAGTAACAAATGATCAGATTCAACTTGCTACAAATAAATAATAGGAGATTACAGTTTAACTGAGAAAACATGATCCCTGAAGTCACACTCAGATAATTTAGTGTTGAATAAATAATAATAAAGACAAATGTTCATTGCATAAAAGTCATGATTATTATACACAGATACCTCTTCCACTCTCCTCGAAAGAAAGCTTAGTTTTGTTTCTGAGTGTTGCCCAACTTGACAGCTTTCATATAGAACAGCGTATGGAGGCAAGTGGTGGAGGGCAAGCAGGTACCCTCCTGATGTTACCAACATTAATATCTCTACGGATAAACATTGTGGACACTTTCTACCCTAGTATGATGAGTTAAGGACATCACGCTTCTGTGACATCTGCTCTTAAGGCTCACAACCTGAGTCTTCTCCTAACAAACATCACAAAATTTAGGTTGACATGAATTAAAGGAAACAACTATAAAATAATTCATACATAGCACCTGAATTTTCACAGGTAATGACAGGAAGAACTGAACATCATAGGTGAAGGCCACAAAGAAACAGTATGACTTATTTGAATGACATTTTCTAGGTTGGGCTCTGAAAAAAAGAAATGAATATGAGAGATACAAATAACAAAATCTGAAAACCTGTAGCTTGTTTAATGTTACCATGTTAATGGAGTTTTGACAACTCCAACTATGGCATATTAACCGTGAGAGACCTGGGAAAGGGAAGAGATAATGCTCTACTCTATATCTTTATCTGAGTTATGATTTCTATTGCTGTGATAAAACACCATGACAGAAAGCAACTTGAGGAACACAGGGTTTTTTCCATCTTACATTTTCCCATCATAATCCATCACTGAAGGAACTCAGAAAAGGAACTCAAACAGGACAGGAACCTGGAGGCAGGAGCTGATGCAGAGTCCATAAAGGACTTACTCTTTTCTGATTCGCTCATCATGTTTTGCTCAGCCTGTTTTGTTATAGAATCTAGGCACACCAGCCCAGAGGTAAGGGCCATCCACAATAAGCTAGGCCCTCCCACATCAATCTCTAATTTAAAATATTTACTACAGGCTTGCCAGTATGGTGGGAGCATTTTCTCAATGTAAGTTTCTGCTTCCAAAAAGACTTGGCCAGGGTTAATATGCAAACATAGAGCTCTTGAAAATTCAAAACGAAAGAAAGCACTGAAAAACGAGCAAAGGGATATGAATCCACACAATCTGAACATCAGCCAGGTAGGTGTGTGTCCTGGGCAATGGAATTAAAAACAGTGCTTGGTAGAAAAGCCAAGTGTAGTGTCTACAGCACAATGTGGAGATTAGAGTTCATCGGAATCTATCATATATGCTCTAAATGCAAAGTCATTATAACAAAATTTATATTAATTATTCTGGTCTTATGAATAGATATTAGAGATACCACACTGGGCTGGGTAAATATGTAAAATTATGTGCTAATCAAAATAATATTTTTAGAGGCCATCTGTAATAAGCCCCTGTCCTATTCCCTGTTTTCTCCCTCTTCCAATGTCTGTCTCATTTGCCTATCTGAATGAAGATTGAGCATCTTACCCAGGGTCCTCCATCTTGTTTAGCTTCTTTAGGTGTACAGATTTTAGTATGATTATCCTATATTATAAGTCTAATATCTACTTATAAGTGAGTATATGCCATGTGTGTCTTTCTGCTTCTGGGATACCTCTCTCATGATGGTCTTTTCTAGATCCCACCATTTGCCTGCAAATTCCATGATTTCCTTGTTGTTGTTGTTTTTAATTGCTGAGTAGTATTCCATTGTGTAAATGTACCACAATTTCTGTAACCATTCCTCAACTGAGTGACATCCGGCCTCTGAAATACTCTACCCAGCAGGGTATCAAAACATATGCTAAAATGCATAACCAAACTTTAGGCAAGAGTGCAGGGAATCTTATGAAAGAAGGAGGAGATAGAAAGACCTAGAGGGAACAGGAGCTCTACAAGGGGAGCAAAAGAACTCAAAAAAATTGTGCACAGGGGTCTTTTCTGAGACTGATAACCCAAACAAGGACCATGCAAGGAGATAACGTAGAACCCCTACACAGAAGTAGCCCAAGGCAGCTCAGTATCCAAGAAGGTTCTCCAATAATAGAACCAGGGACCATCTCTGACATGAACTTAAGGGCTTGCTCTTGGATTACCTCCACCCGAGGGGGGAGCAGCCTTACCAGTCTGCAGAGGAAGACAAAGAAGCCAATCCTGATGAGATCTGAGAGACTATGGTCAGATGGAAAGGGAGGAGGATCTCCCCTATCATTAGACTGGTGGAGGGGCATAGGAGAAGAAGAAGGAGGGAGGGTAGGATTGGGAGGGCATGGGGGAGAAAGCTATAGTTGGGATACAAAGTAAATAAACTGTAATTAATAAAATAAACAATAATAATAATAAGTATTTTTAGTTGTTTGAAACAGGAATGTAATAAGTACCTCTAAGTCTACCTTATGAAATATGTCAAGGGAAAAAAAAGACCTACTCAACAAAATAATTTAAAATGTATTTTATTACTTGGAAATTGGTCTTAAATTTTTACAGAAGCACATGTTTTCCCTGTAGCTATACTAAAGAGAGTCAAATGAACACTTCACAGTCATCAAGCCCTCCTAGGAAAAGTGACATGAATGAATATTTATATTTGAAATATTTAGAATGAGTAGAAACATATAAAAATACTCTAGACCCCTGCACAGGTGTAGCCCATGGCAGGTCAGTGTCCAAGTAGGTTCCATAGTAATGGGAACAGGGACTGCCTCTGACATAATCTGATTGGCCTGCTCTTTGATCACCTTCCCCTGAGTGGGGAGCAGCCTTACCAGGCCACAGAAGATGACAATGCAGCCACTCCTGGTGAGATCTGATAGACTAGGATCAGAAGGAAGGAGAGGAGGATCTCCCCTATCAGTGGACTTGGGGAGGGGCATGCATGAAGAAGAGGGAGGGAAGATGGGATTAGGAGGGGAGGTGGGAGGAGTTTATGGAATGATACAAAGTGAATAATGTGTGATTAATAAAAAAAATTACTCTCAACTTTTACTTAAAGCTTTTATTTAAAAATATATTTGTCATGTGAATTTTCTAGGTACTTATGAAATGAAACATCCTTCATGATTTTCAGTTTCATTTTTGAATGTCTTTATTTTACTTTAATTCATTTGTTTATTTAATTTTATTAATTCTTTGAGAGTTTTATTCAATGTGTTTTGGTCATTTTACACTCTTGCCCAACTCTTGCCAATTACACCCCACATCAGTACCCAACAAACTTTATGTTCTTTTTAAAAAGCCAATCAAGACCAATTTGTACTGCTCAAACTTTGCTGGATGTGTGGTCTTCCACGGGGAGATGGTTGACTTATCCAGGGACTCTACTCTTGGGAAAAAACTGTCTTTCCTTCTCCCAGAAGCTAACAAATACCAGTAGGTGTATGGACAGTGGTGAGAATGTTTATCAGTCTCCCCTCTCCGTGCTGAGATTTGGTCTTGCTTGATCTTGCACAGGTCTTTTTGTTTGTGTTTGTTTTTCTTGTAAGGTGTTGCAATCACTGTGAGTTCATACATTCATAGGCCCTGCTGTATCTAGAAGATACTGCTTCTTTGTAATCATCTACCATCTTTGCATCTTACTTTTTTTTTGTTGCCCTATTTTTCACAATGATCTCTGAGTCTTGGTAGGGCAGTGTAGTATACATACAGTTAGTGCTGAACATTCTGTCATTTCTTCTCTCTTTCCCTTGGCAAAGTGTGAGTTTCTGAGTCAAACTTCTCAGATCGGAGTTCAGAAATGCATTCATCTATAGGTACAACTAAAAGTCATTAGGAAAATCTGTTTGATACTATGTCCATGTAGCAAAATAATAGAAGTAGGTCCTCTCCTAGGACCTATGACATGTCTAGCCATAGCTTTTTGGACCCAAAATGGTGTCTGGTGTGTGTTTGATCATGTAGTATAGTGCTGGATTTAAATCTAATTGGGAAGTAAGTGATTATTCCCCTGATGTTTATGTCACTAGTTGACCAGTGAGAATGTCTTCCTCGGTCAGTCATCATTGTAGCTCACAAGGTTCAAAACTAGGTAACATCGGTGATGACTTTTATCCTCTGGTAGCATGTATGGTACTTTTAGAACTAGAAAAGCTAACTAGTAGGAATGAAATTTCCAGTTAAACACCAGATTTAGTTAGCCAAATCTGTGACTCAAATATCTTCAGCAACAGGGTCTCACTGCCAAGTTCTGTAGGATAACAAAGAGTAATAGCAATAGCCTGGAATTTTTAGGGATCTAGAGAACCTTGCTAAGCAATGATTCAAAAAGAAGTCACCCATTCTTGACATATTGTATGTATGTCAATGAATTTGATAATGGAGAGTAAGGAGTGGAAGAAAGAAAGAGAAAGGGACATTCTGTAATTATGTTACAATTTCAAAATAGTGAATTGTTTTGTGTGTGTGTTTGCATGCATTTAAAAATCATCTAATGTAGTAGGCTTTCATATATAATTTTCAAAGGTTCTTTAGTTACCCAGTTATCATTGATAGGGTAAAAAGGAAAAGATAATGAGAAAAGCTGTCTTGATCGTGGTGATGAAGAAGCACTTATTTCCTGCCTGTAGTAATGTAAACTGATGTAGTTACTACATCAGTGTGGATGTTTCTCAAAATGCTAGAAATATACTCATTATATGATCCAGCTACGTTACTTTTGGTTATTATCCAAAAGACTATATACCTTACTCTAGAGGCAGAAAATACAATGTCTCGTGTTTTCTGTCGTCTCTAAGTGTTAGTCTTCAATCTTCAGAAATGTGTGCTTTATTTATAATACACATTAATATCAGAAGCCATAGCAAAAGAATTTCAAGGAGGGGAAATAGAAGACACTGGGGTAAAATGTTAAAAGGTAATTATGGAAGGGGAAGGTTTAAACTGAGGTTAGGGCACAGATTATAGGGTAGAGGAGGGAATATGGGAAAGGATAAATAATATTTTTGCCTTCTATCTCTTTAAAAAATGATCCTCATTTTTCAACATTCTTTATAGTTTGTCCCTTTAAATTCACTTCATTTTTATACAACAAAGATACCAGGATGCTAATCTAAAAATCTGTAACTTTAAATACATTTATATTGTTGACCTATCCTCTCTCCCCAACTCCCCAAAAAGCTTAATATAGTGTGCATAAAAACCTGGTTTAGAATACTGCTTTCAAGGTCAGCCACAATGTTGATGGAACACTGTACCAAGCTGTACTCATGCTCAGATCCTGCACTAAAGACAGAGTACTATCTTAGGCAAGAAAGTGAGAATATGTGGCTCTCCTCAGCAGGAAACGAGATGTGCTAGTCAGGAAATAAAAATTTTAAGAACATGATGGGTTGTGTTCCATAGTAGCTTCTTTGCTGTTATGTGAGATCTTAGCTCTAAATTTTTAGGACCATCTGTTAACTTTACATGTGTCTTATGTGAATGTTCAGGATAAAAATGAGGGGAATGTTCAGCCGATAATTTCCATGCCCATTCCTAAGCAACCAGAGGGAAGCAGCTATTTATGTTGAATAAGCCATGTTTGAAATTTGGAAATAAAATTTCAGGGCAGAGTTGGGAAACCTAAAAAAATTAGAAGTCATGTTTGAAATTTGGAAATAAAATTTCAGGGCAGAGTTGGAAAGCCTAAAAAATTAGTAGTCATAACATTCCTGGAAATCTCAAAATTCTTGTAGGACATTAGAATATTTATTGAATTTGGGATGTTTGAGTAGAATTCTCTAATGCAGAAATCACAGTTTACACTCAAGTTTCTCTTGTTACAACAAAATGCATTAGACAGTTATTAAAACCTCAATCCAAATATATTTCATTCAGAATCCTACCACACCAGAATTTGTATAGTTATTTGGCATGTTTTCTGTTTTGTTTTTCTTTTTTTTTAAACTCCGTGCGTACATGTAATTATTAATCACTGAATTCTCAGTTGCCAAAAGGATAAAAAAAGAGCCCTCAATTTTAAGCAAAAGCATAAAGCTGAATTTTTGCTTCTTTAGGGAAGGGGAGAATGTACTATTCACACAGATTATTGGAGAAAAGAGGACTGCTAGGATTTTTTCAGGCTTCTGAGGATAGCACCAGTGGTTGTTAGACTTTGCGGTGATTAATCCTATGGATTCTCTTTGTAAACTCATGGTTCCTGAGGTGAGAATGCCCTTGATTGATGAACTCTCAGAAGTGTGTTCTTTGGATCAACAACTGACTTTTTGAAGCTTGTGTGTTCCTGTCTGGTTGACTTGCAAATGTGTGTTCACTGAGGTTTGCCACCATCCATCCTTCACATTCATGAGAAATACATTCTGACACCTTGCAGAACTGCCGTTGTTTAAGCTCTTCTAAAACTACTGCAGGTGACTGTTTGCTATGACAGCTACAGACAGGACATTCTGTTCTCAGGCTATTTGAAATAAGCATCTGAATAGGAAACCTGGGGGCAATGGTGAAGACTACAAAGGAGCGAACTCCAATGGGAAAATGGGAAGTAATAGAGATAGGCTTTTCTTTAAGTCATCTGATGAGAAATACTCTGGCAGGGATCAAACAGTGAAATGAATGTGGGAAGTTACTACCCACAGAAAATAGTACAAATACAATGGGAAAGTAAATATATTGCATGTAACGAATAAAATTACGTAAGATAACGTATTTCCTAGTAGAAAAAAACTTACTTCCTAGAACAAAAAATCATAACATTTTTTACTTTTATGAAGTCATGTTTTTTTAGATAAGGTTTTATTATGTAGACAAGAATGGCCTTGATTTTAAGGTCTTCCCTTCTCAGTCTCCCAAAAAGCTCGGATTATCATTTACATTCTTGTAATCATAGATGTCATCATTTTTCATCTTAGTTTATAGGGCTGATTTTTCTCTAAAAATTACTCTTTTGAAACAGTTCATGGTCTTTTTTATATACTAATATTCTTGATTTTCCACTATCTCACTCTCTATTATGAATTTTACTCTCTATTCTAGAATGAGCCAGAATCCTTTCTTGGCTATCATCTTCTTGTTTATTTGTTTGCTGTAGTTTCAAAGTGAACCTTCTCCTCCACCTCTTCTTCTCTTCTTCTAAGTAGAATTGTTTTACTGCAATGTTGGCTTGTTTCCCCTCCACTTCCAACCTTCTGTTATTTTGTAATTCAAACAATAACTGTATTCTTCTCTTCTCACTATCTTTTCCTACAGAACTTTTCCTTTTCTCCTTGAGAAATATGCCAGTGGAATGGGCCCTAGTTAGCTCAGATGATGCTGTGCCCTATCCTGTCACTCTTGGAGAACTAATTGCTGCATTATCAACAGATGACTCACTCCAATGTCACCCTTGAGAAAAGCTTGAATTTCAAGATTAGACAAAATAATAAATGATTCCCATCTCTCCCATTTACTGGCTGGCTTGACATTTCCTGCCTAATTCACACTTCATAAGAACCGTTTTAAAAGATAGCTATGACACAGTGAAATTATATATGGAAAATATATAGCACACCCTTCATACCAAGAGAAACTAGAAAAAAAATAAATCTTGTTTGTGTTATTTTTTGTTTTCTATTATCACATTGGATCACCAGAGGACTTATGAGACTCAGTGCCAAACATTCATTGTCACTACAAGGCTCTTTATCACTGAAGCCGGGTTAACTAATCTTTCTCAATTGAGAATAGTAATAACCCAAACTGAAGCACATACAGTAAATCAATGCATAGTAATTAAAGCAACAAATGTTGTCAGCCTGTATGCTAGGATTACACTTCGAGTTGGTAACTAGGTTCAAGCTTTGTACACACGAAACTTAGGTCTCATCTTCTCACTATTTATGTGAGCCATGGATATATAGCTTGAGAAGGCAAGAGCTAGAATGGAAGTCCTCTTACCCACCACCTCTGTGGTTCAGAGCTCTGAGAAGGATGAATGATTACAGTTTTGTTCATTTCCTGTCCCATTTCTGGAACCAGGTTCCCTCAAGACTAAGTTCCTTTTCAGAGGCTTCTAGTAAATGTCCTCAGAGTGTTGTAGAGCTATATTCCACTTGCACTCACTTGTAATTAGTTTATTTTTTTCCTTTCTAAACAATTTACACTTTTGTAGTTTTACTGTCAAAGTTCATATAAGCTACAATAAGCTGTGGAAATAGTTCCATGCATTGCAGAGAGAGGACCTGGGTTCCATTTTCTGCATCCATGTCGCAGCTCACAACAGGGCACCTGACTTTGTGTCAGGGCCATTGGTAGAACAGGGAGCTTAGAGAGGGATGGTCTACCTTGGATGAAGCAAAGTTATCTTGCTCGGTGACTCGGGGTAGTGGGGTTAACCAAAAATGGCTATCTGGGGATGGCATGCAGCTCAGAGCAGCTGAACTTACTTCAGAGCCACCAACTCCCCAAGTATTTTAAGTGCTATATGTATTGTAAAGCCTGAAAAGCCCATTGCACACAGACGATGTTGCCTAGTTCTCTGGACTCAAGGTAGAATCTGGCCCTTTTCTGTGGTAGCTTATCAGCTCTGGTAGTTGAATCTGAGAAAACAATTTCCTAGGCAGTTGGATTCAAGCAGGATCTTCTGGAACCTGCATTCAGGTTCTTTTCATTCAAAGGCATTTGCTTTATTACATGTCCTAATCTTTGTCAGGTAGGGTCTTGCTCAAAGGGGGCCACCTCTATAGACCTAGCACAGAGCACCAAGTGTCTTTTTAATGGTGTTAAGCCTTTTATAAATTATAGCTACTGTCTTTACATCCATATTGTCTGCGGCTTTAAACTCAGCAACACTTTGTTACTCAGCAAACTGAACATTTTTTATATCTTTCCGCTTCTTCCTCTCCCCTGTTTCCCTTCATTGTAGGCCTTGATAAGAGAATGAGCAGTAACTATGTCACAGCCTAAATGCTCTCCTGTCTTGAAATTTTCATTTCTTCTGTCAAATGAAATTGTATACTTCTTGTGAATATAATCTTACTCAGGATCTCAGGGCATGAACAAAGTGAGACCAGATTATTTGCAAAATTATAAATGGATGGCTTCTAGTGCAACATCCAGCAGGGTCTTTGTTCCCCTCTGAAATCTCATGAGCTGGGCCCTTACTCTCTGCATTTCACTCAGCACTCTGGTCATTCACGCTCAGGCAAAAATGGCTCATTAATCTCTACTTATAGCACTTATATTAAAAAATATGGCTGTCTTTTACAGCAATCAAAAGTCATTAATATTTTTAATTGTATGATGTTATGTGGGCACACTTGTAAAAGGCCATTGCGGTTGCAGGTAAAAACAGTAGCTGAGAGAGCAGGGCTAATGTAGGTGAGATAACACAGAAGGCAGGCAGGTCCTAATGAAGGCCTCAACTGTCCTTGACTAAAGTATTTAGTATAGTGTATGATCTCCTCCCCATTCGCTATTTGGTTCTAATCAGTAAAACATAGGAAAAGGAAGGCGGTTCTTCCCCCAACTCGTGATTCTATGATAAAAAAAATGGGAGGTCACCACCCCGGTTCCCATAGCATATCTGTAAAACTTCATCTTGGCAGCAGAGGCCCTGGAGAGACTGACCTAACCTTCAGGGTCTGAGCTGCCACTCATAGCATGCTGTGTAGTCTCTACAGCAAGGGTCAGGGCCATCAGGGAAGGTGGGCCGCAGGTTACGAAGAGTGGAGTTTTTAAAAAGTGGGCGCAGCAGGGCACATGATAGGAAACCTTTCACCAAGCCAGCCACAGATGAGACCGCTCTTCTGTAAAGCCATTGCCTGGACTTGAAACTCAAGAAGTGAATGTGTGTGGCTGAGGAACCAATAAAACTACTCCAAGATTTGTGATTTTTAACAATGCAAGATAGTGAGTGTATATGGTTTAAAATAAAAAAAAATGAAAATGGAAAAGACTGAAGACATGGAAATGCAGAAAGAGAAGAAAGGGCAGGGTTATAGCATCCAGAAACTGTGACAGAAGGATAATTGGTTTAAGGACATCTTTAGAAATATAGTTCTTTATATATTCTGGATATCAGCCTTCTGTCGATATAGGGTTGGTGAAGATCCTTTCCCAAGTCTGTAAGCTGTCATTTTGTTCTGACAACAGTGTCTTTTGCTTTACAGAAGCTTTTCAGTTTCATGAGGTCCCATTTATTGATTGTTGCTCTTAGAGCCTGTGCTGTTGGTGTTCTGTTCAGGAAGTTGTCTTCTGTGCCAATGAGTTCTAGGTTCTTCCCCACTTTTTCTTCTAACCGATTTAGAGTTTCTGGTTTTATGTTGAGGTCTTTGATCCATGGGATTGGGAGGGAATGAGGGAGCGGGATACAGCTGAGTTACAAAGTTAATAAAATGTAACTAATAATAAAAATAAAAAAATAAAGGAAACTTTAGAAAAAAGGAATATAGTAATTTCCTGTCTCAAAAATCATAACAAAAGATAAAGAAGATGAGGAGATGAAAAAGAAATAAGGAGGCTTTATAGACACTTTTAGTAACAGCTATCTTCTTACCATATATTAGCCATCGAGGAGAGAATATACTGGAAAGAAAAACCCCACCTATGAGAATGAAAGGCCATAAAATGGCAAGCAATTTTTCACTTTGTTTGAAGAATTCTAAGTTATGATTTATGGCTACTGAGACAGCTTGTCTGATGATTTATAGCTATTCTTCAAACAATAGACAAGAACTAAAATATGAATTATTTCATACACAGCATTGTCAGTCATAAGCTTTATACATATGTAGGTGATTGAAGCAAATATGTATGCCTGTGACACTTATAGAACACAAGTGGAGTCAAGTTGCCCAAATATCTAAAAGGTAAGACATTTCTAAATAAACAAGATGGAAAAACAGCGAAAACAGTTGGGAAAATTAAAGTTTCATTATTTATCCCACTAGCTGTCTTTCTCTAACTACATTCATCTTGACTGTCTCAACACAAGGTCTATGTTTCTAAGAATTGCTTTAAAAATCACACAGACAATTATTCTCTAGTTTAAACACCCTCAGGAGGCATTGGTTGTTAGACACTGAAGTAATGTAGAATCAGTTCAATCAATAAGCAGGAGTGAAGCCCAGACACTTCAGCCCATACAGTAATCAATATCTAACCTGCCTTTTACACATTTTTAAGCACTTTATATAATTTTAGTTGAACACTATGAACATTTTCAAACACATTGTGAGAACAGAAATAATCATTATCCTGTCATTCTAGCTTTCACTTTGATGCTGTGTGTGGGGGGGGATAGCCCTCTTTGAAAACTGGGTGAAGAATGCAATCAGCCCCATTGTGTTGTTTTCATTACACCAACAGAGCATTCTACATATCTACACTCGTGCCTAGTCCACGATTTATAGAGAGTTCTTAGCAAATAAGAGCTGAAAGCAACATTTTGCCTGTGTTACTATGTCTCTTTTCTTCTAATAGATTACTGCAGCTCCCACCCCTTTAATTCAGTTCTATGCCATTTATAGTAAAATGTAAAAAAATGGATAGAAAAGGTGACTTTCAAAACTTTAGCTCTCTAACATTTACCTAGTTATCTTGTGTAGAATGGGTGTGATTTTCCTGCTACTCAATTTTCTCCTCTTGTTCTGTATTTGTATTTTAAGTGGCTGCAACATTCAGGAAGTTCCACTCTCATTCCCACACAGCCTCATGTTTCAAATCCTTGCTGATCCTAATCGCTATTCAGCTGTAATGGGAACTCCCACATTTGCTGCAGGTTTCTCTTTCAGAGGAGATTGGAGAGACCATATGTCCTGCCACTTGTAGACACATAGACATGCCTAGGAGACACACTACTGGTCAGACATTTCTGGATGACTGACAGCACAGCTTCCATAGGACCGCCCACTGATTCCTCTGGGACTTACTCTCACAAACCCAATTATGAATTTAAGGTTGAGAAATGTATTATATTGCTTTGACAATATTACAGAAACCGACAGAAGCCATTTTTTCTTCTCTGTTATACAGAAGACTCATTCCCTATTCCCAAACAAGTATGGCAATTTCCTACAAGCTGGAAAAAAACTGAGAAACTGTTTAGGGGTGGTAGTGCTTGGAGGTGGTGGTGATCCGAATGTGCTAGATTGATTTTATAATATGTTGTTAAGTCAATAGACTTACATTTACTATTATTACAGTCTTATAAAGAGGTATTAAAATATATTTCTCATATGAATACAACTTTAAAGCTAGAGATTTGCCCAAATCTTTACCTGAAACCTATGAGACAAAAGAAGCCATTAAGCAATGCTATTTCCCTGTAACCTTCTTACAAAAACCATGTTACCTGATAACATTTCCACCCTAATATTACATCAACTGATTTTAGAAGAAATACAAAAATCTTTTCTGTTGTGTACTAAATATTCTTCCATAAATACCAATACGTACTGTATTGTAGTAATTCTTCCTTGCTAGAACTCTAGATTTTAAAATGTTTTGCCTAATGCGTCACATGTAAAGGGCTGAACATGGTGGTGTATGCCTGTTAAGCCAGTGATTCAAACATATAGGTAGAAAGGTCTTCAGATCAAGGTTGGCCTGAGCTTCATGGTGAAACCTTACTAGAAAAAAGCAGAAAGCGTGTGGGTTGAAGATAGAGCAAACTTGTAGTGCATTTGCTTGGCATACACAGGTACTGGTTGTGAGTCTCAGTACTGAAAATAAAGCAAAAATATGTATACTTTAATGAAGGTATTTTTTTTTTCACTCAGCATAACTTCAAACATGATTAATCAAAAAAAAAAAAAAAAAAAAGACCCAAAAAGTTACATCCCAGCTGCCCTTTCCCTAACCAGCCTTCCCTCAGTCTTGAATGTGTGTATCTCTGGTTTCGTTGGTGGGAGTTTTCATTCCATCAGAGTCATGGTTCAGCTACTGCAGAAGTTTAATTCTTCATAACATCGAGTGTGTCTTCAGCATTTTGTCACAAAACAGCTGTAAGAAAAAAGACATGGCTTGTCAGTCTGTCAACACAAGGACCTTTGTAACCCATTTGAACTTTTGTATTGTGTGTTTTAGTGATTTGGACATAATAATTTTTTTAAGATTAAATACTTTATGATATGTCTTTTGGTACTTTAATAGAAATTGTGGTAAAGCTTAAAAGATCTATAATAATTTCCATGAGCAATCTTAAAAATCATTGTAAGGCAGAATTTCCCTGAACAAAATTCTATATTCAGACTTCTATTGTAAATTTCAGGGCAATATAGAAAGATCCTTTTGTTTGTTCCGTGGTACTTTTATCAAGAGGTGTGTGTGTGTGTGTGTGTGTGTGTGTTTGTGTGTGTGTGTGTGTGTATGTGTGTTTGTGTTTGTGGTATGAGGTGTGTGTGTGTGTGTGTGTGTGTGTGTGTTTGGTGTGTGTAGTGGGAGTGTTTGTGTGTGTCTGTGCAGTCTAGACTATGATTATGTGTGCACATATTGAATATTGGTATAAAATTCATTTCTTTATGTAGATCATAATGAAAAATCAAAAGTCATTGCCAAGGAACACCGCACAAAGAGAGAGTTAGAAAAAAAGCCCTTCTCATATCTGAATACAACCTTTTTTACTTCTTTGGTGGTTGATTTAAAACAGTCCAGAGCACAAAGAATCAGCAAAACCTACCAGAGGAACCGAGCATTGTCTAGAACCACTGCAAACCTCCAAGCACGCAACAGTTACAGTTTGCACTGCTGCTGTCATGAGGAATACACACATTGCTTCAACCAGAGCCAATAACTGTGACATGCAGCGCTTAGCTTTAAGTATCTGCTGATGAAGAACGCTGAACAAAGTTACTAACCAGCTTGCCGTTCCTCTCCGTGTCTAAGAAAGCCATGAACTAAGCCCCCTAATTTTCTTAGGCAGTGGGCAGAATGAAGAGCCTGGACTCAGACAATGACTTAGTGCCTCACAGGGAACAGACTCTCTGTGACTGCCCACAGGAGGACCAACATCTTGCAGGTGACCCACGATTGTCTTGCTCAGTTTTGCCTCGCTCTGCCTGCTTGTATGGCTAATATTTTGGTAAAATTATTTTCAAAATCAGCAGCTTCTCAGTTAGAAAGTAAGTTTTGCTGGTGGTCATTGCCCAACTGTACAACACATCTCCTTCCACGACCACTCTGGGCTAAGAGCACTTGCAATCTGTGAGTGTAAACAAAAATGCTCAGAAGCCAATGTAATATGCACTTAGCACCCACTTGACAAAACAATGAGTGTGTGTGTGCGCATGAGACTCATAATCAGTCAGTCTCCTGGGGATGATACTCCTGAGACCTGGCATCTCCCTAGCCAAGGATTCTTGGTTAGATTTTTAGTACCAAGCATGTATTTTTCTCATGTTGAATGGGTTTTAAATCCAAGTAAAAAGCAGTTGGCTTCTCTCATTAGTTAAGGTCATTATTACACCTATCAGCACACCTCACCACACCTGTCATTTTTTTAGTTCGCCTTGTTTACAGGTTCATAAGAGAACATTACCACACTGTTGATGATGTTTGTTGGTTGGTTGGTTTTTCCCAGCAGCCTGCATAGCACCTTCCAGTACTTTGAGAACTAACCAATGGAAAGGAAACTTTCTGGTCAGCATTGATTTCTCCATGTACTGTGGCCAGTGTGTGTCATGTCTTCAGTAATAAAGTCTAAAAATCAAAGTCTGGAGGGTAACAAGAGCAATAGCAATGGTTTGTATTGTTTTGGAAGTTTAGAATTCCTCTGACTAACAACACCTGGGAAAGGATCCCACAGCTTGTACTGGGCTTTTTGTTTCCAGCTTATACCTTCTAGGATGAACATAACCCCATGTGTAGGGTAATTTTACTCAAACCCTCCCAACCCCCTCTGCACTTAAATATCCCTCCACATTAATCTGATGTTTACCTTTATATCACATGTGTTTTAATTTTCCTTTCCCTTAATAGTTTTCTTCCCTCTTCCCTTTAGTGGCCTTTTAATAATTCCCTGGATTTTATAGCTACTGAAATTTAAGTACACAAAATCTAAAGTTTCAACATTAAGGTACATATCTGAGTGAGAACACATGACATTTATCTTTCTAGACCTGGGTTACATCACCCAGTCTACTCTTTTCCAGCTCCATCATTTTTTTTTTTTTTTGCAAATCTCATTACTTTATTTTTCTTTATTGCTAAATAATATTCAATTTAACAATAGATGCCACATTGTCCTTACCATTCAGCAGTGGATGGGCATGTAGGTGGTTCCTTTGTGTTAGCTATCCAGCATTCTATGAACATATGGACATATGTCTATGCAGTAATAAATAGTTATTTGACTGTGTGACCAGGAATGCTGTAGTGGGGTCATATGGAGAATTGAGTTATAGTTTTCTGATGAATTCTCAGTTTCTGCACCTTGCTTTCCCACCAATAGTTCATGAGGGATCCCCATCACCTATCCCCTCACCAACACTTAATATCTTTATTTTAAACATTTTATCTAGCATAAGATGAAATCACAAAGTAATTTTAATTAAGATTTTTTGTTAGCTGAGGATGATATTTTAGAAAATATTTCTTTCCCATGTGTCTTCTGAAAATTCAGTTTAGTTTCATAACCCATTTTAAAATTGGGCTGCTTGTTTTCTGTGTTTCATTTTCATATATATGTATATACGTACATACATATATACACATATATACATATATGACACTTAAAAATAAGTATATTTATATATAAATTAAATTATGTATAAATTATATATATAAATTATAAAGTATATATACATTATATATGTTCTAGATACTAATCTTTTATCATATGTATAGTCAGTGAAGTTTTTTTATTATTTTCTAGGCTGGCCAGTTGATTAACTGTTTCATTTGCAGTACAGATTTTTTTCATTATTATTATTATTATTATTATTATTATTATTATTTACATTTTATTAACTGTATCCCAGCTGTATCCCGCTCCCTTATTCCCTCCCAATCCCACCCTCTCTCCCTCAGCTTCTTCCTGCCCCTTTCCAAGTCCACGGATTGGGGAGGACCTCCTCCCCTTTCCTCTGATCCTGTTTTATCAGCTATCTTCAGGACTGGCTGCAAATTCCTCCTCTGTGGCCTAGCAGGACTGCTCCTCCCTAAGACTCATAACCAAACCTTCGGCAGAAGGGGAGATAGTATGACTTGGAAAGGATAGGAGCCCCACAAGGACCAAATATATCTGAGCAGTACAGAATTTTTTTTTGCTAATTTCATGAAGCCCCATTGGTTGATTGATGGTCTATCTCCTTAGTGACAGAATCCTCCCTAGGAAGCCCTGACTTAAGCATATATCCAAAAGTGTATTCCCTTTCCTTTTCTATAGGACATTTAAGGTGTTGAGTCTAACATTGAGGACTTCGATCCATTTGTAATTGGTTTTTGCTATCAAGTTTCATTTTTTCAATATGTAAATATCTGGTTTTCCATTTAAAACTTTGTTTAAAATGATGTCTGCTTTCCTGCATAAATTTTTGACATGTTTATAAAAATTAAGCTGGCTGTAGGTATGTGGGCTTCTATCTGAGTCCTCAGTTCTAGTCCACTGCTCAATTTGTCTGTCTTTATGTCGGTTCTATATTGGCTTTCCTTCTGCTTGAAATTAGATCCCCAGCAGTGTTTGCACTCAGACTCATTATGTCTCCCTGGGGACTTTTGTACTCCCTTATAAATTTCAAGTTTGCTTTTCCAACGTCTGTGAAGAATTGTGTTGGAATACCAATGGAGATTTAAACCAGTCTAAGTACACTACTTTTGGTGGGATGGCCATTTTTACAATATTGATCCTACCAATCCTTGAGCATGGAAAGTTTTTGTTTTAATCTGGTATTGTCTTCAATTTACTTTTTAGTATCTCAAAGTTTTCACTAGACAAGTCATTCACTTCAAAGTTAGGATTATTCCTAGATATTTCCTTTTTGAGACTATTGTGAATAGTACTGTCATTCATTTCTTTCTCTTTATGTTTGTTTTTGGTATGTAAGAAGTTACTGAGTTTTTTCTTTTTTTTTTCCATTAAGCCTAATGTTACCTGTGGTCTTGTAAACTGTGTTTATTTCATGGAGATGTGTTCCTTATATCTCTGGATCCTCTAGGACATTTATCATGAAACAAATGAATATTGTCAATTTCTGCATCTAACACAATGACCGCGGGCTCCTGTAGTGGTTACATGTATGTACTCACTCCTGTTTGTCCATCTCTGCATTACTAGGGTGATGCTGTCCTGATCAGAGTGGGTGATCTTCTGGAAATTTATTTTTTTTTTTGGTTTGCAAGTATTTAATTGAATTTTTTCATCTATGTTCATTAGATTTTTCTATAATTTTTCTTTGGTTTGGTCTTATTGCTCCATACTTATATGTATTGCAATTTTTGTGTAGCTAATTAGTTCTATAACATTTCTTTTTAGAACTAACTTCATTGTTTTCCATAGATGTTTGTTATATTGTGTTTTTATTTTCATTTAATACAATATACCACCTAAGCACTAAAAAATGTGTATTATTCTCAGTCCATGGAAATTTCCCCTAAACTGATCACATATTAAGATATAAAGCAAGTCTCAATGAGTATAAGAAGATTGAAATAACATCTTACATTCATTCTGACCAGAATGAAATAAAGCTGAATATCTACAGCAGTAGATATGAAAGAACTGTATAATCTCATGAAAGCTGAACAATGCATTACTGAATTATAATTTGCTAAAGGAAGGAATCAATAAAGAAAGTTTAAAATTCCAAAACTAAATGAAAATTAAAATAAACATACCAAAAATTATTATTTATAGATTCAATTTTTTCATAGTGTTCTGGATTTCCTGAATTTTATGTGCTTTGAGTTTTTTTAGATTTAACATTTTCTTTGACTGAGGTATCCATTTCTTATATCTTGCTTCCAAAATCTGCCTCTCTCTTCCATGTCTTGTATTCTGCCAATAAAGCTTTCTTCTTTGGTTTTCATTTGACTTCTTAATTTTTTCATTTTCAATTTTATTACAGTTTGTGTCTTCTTTAGTTATTCTGTTCCTGTTTGTATGTCTTGAACTGTTTCATTATTTTATTCCACTGCTCCTGTTTTCTTGTGAAAATTCCTTCATTAAGGTATTTATTCATACCCTCCTTAGGGTCTTTGAGCATATTCATATTTGCTATTTTGAAGTCCTTGCCTATGCTTTAGCTAAATTGAATTTATTGAGGCCTACTGTAATAGGGTGAGTGGATTTTGATTGTGGCATATTGTTTTGACTGTTAATGTTTGCATGTTTGTGCTGCTGTCTCAGCATCTGGAGTCAGGATGGTTGAGGTGATTCTAGGTGTTCATAGCTGTACTTCTCTTTGTAGGATGGATGTTCCATTCTCTGTTTTCTTTTGTCCTCTGTGGATCATAAGAAAGTTTGGTTGCTGTGGGTTTTTGTTTTGTTTTGTTGTTTTGTTTTGTTTTGTTTGAGAGTGCTTCTGCAAATTGGTGGGAGAAAATAAAGTGGATAGGAAAAAAGAGTTGAGAGGAGCTTCTGGAAAAAAGCTAAGGAGATTCTCTTTACACCAAGATGTGTGATCCCCAGGGAACTGGAAATGTTATGAAAAGAGTGAAGATTTGCAAGTAGGTTGCAGTAAGACAAAGCCTAATCTGGTGAGACAGAAGGAGGAAAGGGCTGGGCCAACCCTGGGTCTACACCAAAAGTTGTATCTAGTAAAGGATTTGAGGCAGGATGAGGGGCACCTGCAAGCAGGTTGATACAGGGTCGAGAGTGAGAATGGATAGACCATAATGGAGGACAGGAAGGATAGTGTGAATCATCAATTTGAGTCCCAACCTGGTGTGGCCACCAAGGCCCCAAGTACATATTATTTCCCGGTGTCAGGAGCTGACACAAAGAAATAGGATGGGTTAAAAGGAGGCTGACAAAATCTGTAGGAAGAGGAAATGCTGGGTCTGTATCAAGGTTTGGCTTCCAGGGAATGGGGTGGGGTTGGAGAAGGGGCAAATGCGAGCATATGGCTACAAGCTAGGGAGATTGTAATGAAGGACAGGAAAGAGTGAAACACAGCTGTCTGAGTCTCAGCCAGATGTGGTCCCTGGGGGTCAGGTAAGATATCGTTGACTGACACCACGGAATGGAAAGGGGCTAGAAGGAAAGGCTGAAAGGTCTGCAGGAAGGACAAAAGCTGTACCAGCAGCAAGTTTCAGCAGAGTTCCCATCAAATGGAGGTGGCATATGAGGAGAGGCGCTTGCAAGCAGTCTGCTACAGGGCATGGGTGTTAGTTAAGACTAGACAGATTGTAATGGAGGACAGGAAAGAAAGTGTCATAGGAAGCTCTTATTTCCCTAATTTCAAAAGTTAATTATGCTAGATATAATACTCTTGGTTGACAATTGTTGCTTTTCAAAATTTGGAAATAGATACTTGATGTTTATTTACTTTTATTTATTTATTTAGCTATTTTGTCTACATGTATGTCTGTGAACCATATGCACACAGCCCCTGCAGAGATGAGAAAAGGGCAGAGACCCATGGAACTGGAGTTATAGAGAGTTGTCAGCTGCCATGCAGGATCTGGAAATTGAAAGTGCATCTTTTGGAAAAGCAGCAATTGCTCTTGACCACTGGGCCATCTCTCCAAGAGAATGTGGAATATGTCTTTGAAGGCTCTTCAGGCTTCAAAGGTTTTAGTCAAATAATCAGGATTTAGTCTAATGATCTCAATTTTATAAGTGGCTTAACCATTCTCTGTTGGAGCTTTTTAAATATACTTTCCTTATTCTATGCATTTAATGTTTTAATTATATGTTGTGGGGAGTTTGTTTTTGTTTCTGCTTTGTGTGTTTGCTTTATTTTTTCCTGATCTTACCTAGATACTGTATATTGTTCCATAGATCTCTTGTAGCAGACTGGTATCTCTTTCTTGTATTTAGTAAAGTTTTTCCCATGGTTTTAGTGACAATGTTTTCTATGCCTTTGCTATTATATTCTTAGTCTAGTCTCATAATCTGAAGGTTAGTTAATTTTTTGGTTTTACAAAGGTCTCCAGTTCTCTTTTCATTTCCTTTTAAATTTATTTAAAAGAATAAAAGAATAGCCTTTGGTGAGTGATCTGATTCATCTGTCCTATCTTCTATTCCTGAATCTGTTTCTACATGTTTCATTCTGTTGGTGAAGATTTCTATATAGGAAGATTTTGTAGTCTTTAACATAATTTTAGTTTGTATTTTCTCCAAAAATTCTATCTGTAATTTCAAATCCTGGACTGATTTCCTTATTTCAGTCATCTGTTTTTTTTTCTCTTAGAGCATATTATGTTATTAAATAGTAAATACAAAATATAACTATGTACAACATATATTATAACTATGTGCAACTATTGCATTATTTGGGATTAGTTGTACATAGTCATAATCACTTTTAAACTCATTGTCCTGTAGTTCTTTTAGCCATATTCATTACAAGCTATTATTATGGCATTAGTGATTATTAGAGAAGTCCAATTGTCTGTCTTTTTCATGTTTCTATTTCTGTGCTAGGACACGTTCACTTGAAGTTTGTTATTTAAGGCTTTTGATCTGGTCTTTTGTATGTTTTATTTTTAAAATCCTAGTCGCCTTTTGTTTTAGTGGTGGCATCTCCAGTGCTCAGTTGGGGTGCCCTTTTCCTTGTACAAGAGGCCGGTGTTTCAGGCCACAGTTTCTATCTCACTGGGAATCGGGTATTGCCAAATGTCAGCCAAGGCATCCTACCAGGGTCTGAACCTGCCCATATGAACTGTGGAACAATCTGTACACTGTTTGAGTTTAAGTGGAGTTATATCTGTATCCACCCGCATCATCATTCATCATTCATTACCTCATTTGTTAGCTAACTCTGGTGGTGCAAGAAGATGTGTAACCTCCCTGGCACCAGGATCCCTAGAGTTTAAATTTGGTTGCTAGCCTGCTTCCACAACATGCTTTGAAGCTGATCTACTCAAGAGGTTCAGGACTGGTCTGTCCTCCTATGTTTTAGAATTTAGTTCATTTTTTATTTGTATGTATGTGTGTTTGTATGTTTGTGTATATGCATGTGAGTGTGTGAATGTCTGAGGACTCCAAAAAAAGTATTTGAGCCCTTGTAGCTGGAGGGACAGACAGTTTTAAGCTCTCCCATGTAGGTGCTGGGAAACCAAAGTATTACCATTTAAAAGAGCAGCAAACATTCGTAACAAATGGGCCATCCTTCCAGGCCCAAGCAATACCCTTTTATGTCATATATTGAATTTAAAATTACAAAATACATAAAACACCCCAACATCTCTGTGTTAGTGAAAATATTTTTCTATTAATTTATCTATTTATTCACATTACACCCTGATCAATTCACCTCACTGACCTCTCTTCCCCTTCTATTTCAGAGAAGGGGAGACTCCCTATGTGTACCAACTAACCCAAGGATTATCTCCAATTGTTAGGGGATCCACATGACCAGGGAACCACACAGTGACCAA
This sequence comes from Psammomys obesus, assembly GCF_907164565.1. Lineage (NCBI taxonomy): Eukaryota > Metazoa > Chordata > Mammalia > Rodentia > Muridae > Psammomys > Psammomys obesus. The sequence continues at coordinate 52,896,353 of NW_026587216.1, read as the reverse complement.
GCTGCACATCTGCTACATATCTGTGGGGGGTCTAGGTCCAGCCCATGTAAGCTCTTTTATTGGTGGTTTAGTCTCTGTGAATAACCATCGGCCCCAGGTTAGTTCACTTTGTAGGTCTTCTTGTGATGTCCTTGACCCCTCCAGTTCTCTCAACCCTTGTTCCAACTCTTCCACAAGACTCACGGAACTCTGCCTATTGTTTGGCTGTTGGTGAAAATATTTTTAAAAATAGAATGTACTTTTTTGTTGTTTGCTAAATCTAGACAGATGTGAATTTATTTTTATTTCTTGGATTATAATTACTTATGCTTTTGAAATTACTTTTAAAAGACTAATATTTCCAGGAGATTTTATACAAACACACAGGGAAAACAATTTTTTACATTTATTTTGACATACATATTTTATTGTTTTGCTTATGTTTTAAAAATACTATATTGATGGTAAAATTCAGGAAACACACAGACTTTATCATTCTTATACAATAGCTATGCTGCCAGTTCTAAGGTTCTCATCAACTATCCATGGGATAAAGAAAGTGTTCCATAGTCATGTAAGGTTTAAAAATACTACCTACTGTGACCTCTCAGTTTCTTGCTTCTAACAAACAAAATGTTGTGGTAAATCTTATTAGAGGGCTATCTGACAAAAATTATGTTGAGATCATTAAAAGAAAGTTTGAAAAACAAATAACAAAGAAATGTTACAGAGAATAATTTATGTCCTGCTGAAAGAGCCAATGCTTTCCAAAGTTTCTTTTCTGAGGATGACAACTTTGGTGCAATATAATGGGTAGAATTAGATACTTTCTTATGCAAAAATTTCAACAATAAAAATACACAGTCTGAAATGAGAGGAAGTAATTATGATCATTTTAGAAAGTAGACAAATAAAATTTATTATATAGAAATTTCAGTATGTAAAAATTTACTGGGTGTATGCTGAAAGATTAGAATTCCAAAATCAATTAAATTCATGTATTTGGTGAATGTCAGAACTACACAATAAATTGAAATAGATTAAAGGAAAGATGAGAAATAAACAGGTAGAATGGATAAATAGATTTGGACAGATAGATTTGTTTTCATGGGCTAAAGAAAGACATTTTCTTTATGTATGTTTATGTAGAATAATGGAGTTCAAGGAAAAACCTGGACCAAAGATCTATCAAGCAAATAAATTATAACTGGAGTCACAGAAATGGAGAAGTCCTTCAGAAACACCAGCCAAGATGTGAAATAGAGAAATAAGTAGCACTAAGAATTAATACTATATAACTAAATAAACTTCACAGCTAGAATGACATCAGAATATAGGGACATAGTAAGTGTAGGAAAACAAGAAAGAAGGAGAAATTACCAATATTACTAAAAATATCAAGTAATACAAATGTAGCAAACAATGTAAATTGAGCTTAATAATGACTTACTAATTGCTAAATGATCATGACCCACTTTCAGTGAAGTAATAGAACAAACCCGAAATAAAGAAATTATGTGAAAGTCAAAGTATTCAAGATAGTACATATATGTAATTATTTCTAAAAACTTTACACTAATAGGAAGAACAATGATGTGATACTGAGTGTCAGAGGAACATTGAAATACAGGCAAATGAAAATTTAGATTCATGAATTGACATCATAAATATATAGTAATTTTTAATCATGACTGAAGCAAAAATAGAGCTGATGAAGCCACAGGTAAGTATTTCATAATTGTAAATATGAAATACTGAGAGCTTTCCTTCTGCTAGATTGTAACTATTCTGAGAATGAGAGAAGTTTAAACCTGTGTAGAAGATGGTGTTGTTGGATTTGAGTTGGTTAAGTAATAGTGACATTATACTGGAACCTGATATTCCATGGTTGTTTGTGATTAAGGAAGAAGTAGCTTAAAAAAAGAAAGTAGAAAGTCAGATATCAAGAATTGTTGGCAACAAAGAGCATAGAAAAGAGCAGATGGTAAAACAGCAATAAAGAAGCTAATCAACCGGAATTGTTAAAGCATCAAAACATGAGTGATTATTCCTCAGGGCAAAGAATTAGTGAGAGAGGGTGCTAGGGAAAGCTGAGACGAGGAGGCCAGAGGACAGTGAAGAGCCTCAAGAAAAGACAAAGAAGTGAAGGCAAAAGAAGAGAGGGTTTTAGGAGAGCAGTGGACGAGGGGAAGGGCATAGGGGCAGAAGAGGGAAGGAGGGTATGATTGGGAGGAGATAAGAGAGAGGACCACAGCTTGGATACAAAATGAATAAATTGTAAGAAATGATAATAATTAAAAAAAGAAAAAATTCTAAAAGGAAGAAGAAGAAGAAGAAGAAGAAGAAGAAGAAGAAGAAGAAGAAGAAGAAGAAGAAGAAGAAGAAGAAGAAGAA